>NW_027466456.1:11300000-11815000 GCF_050575085.1 Anarhichas minor
GGTCACTAAAATGCTGAACTCGAGGCTTTAAAATGGCAGTCATCAAGGTGACGTCATGGTATCACTTCTTATATACAGTCTATGGTACAGACGAGGCGTTGGCCCGGGACCCCAGACTCTGGAACTGACTTGACGACGGCTGGGACCCCCGACTCAGGAGCAGACGCAATATTGGTCAAGACGACTGACTTTGGGTCTGGCCCAGGGTCCTGCTTGGTGCTGCGGTGCGGAGACTCTAGGTTATATTACTCTAGGCAGCTGAGGCTCGGGATAGGTAGGCAGCTGAGTTTTTGTGGTGCTGGGCAGCATTGAAAGAATTCAGTGTTTCATAGACCCATGCTTCCTTCTAAGGGCGTCAACCCCTCAATTAGATGTGTCTGAAATCCTTTTACAAGATTCTTCCAGGCTTGAATTTGGGAAAATATATTGTAATATTCAAAAAAATCAAAAACAAAGAAAAAACATCAGTCCTTGTCAACTTAGTCTGAAGGCATCTGGACAGTGGAAACAGAGTGAAACTGTGACAAACAGAGGAGATTGTGCTCTATTCTTTAGTGTGAGCCCTCACATGAAACCTTGCCAAGCTTTCCTCTTTCATTTCTGTAGCGCCTAAAAAGACACAGCGTACTTAATTCTAATTAAAGCGTATCAGCCAACACAAACAACTAAACACAGAAGCAGACAGATTGGCGCCCATAGTAAAAATGATGAATTATGAATTCAATGAGATCAGTGAAGAGTTTGAAGAGATAAAGAGAGTGTGTGTATCGTAAACGTCCATTACACTTTACGGACTTCCTCAACTCTGACCTACCGTACTTACCCTAACTGTGAGCACTCAGGGTTGGTTGCCATTTGCAAAGACCTTCCTGACCTTTCTGACCTTCCTCTTATTGTTCCCCTATTGGACCTATTTTTAGCAATTTATAATGTACACACCAAGGTAACTGCGTTCTGAGATCTCAGCAATCGTTTCATTGAGCACAACATCATCATGACTGAAAGATCTGAGGGCCTGAGCTACAAAACCAAGACCACAGTAATAATACATCTTTAAGAATACAACCTTACAACAGTACACCTTCTTCAGATGCACTGGAACAGCTGAGCCACTAGGGGGAGAGAGTTGACTTCTCTTTGGAGGATCCTATCCCCGTGGCCCGGTCCTGAAGGTTAGGCATGATGCATATCAGAAAACAAGTTCTCACACATGCAGTGGAGCTGAATTCTGCCTCAGCATGACATTTTACCAGGTCATGCACTTCCAAGATCTCATGCCAATGGCCCCTCCACTGCACTCCACTGCAAGTTAACACCATACAACCGCAGAGAGAAGATAGATACAGAATAGTAGTTTAGCCTAGTTTACAGAGTCATAACATCATACATGGACTGAATCTGCCCCCAAAACACATAAAAGCAACATAAAGAACATAGGCAGAGAACCCAATTTATTACGTGGTGAACTTCAGTGGAAGCAGTGGATAGTGAACGCCCTCTTTTTACAGGGCTCATATTTGCGGGTTCATGCGGCTGACTGAGCATCATGCAAATTTCCGTGTGTGGATCCACTAGGATGAGATGTTGAACATGGTGAGCCCTGTTCAATGGCTGCACCTGTGTTAGTAAAAATAGAATTATAAAACAATTACCATCATCTTTTAGCTTAAACTCAATTTCTCAGCTCCTCTCTCCGCTGGAATTTGATCTAATTGTGCTCAAATGGACATGTTTACAGGGAGGCTTTAATGGTTCCACTGCTGGTGGTTTCATGTATCCTTCATCATTACTGTAAAATTCACTTGAGAGCATCGCAGATAGCACTGTGTGGTTTTATTCTCTGCCATCATTCGTACGCTCAGTTTCCCATTACAGAACCATTATCCCCACAGTACTGAGCCTATTCTGTGAGGAACTGAGTGTTTTAACTGACATTTGAGACCAAAGTCCAAATGAGTTTTCTGTTTGTTTTTTTGGAAACAACTGTAGAAGTTTCTGGAGATTTTGTTCGAGTTTTATTCTGTTTGAGTACAAAGTTTACTACTATTGGTGTTGGCCATGAATGGTGACTGTCTCTTAATCCAAGTCATTGTCTAAGAGCGATTCTTGCCAGAGACATTTCTTGTCCTTGTATGGGCACATGTAGTAAACACCTTAACAAAAAAGAATGTGTCAACCTTTCTTCATGGTAATGAAGACATTAAGGATGTTAAGGATGTTCCTGAAACAGGTTTAACAGCATTGTAAATAATAGAAATTATGACACCAACATGGCAAAATGTAGCAAAATGCAACACCAAAGTTAATACTTGGTTTATATATATATATATATATATATAAATATAAATATGTAAATCCTAAATTTAATCCTACATTTGCCATTATGGGACTCGATCATCTTTCATAAGATTCTCCCCTGCCAATGTCTTTTAAAATTAAAGCCCCCTGTTCCTAACACAGCCTTCAAAAAAAAAATCAAAAATCAAATATTACACTCTGGACCAGCATTGGACCGATCTATCAGCACTCATCCCTAGAACAAGGCCCCTGGCATTGCTACGTGTCGAATGTAAACAGAGGAGTGTGTGTGTTTGTGTGTGGGGGGGGCTAACAGTGAACAGAGAGGAAGAAATATAAATGGTGGATGAGGGAAGTGAGTGAAAAGAAGACAGAAAGGGAAAATGAGAGAGTATAGCCCTTTTTCCCTCTCCAAACAGGAACCTGTTTTAATAGCAGCAATCAGTCAGTGGTATAGAGCTCTGGCTGCAAATAGAGAGACTGAGAGGATGGAGGGGAACATAAGACAGATTATAGGAAATAACAGCACAAGAGCATAAACACAGGACAGGAGTCATGTCACTGTTTACTGCTGGCAGATGCTCAAACAGCAGGGGGGAAATGCAGCACTCAAGGTGCTTTTCAAAACAAAGTAGGTCTCATATGTAATGTGGTTGCAGGGTGAAACTTCAGTTGTTTTGATCAAAGCCACAACTATTCGTTTAAATGCACAGATTCCATGTGTCGGTGTATCGACACTAAATGTTTATGACAATGAAAGAAATTACAAAGCATGTCTCTCGCTGATGTAATTACGATAGAGAAAGATATCAACTAGCACTCGAGAAGACAATACGTTACGTCGATCTCTGATTTAATTGAACGGAAATTGGTCTTCATTGTGTGTTTATCACAATGATGAAATAGCATATAATATCCCGCAGATGGCAGCAACGCCTTTTTAGAAACAGGTCTGAGTTGTCTTCAGGAGGGGAAGCAGAATTCAGCCAAAATACAGTTTCGACAGGATGAATGCAATATCATTTTTCAGAGATTTCTTTTTACCGTCCATCCGTCTATCTATCTATATATCTCAGTGTTTCTTCACCATGTGCTCCAGTCATGATAACTACATTCAGCGATAGCGATAATGATTTGATGCATGTAGATGCAGTGGATCCATGTCTTGTACTTGTACTACCATAAGGTGATAAGAGAATCCTGCTGCCTCTGCATTTTATTTATAATCGTTTCGTCGCTGCTCATTTACATCATCAAGAGCTCAGTGTTGAGTTGCCTTCTCCTCTGTGAATCAGTAGGCATGTGGCGCGGTACCCCTCTGACACCTTTATGGCTGGAGTTCAAATGTCGGTAAATCTCTGATTATAAAAGGCGGTCATAAACACCTAATGGTCTGTCATGAATATTTTAGAGCCCTGAATATCATACAGAAATGACCTCTGGAAAACCACAACCTTAACGAGGCACATCTCAGACATAACCTCCGCGTCCAGAGCAACTCAAGGCCCCGTTTTCTGGTTCTTTTTGGCTTTTTTTGTGGCACGATTGGATTGATTTGTCATTTGCAACAGAAAGAGCTTGGCCACGGGGCTGTGGATAATCCAATTTATCGCTTTGCCATTTATTACAAATTTCTGTGGCTTTTGGGTCCACTGTCACATTGATTCGTTGATTGCTTGCTTAGATGGGTCCTAATGAGCTGCTGTCTGAATCACTGCATAATCACCGCCCTAATTCACTTCTTCGCCTGCCCTCACACTCGGTCTGTTGGATCGCCCCTATTAGAAAAGAATGGACTGAAACAGCTTTCTGAGCAGACAATTAGTAACATCATCCTTGAAACAGGGAGTCATTCTGCGTATAGTAGCCTTTAATAAATGACACTCCTCTTGCGATTTAGCAGATTGCTGATTCAGGTGACAAGGAACTCGTTGGCACATCATCGGCAACTGATGCATGTGTGAATTAATTGGCAATGAACAGTGAGGTCTCTGTGGAGAGAGGACTTGAAATATTGAGATATTTCACCAAACCACCACTTTAGTCTATTACATTGTAAATACGTAATACATGCATGGCACCAATGACATAATTACTGGGTAGTTAATGGTAGATACATGGCAAGAAGTACAGGGAATAAGTGCAGATTAACAAATTTGGGCTTTGTGTACCTATAAATAAGTAAGTACTGTAAGTATTTTTTAATTAAAGCCTGCATAACCATTGTAATTACCTTGTTAAAGTGTTAAACAAGATTATTTTTTACAGCCTGTAATATACCCTGTGATTACACTGTAAAAGGGATAAGCAAGAACCCACTCAATATTACAGCCAGCGTACCCTGGACTTACACTGTAATAATTACGTTTTCTCACACATTTTAAATGCTTTGTCATACATTTTGTGTGCGTTGACTAAAGCACCTCATGCATGCTTTTCATAACAAGGTAACATACCATAACTTAGAGAATATTGAAGGGGGTTACCCCTTATAACCTAACCACTTTCTTTCCCCCCTGTACTGTTTTGGTATAAGTACACCAAGTATTTCATGGATACCCGCAGTATACTAACTAATCAAACTGTAACTTGTGGGCCGTAATCTAAACTAGTGTTAGACAAATACATTGGTAGCATTATTTTCCTTTTAATTTTAGGTCATGAAATATCTGAAGATGGATGAGAGAGCAAGTACCACCAGGTGAAGGTTTACCTCTGCACCAATAGAAGCCTGTCTGGGTGACATTTATCAAGCTTGAAGAGGGGCTTAGGGACCCATCGGGATATGTTTGCAAAGAGGCTGGTGGACAAATATAGAAGGAAGCCAATCAAGCCATCTATCAACAAAAGAAGTGCACCATCTCTGTGCTTCATCACTTGTCCTGCGAGCTCTCGTAGCACAGATTTCGATGCAGGTTCCAGTGTAATGGATGATGTACAAAGTAAGTGCTGGTGCAATTGAAGTATTGTAGTTAAATAACTCTTACCAGCTGCTTGCATATTAAACACAGATCCGGATATGTATAGGCACAGTAGGCAGATGTTCAGACTTGAGGAAAGATATCTTGAAGAATCACGGCAACTTATAATATACTTTTATCAGCCAAAAATCACACGCAAAATGGTTTTCAGACAACATTTCTTTAATACAAAGTCAACATATCTACATACACAGTGGCTTTAAACCAATTATTGTTTCAGTTAGAAGTAACAGTTTGAAAGTGATAGCACTTGGCCCTTATACAAAGGAAAAACTATTTTACTGAGATTGGGTTCTTTTTCATTTTGCCTGTATGTACTGTATATGCTCTATTCTTTTCGATGTCATTTTTTTGTTAGTGTTTGTTTTTTTGTTAGTTCCACCAACTCCCCCCCCCCCCAAAAAAATATTCTGCGACATATTCCAGTAAATTTGGTGTCTTGTTTTCAAAAGTCTAGCATCTTTACATGAAGTCAAAAGAGTAACACGGTGCACAAAGACTTCCATGGTTTCGGTTTTGGCATTGGAGCCATTTTTAACGGTCTTTTTTGAGTTCCAAAAGACTTCAGTTCAGGATTTTCGTTCATTATGAAACATCTCAAGGTTTCCCACTGTTCAGAAATGACGTGCTGGAAATGTGAATTTGCAGCAAGTTTTTGGTTGTCTCGGTCTTCCCTTGGTTGCATTGCTCTGCTCTGTATCATTGAGTCCTGATTTCTTTCTGCATCCCACAGCGAAACATGGCTGAACAAAAACACATGGTATGGTTCTATACAACACTTAAAAATGGCATGTTGCAACTGAACTATGTATGGCCTTTAGCATAGCTGCATTTGTCCAAAAGACGTGTGGATTAAACCATGGCATTTTAG
This sequence comes from Anarhichas minor, assembly GCF_050575085.1. Classification (NCBI taxonomy): domain Eukaryota; kingdom Metazoa; phylum Chordata; class Actinopteri; order Perciformes; family Anarhichadidae; genus Anarhichas; species Anarhichas minor. Next base: position 11,306,151 of record NW_027466456.1, read on the forward strand.
GCAGTTGGACAGCTGGGGACTTGCTTTGTAGCAAACATTTAAGGAATGAAAATCACCTTTGGGTGCTGTTGTTTTTCCCATTAGTGGATACATTTAAGAATGTCCACCTTTGAAATCCCTTTATTGTTAGAATTTACGATTAGGACGTCTAATAATTAAAAAAGAATCAATTTTTAAACCCCTCAAGCTTCTGAAGTTCCACGTTGTGAGAGAGAAAAGTCCGTCTTCTCTCTAGTAGACGCTTGCTAATGCCAGGGCAGGGAGAAGTTAATGTCCACATTGAGCATGAGAATGTAACAGGACCTTGAATTGATGGTTGATTAGCAATTCAAATGATTAAGGAGTGGACTAACTTCCCATCCTCAGCTAAATTATACCAGCAGATCGCTGATGCTGATTGTGTGCCCTCATTGAGGCTATAGGTGTGAGAACAGGAGCTGGCTTGTTTCCCAGTTTAACTGCTAGCAGGGGAAATTAAAAATTAAAGGCAGAAAAAAGCGAGTGGTAATTAAAGAGCGGGGAGCAGGGCTGGAGAAAGAACATTTCAGAAGGAGCGAAAACAGGCTTTACAAACACCAGGAAGTCGTGTATGAGCAGAACCGCCATGTGATTCTGATCCCACTCAAAGTATGAGATTTTGAGGGTCAAATGATACAAATACATATAATCTATATATTTGTTTATTTACAGGTATATTCTAGATCATAGTGGATATCTAACAAAATGAATGAAAACCACATTATGTCAGAAAATGATAATTAAAAGTAAAAGAAAAGAAAAAACTTTTTTCTTCAAGGATTTTTCTTCAAAACTGTGAGGGTCATAGTCTGTACATGGTCATATAGGTACAGCAAGTCAAGTTGGGCTGATTTAGCGAACAAAAAAGTTCAATTATGACATGTTTTGATTGATTAGATATTTCGTAGACCAGTTCATAATTCAACAGTTGCTAAAAGAATCAAAAGAATACTAATGCCTACAAGTTAATGAATAAAGAATGAATAAAGAATCTCAACAAGGTTTAAAAATGGCATCTCCTCATCGGCACAGGATCTACCCAGGGGTAGAAGTCAAACATCGGTGAGTGATTCAGGCAAAAGCACTGACATCACCTCCACTTTTTTTTTAAGAAACGCACAAGATTTCTAAGATTACAAAAAACAAATACACAAACAAAAATAAATCAATAAAAACTGATATTTTCAAACATGAGAAGTGGGGTGGTATAAAAAAAAGATGATGAGGAGAAAAATGTCATTAATACTAAGTGTTTGGATATATCTTTATATTCTGCATTTAAATATATATGTATGTGTGAGTGTGCAGTATATATGCATACGTACACACATATATGCACACGTACACACAGACATGTTATACTTAACATTTCTACAGTGAAAAAATAGAATGTCTTTCAACGTAATATGAACAAATAAGCATTTCTCTTTTCCTGCTAATTAAAAAAAAAAAAAAAATGTGATACAACATCTCTGTTAAAAAACTAAACCAAAACTAAAATAACTATGTAATGTAAAATAAGTCATCATAATACAACAGTAATGTTTTCATAATGTTACAATAACAATAAGGCTTTTTTGGAAATAAGAAAAGATTACACGCAGTTCTGTCCATCGCTCTGGTTTTTGTGCACAGCCTCAGAAACCTCCGCAGAATCCGTACACGCGTCTGTTCCAAAGCACTGATCTCAAAATGAAAACTTGGTAATTTCGAAAACCTTGTTTAAAAAAAAAAAATAAATCAGACACATACACATTAGTGCGTCAAATCAAACTTGCAGTTGTTTTAGGGGGTTTTGTTTCAAGTTCTTTTGTTTTTTCCTTAGGGGTGTGCAAGTAGGTTGTACCGAAGAATTTCATCATGGCATCGAGATTCAATACGGCCCGTCACCCACATAGACACCACCTATAAAACGGAGGACAAAACCAAAGCAACTACTTTGTTCATCCACCTGTTACCAAACACACATACAGTGGAACTAAAGGCCAATTTGTTAACCACATGAGCTTTGTAATTGCAACAGGCCTCCGCCACTCTTGAGTGTCTTACACAATGGAATAGATGATAATAGAGGAGGCTGGGGGGAAAAACAAGGAGAGGGTGAAAACACTGTTGGATCTTGTTGTCATCTGGATGCGCTTTCAGTCACACCCGCCACGGCGCGAGCGGTTAGCAGAGTTGGCATCTTTTGTTCGTCAGTTTCCTCTCCCTCAAGAGTCACACTTACAGCATACACGAGATAAGCAGCATGTTTGGTTTTTTGACAGAAAATTTAAACAAAAAAACCAGAAAAAAGATAAATTCCTCGTAAGACAAAAAAAGTTTGAAACGATGATGACGAGCGTTGGTCACTGTACACAAAGAAAGCCCGGACTCTGCGGCAATCCTCGTTTGGTTGTTCCGTTTGTTCCAAAGCTTCTCGCCCACCAGGTTTATCTCTTCTTTAAAATGGTGGAAATAACACCGAAGCCCCATGATGCAATGGTTCCAAAGAGAAGAGCGATTGTAAAAAAAATCATGGGATGCGGTTGCCATTTCTCCCACCTTGAACATCCGCGAGACGACCCGGCCGCAGCTTCTTGCAACAGTCAAGGTTTCCCCCGATTTCTCTGGCGACTGAGACAGGAGCCTCCAGGGGCACACTTCTAATACACTGTGGTATCTCACCAGCACTGTGGTTACCTGGCTTGGGATACTGATTTTACACACGTTCACAATTCCTGAAACTAACTGATCTTAAGATATATCTTGCCGCTTCCTACCCCAAGACCACTGACAAAGTAATCTCTAAGCTCTTAGCGCTCGAGAAGAGGCAGTTATGTGATGTATACTTTACTAGTTGGGTGTTTTTCCACACAATTATGCATATCATCAGTGGGACAGTGTAAAAAACAACTCAAGGTGTATTTGATGCTAGATGGTAGTGTTCACGTGCGAGTTACGTTTCCACTGTTTTGATTTTTTTTGTCTTACCAGAGTTTCGGGAAAAACCATTTGGGTTCACACGGGCAACCGCAATTTGGTCATTTCTCTGGATATCACTCACAAAATGTGTTGATAGAAATACTTCAACCCCTTTAAAAAAAAAAAAATAAAGTCACCCCGTCTTGGCTACATCCATCTGCCTCTCATTGATTTTTGCTGTTGCCTTCTTCTTCATTCACTGTTGCTCGTTACCGTCGTATCGCAAAGATATTTTTGAGAAGAGAAATTTCCACGAATGTTTACAATGTCCTCCACATTGAAACACTTGAGGTAAGGTAAGCAGTCTGACACTTCGATCGATACCAGCCCCGCAGCTTGAGCCAGAGCGTCTGCTTCCACTCCTGATGAGGGTTTTCTGTTCTTGACGATGGGCAATTTTCCGCGCTTCCTCACGAAGGGTCTCTTATTCGAATTGGAATTATTCTCAACTGGTTGGTTGGGCGTCGTCTTCTAAAAATCTACAATAGGATCCTATTTGGTATGTCTGAATTAGTGATGGTGTTATCGGCGTCTGCTGTCGTCGGTTTAAAATTTCAAAGTTTCTATGGCTCAGGAGACTGTTGAGGGGGGGGGGGGGGGGGGGGGGCCGACAGGATTCTGGGGGGAAGAGATGGCTTTTTACGTTGCATAGTGATCAAAGCTTCCTAAGTACTCCAGAGCTGCGTGATAGCAGAATTGGTACTCGTCCTGTTGGAAAGTAACACAAACATGCAAGAAAAAATGCATCAGAAAATTTTGAATTACCGCCTCGTGGCTGTATGCCTCTGCCATAAATTACATCCATGAATGTCATCACTTATATTCTCTTAGACATTTATTTGAAATTCTCAGAATTAGCATATGGATTCTTGAGTCATGGCCAAAATCTGGTTTTGTGAGGTCACAGTGACCTTTGACCACCAAATTCTATTCAGTTCGTCCTCGAGTACAAATGGAAGCCTTTTGCCAAATTTGAAGATATTCCCGCCTGGTGTTCCTGAGATATCACGTTCACAGGAACAGACCGGACAGACGTGTGATCAGACAGATGGACAGTCTGAAAACATTACACCTCTGGCCGCGGCTGTCGCTGGCGCAGACGCATTAAATCTCACCTTTAGTTTAAAGAGTTTGCAAAATAATGAGGTTCAATTTAAAATAAATGAACTGAGTCCAGTTTAACTTACTTGCTGCGGGTCTTTTAACTTATCTATGGCACTTAGTCTCCAAACTACATTAAACTATAGTACAATTACGTTATCCCCAAAATTAGAAGCCGTGTATGTTTTTTTTGAGTGTGTGTGTGTGTGTGTGTGAACACTGACCTCAGTCTGGACCATGGCTGGCCTCTGTGTCCGGAGCATCTTCACTGTCTGGAAGATATCAACCACGCCTTCATAGCGCATTCGCTCCAGGACGATACTGAGGGTGATGAAGACTCCGGTCCTGCCCACGCCAGCACTGGAAACACATAACGACATTGTAAATGAATAAGGAGGTAATAGATATGTCTGGACTAATTGGTGAATCTATATTCGTGCTTTCCGTTCTTCTCTAGTCCCATATTACGTATGTTTTGTTAGAATTTGTGACTCTATATTAGTCAAACCGAGACCTGCAAAATGATCTTTAAACAACAACAGGATTTAGTTGTAAAGCGCTGCACGTTTGCAGCTCTGACTGCCTCACAGAGTTAACCGTTCTAAAACTTTGATGGCCAGAAATCCTGCGGCAGGGTAACACAACAGCGGTGATGGCAAGGACGCAATCTGCATGTGTGAATCCACTTTGACTTCTCGCCGAACACAAAAAGAGCCCTCAAGGACACACAGACGCACTCCAAATCAGGCACACAAACAACCAAGCAAACATTTTGTCTCATTAAGCCCCTCCCATGTGTCGAGAAACCCAGCCTGCTGCTGCTGCTCTCCAGAAATACCGCGTCTTAACTCGGATCCTGAAATACTTGAGAGCTGCCTCTCTAAGCTGCTTTGCTGTGAAATGACTTCCACTTCACCAATGGAACAATAATTGATATGACAACAGATTTATTTGGGCTCCTTCCAACCTCCAAAGCAATTTTGTTGAGTGAAGAATGAAAGCTAGAGCTGCTAGCTTTTGGTTTGTGTGTGTATGTGTGTGTGTGTGTATGCCCACAAGTATGTGTCTGTTGGGGGACAAAGCTAGACATAGGACAAAAGATGACTTGTATTATTTAACTATAAATGAATATCGAACACAGTAGGTATTGAGCTATATCATGCAGAACATACGACCAACCCTCCCACGCCGCAGTATCTCTCAGCCCACCCAAAGCCTCTTCCTGGGAGTCGGTCACAGCTTGTCACATGGACTCTTAAACTCACTCAGAGCTCCTCTCTCTCTCTCTCTCGAAAGATCAACTCTCCAAATCTGAAGGCTCGCCGAGCCGTTGCAGACTGAGAGGATTTGGTGTCCCCATTCACAGGAAGTAATCAGGCAATTAATGACAAAAAGCATGTGGGTCTATTAGATAGTGGCTGAGGAGGGGAGAGGAGGAGGAAGAAGAAAAGAGGGTGGGAGTGGGAGAAAGGAGGGCCGGGGGAAATGGATGGATGGGTGGAGAGGAAAAGAGAGACAGAGAGAGTGAGAGAGAAGATTAAGAAATAAACAGAGGGATGACAGACGGGAAAGGCCGGTGACAGAAGACGAAAGAGTAAGAGAAAAGGAAGGCATAAGCTCTCCACTCGGAGATGAAAAGCCGGGAGGAGGGAGGAAGAGGATGATAGGAAGGAGCAGGAGGTGGCCATGTTGGTGACAAGACAAAGAAACCTAAAGCCTGATTCTTTTTTTTTCACTGTTCAAGAGAAACTTCTTTCCAGAATTAGATATATCCGCCTTTAGACAGTGACACAAAAAAAGTACAAAATTACTGCAAAAGACTGCAGGTGACTTAAGTACCCAATTAACAGCACACAATTTTAATGATTTACTACACTCTAGGCTGAAGGCGTTTTTGCATTAATCCTCTTATGGTGCTTAAAAAAATCTAACAGGGTTCACTGAGATGTGTCAAGGATGCCTTAACTGTGCATTTGGCAGCTGAATCCAACATAGTCATGGGGCTCTTGCAGACCAGTTTAATATTCGTGTCCTACAATTGCTCCTGCAATAACCGATCCTTTCGCTCTCTCCCCCTACAATAACTCCTAGGACTCATAGAAGGGAGGAATAACTCAGTCTTATTGGAGCTTCCCTGACACATCCTACAATTCCCAAGGGGTCATTTCACTGCCGGTGACATCATTGCTTTATAATACAGAGGAGGTGATGTCATGTTTCATGATATCATGGCGCCTTTGCGGCAGAAATGTGGAGGAAAAAAGTGACACCGTCACAAAAGTAAACCATGTTTATGAGACAGCAAGGAAGTTATTCAACGTGTTAACACGTCGGTAAACATTTTCTGAATGCCAAACCATGAGAACCCACGAACAATGGATCACATACAGGTGCGTGCCTTTATTAAAGGAATTTATAGACATTTTTTCTTTACTCGTCTTGCAGAGCATACAAAAACAAGCCTTTTAAAGATGTCCATTGTCTGGCAATAAAAGGCAACAACTCATTCAGATCCCACTCAAGGTCTATCGATGAATAAGAAAAACCCAAGGCCTTGGTGTTGACCACTACCAAATATCAGTTTCTTCCTGAATCCAGCATGTCAAGTTAATGATGAAGGTTACCTTGGAAGCTACAGCCAACAGTGATAAAAATGCATCACGGCGCTATCATAAAAACCAAACAGAATGGCTATATCATTTCATGTGCCTCCTCTTTGCAAATGCCGAGCCACATCACAGCCTTATCAATTATGGAGGACATGGGCCTGTGGGGGTGCAGAGGTAGCGTACTGCGGTGGCAGAAAGGTGAGGAGGGATTGTATTTTGTGATGCTGTTAGAGCTGCACCACAGGAGTTGCCACGCTGCAAAAACAATAACCAATTTAAGAATATATTAAATCTTGTCTGTCTTTGCAATTTGAGGCGTTAAGTTGCAGTGCCTAGAAACATGGCATATCACGGCCCTCTTTTAGAGAAACCGTATTAAATGATAGAATAAGTGCATTAGAGAAATGACTATGCAACATGACAGTGAGATCCGTTACCTGCAGTGGACAGAGATTGGTCCATCCTGTCCAAACTGCTCCTTGGTTTTATGCACCTGGCCGATGAAATCAATGAATCCCTCTCCGGATTTGGGCACACCTTGCTCTGGCCAATCAGTAAACTGGAACTGCCTTACTGTCCTTGACTGGCCATCCTGCAAACACAGAGAAAATAAAGGTTTTTTTCTTTTACACTTTTTGGATTAAAAACATAATGCAGGTGATACAACATAGATAAAAGATCTACTATGCGGTAACATCTTACAGAAAAATAAAAGTACAATGATACACACATCTCACCACAGAGGGACAGTGTGTCCTCCCCTCTCCCACCACACTCCTCTACCACCGGCCCAATCTCTATTCTCTCCCGTTGTGTTTTCATGTGGGTGTGTGTGTGTGTGTGGCATGAGTAGGTCTTAGTTAAAGCTAATCAATAGTGTATCTGCCATGACAAGCGTCTTCTCCCAGACACCATGTTGAATAGGATAATCCTGCGATGCGATCGATAGAGCGACCTGATGGATGGAGGTAAGAAGCAAGAACGGAGGACTAGCGGATCAGGAGGTGGGATTGGACGATGAAAATTGGAAACAGAAACCTTGACATGCTGACAAGCCCGCTAGACAAAATGTCAATCTTAACGATTTAATGTTCTATTGATTCTTATAATCTTGTGTTACTGGTGCACTTGCATTCGATTCCAATGCAAACAAAACATTTAGATACGTTTTTACAATCAGGTGGCATCGCACCAGAGAAGGGAATTGATCGGTTTTATTTTGAGGGAGCTGATCATCGAGTCAGAGAATGCGCCGTCAATATGTGTGTCCTTGTAAAGAAAGTTCTTTTAAAGTTGGCTTGGAGAGAATACATTTCTCACGAGAGTAAGCGATGAAGGCAACAAAGAGTTGGACATATCTCCAGATGTTTCTCATCATCAACGGACTTCACTTCAGACACGACGTATCGTTCTCACACATTTCTCACACATTTCTCACACATTTCCTTCCCATTTGTTCACACTACAAAGGCACAATTTGATGAATAGTCATTTAAACTGGGATCTATTTGTCCATTTTATTATGCCGCTATTAGTTGAGGTCGAATTATAGACTCTAAAATTAGGTTAAAAGTGATTTTGTCTAAATTGTGTTTATAGAATCAATGTAACGTGCAAGAATGTGAACTGCGTGAAACAGGTTAAAACTTGTGGTGAAAACAGAATTATGTCCCCTGCAGCAGATTTTCTGCACTTGTTTGAGTAGCTTGATAATGATACACAAATTACCTTTTTGCACAGAGCCAGTGAATTGGTAAACAGACAGAAAGGTAACAATCAATGTGTATCTAATTCGCTACAGCAGTGTGTAAAGAGCTGCAGGCTTCTGTCCACGCTGCCTCTGATACTAAACCGGCTGTACAAACACCTTTCAATCACAGGGTAAAGACATGCTTAAGTATATCCTTCTTTGTTGTCTATCTTACTCTAAACAGGACCATCATCTACTAAATGAACATCACATAAAAAACACATTTACTGAGATAATAAAAAAGTAGGTGCATTTGCCTCAGAGACGTCCGTATGATTGGCCTTCTTTTTTTGCAACCACAGGAGTCGCATCCTGATGGCCAATACAAAGAATGCTAGTTGGCTTCACTTTTCAAGCGTGTCAAAAATGGCATACATCAAATTGAGATAACACTAAGTGTTCATCATGGATGTTGTCATGGTTATTCATTCATTCATTAATTCAATTTTTTTGCCGTGAGCCAACCATCCCCCTAGCATGCTAAATGCAGATGGAACATCTGCAGCTACTACATGTCAAAGGATCTACATAATCTATTGAATCTTTGTGCTCCGCACGAAAAGTCGTGATGACCCGTGTGCCAGAATGCACTGTGTTGCTGTCTTAGCTGTTGATATGTTTCTGCACCGATGCAGCCAAGATGTATTCTTGTACATTTATCGTTCTTGACAAATTCATTGATTTGGATTCTAGTAAGCTAAGCCATATGCTGACTCTCTTTGTACAACACCTCGTGTCGTCCCTGTTCTATGACGCATTGCATGTTGTCTTTCTTGCCTTGCCTTTGTTTTTCATCTTGAAACATTTTGCCTCAGCGGTTGGATTAAAAGTGAAAGAGGGGCAAAGACAACAACACAATAAACCCAGCACGCCGAAGAAAGAGGAGAGGAAAAAAAAAGAGAGGAAAATTTAACACACAACCTGAGGGCCCACGCGGCGTGTCAAATTGTGTGATTAAATACGTGACTGGCTCGCTAGATGCGAGTGTTGAGGCGTAGAGTCTATGCTATTACTGCGCAGAGGCGTGCAATGTACATGCGAACACACACACACACACACACACACACACACGCACGCATGCATACAAAATCAGTAATATGGAGTTTAAAAACCGACAACACAAGGCTTTCTTCTTTCACACCTCCATATACCATATCTCTAATATCATCCTCTCTGTTTTGATCCTTAACTCTGATGATAAGCTTTGACTGTCTTGCTGGCTGCTTTGATGATTTAGCACCCTGTGACAGTCCTCTGAAAGGACCCCGGACAGTGCATTAGACAAAATGTTTGCATGTTTGGTGTTTGGGGGGGGGGGGGGGGGGGGGGTTAAAACGTACACACTGTAAAAATGTGTGTGTGCTTTGAATGTATTTGTCCTATTTGTGTTAAAACAATTAAAATAAAAAGTATAAAAAATAGCAGCTTAAACCGCATTTATGTCTAATTTCCACACTGTGTGTCAGTTTGTGTATATGTGTGTGTGTGTGTGTGTGTGTGTGTGTGGAGATACTTTTTAAAATACCAACAGGATGACTGCTAACTAGCTGCCACACCGCCTGGGAAATCAGTGGATGTGTCAGCCTGTTTGACAACAAGAGGAAGACGTTTTATTTCTGCGCTACAGTTCCGCTGCTGTTTCAAAATGTCCGACCTAATTGGACCCAAAAAAGAAATCCTGAGGTAAAAAGATAACCGCAGTAGTGTGAAGTAGGCAATAAACAGTTCAGGGCAAGAAAAGTCACGTTGGTTGTGAATTCTCATTAATATGTGAATGAAGTTACTTTCAACATTATGTCATTATGATATCTTGCTTTGTGTGGAAACCTATCTAACTACAGAGGAACATTACAATATCAGAGCCAAAGGGACCTTTGATGAAAACAATACTTGTGATGATTCTGTGTTTATGTGACCTACAATCCTGCTTAGTCTCCTACATTTCCCACACTCCAGTGAAGGATGGGTCAGCCGGTGCAATTGTGGAAATTAAAGCATAATTTGGTACTGAATTGCATTCTGGTCTTATGAGCCGACAGAGAAAGTGGTGTCTTTGTATTATATATGATTATTCATGAACAACACGCTGGTTCAGTGTTGCTATTGAATGTCAGCGTGAAATGGAGAATCTATAAAGAGCCCCTCGTGCCCCTCCGAGGGGACTGACCTTGAAAGATTAATATTCATGACTGATGTTTAAGTTTGCTGACAACAATTCAATACAAAAAAAAACAAAAAACCTCTAAATCACAGTGTCAAGTGTTTGACTTGTTATATCTACACAACCAAGCAACAGAAGTTACCCAGCAACACATGTGTAACTCCCCGACTTAAAGAAACAAAAGGCTGTAACTACTATGTTTGTTAAAACCTGTCTTTGACTTTGTTGGTCTAAATGTGTTGCTTGTTCCCGCCTCGCAACCGACTCAATCCACGTCCAACACTCCCAGGTATGTCTTACCCTGGCGTCTGTGACTTTGAACTCTCGGAGGATGTACTGGGGCATGTTGTACTCCGCCATGGGATCAACCACAAAGTATTGGTACCTGGCAGAGCGCTCCGCCGGCCAGTACTGGTGACACTTTTCCTGTTTGAGCAAAAATAGTTAGACAAAACCCCTTTGTTAATTTATGTTATGATGATTTAATCATGACTTCTTTTCTTTCGACTCCTTTAAACCTTCCACAAATAAAGATGAAGAAATAACATGATCAAATGTTTGTGTCCATGTGTGTTTATGTCCTACCCGTCCCATCTCTCTCAGTTTGGTCAACATGACGACAATGGTAGAGTTGTTCTCCCAGAGCATTCTCCAGAAGTCTTCCGTAGTCTCTGCAAGAGGGCCCTGCGTGGCGATGTAAGCCTTCTGTTGCCTGTATACAGTGAAACCATTCATGTTTAGCTTGTATAATTAATCTAAATCATATCCCCATTTCCCTTATATTCTGTGCCGTCTCTTCACAAATGTGAGTCTAACTTCTCAGAGAGGAAGATGTTAAATTGATGTCTTGAATTAATAAAGATGTTTCCAGGGAATCACCTCACACACGCCTCCTGCTGGCACATTTCCTGCCATCTCTCCCCTCTTCCTACCTGTATCCGTCGATGAAGCTGGAATTGATGTAGTCAGATCCTTCCAGGCCTCTGATTGGCTGCAGGCAGACGCGCGTGGTCTCGTAGGGCATGATGTTGACCAGCCGATTCTTGAACTTGTTACAGGGAAGGTTGGCACTGATGAAGCGTGACGTGTGGGCTTTGGAGTTGGCCAAACGCTGCAGGGGAAAGATGGAGGATTAGATGGAGGAATCAAGGGAAAGAATACACAGAAATAGAGCGAGGCAAAGAATGCAGGAGGAAAATAAATGTCACACAGAAAGTGTGGAATGATAGGTATGGAGGAGGAAGAAGATGAAAAGAAAGTGCAGTGGTGAGGGGAAGAGGGAACAAATTGGTAAAAGCCACGGTAGTTACAAAGAGGAAAAAAGAGACGTGGAAATCGAAGAGAGAGGAAGGAATAGCAGGAGAGGATGATAAAAGGAGGAGAGACGGGGAGATGAGGAGGGAGGGGAGGACAGATGCGGGACAGATAAAGAGAGGAGTATATCAATGACAGAAAGTATTAAAGCAAACCCGACCTAATCTGCTTTGGCGATGATGACACAGCTTCAAAGGGACATTGTTGATCAAGAATATGTTTATCGGAAAGCAATTCAAAAACTTTATCCCCTTTTGCAACTTGTGGGGTCCTGAAGGGCCAGATGCAACGACGTAAAATATGCCACACACCCAGACTAACAAGCCTCTGGATCAAGTCGGTACGAAAAACTCGCCTAAAAATGGGTCACCAGGGCCTTTGATAACGGCAGTGTGGAATGCGCGCATAAAACGTAGACTCACAAAGGGTTGTTCACAGAGACAAACACTGACTGCGTAGTGATAAAAAGGAAAAGCTGTACTGCTACATCATCATCGTCATAGGGACCTCAGCGGGAGTTTGTGGGTCAGCCAGTCTTATGATCGCCTCCTCTCGGCTTCAATGTCTCAACAAGGCATTTATGTGAGTGTGTGCTTGCTTGTTACTGTTTGCCGGCAGATGGAAGACACCCTAATCAGATTGTCTAGGGCCCCTTACAGCATCGCAAGCGGGAGGGGAGAGAGAGATGAGTTTCATCTGGCCACACTAAAAAGTAGTCAGGAGAGCAGATTTATTTCCTGGACTTCCCGTCTCTCAATGGTTATCAAAAGTGTTTCCCCTTGAGTCTCAGTGTAAACAAGGCCTAACTTACCATTTCTCTCTTCTTCCCATTAGAGCTTTGTTCTCTCTTTCCCTCTAATCCCCCTATAGCACCAGTACCTCTCAGCCACTTGGAGCCCGTCCAGCCCCCGTCTCCTCTTCCCTTCATCCCTTGCTCCTGTCCCCCCTTTGATCTGTGCTTCACAAAGGCACCTGGAAAGGCTTGAGGTGGCCTGGCAGCACTAAAGAGGCCCTCGGCTACACCGCCAAACATCGCAGAAGTGCAGGGAACGGAGCAAAACCTGGCAACCTTTCATCCGACAGGGCAAAGAACCACCTACTGTCGGGTTCCTCTGGTTCACAGATGCCAGTTCCTTTCACATTTAAAGCGTGGATGTACATTAAGCATGTCTCACCACAACAGGGATAATGACATCTGGTGTTATATGTCACAATTTAGGCCTTACAAAATTGTGATTATCCTAATCCTAACCTGCCCTTGCTGTAACCCTGACAAACAACTACACAACAGCTGTTTAATAATGTTTATGATGCAGCTACAATGCAACACAACACATTTGGAAGTTCTTGTAAGCTTTCGCCATTATTTCAATTTAAAACTGAAAAGAATCTTGTTTTTGGAAAGTCTTGTTTGCATTTCGATCCCAATTAAAACTCTGCTGCTGAATTGAAAAAAATCCTTTATTTCACTTGAAATAATTGCCAGTAGTTCCTTTTTGTGTTTGTGTACTGTATGTTGCTTAATACTTATCTTGCATGTGGGTTGTGTGCACAAGCGTCTGCTGTGCAACAATATTTCCCTAACATGCTTGTTATTCTCGCACGCGTGCCAGAAAGCACTAGTCTGACAACTCCCCGACAAGTCCCTCCTCCCGGTTCATCCTCCCTGCTGAACTCCTGTGAATCCCAACAGCCTCAGCTTAACTCTGTGCGACACCGCTTCCCACCTAAGAATGACAATGCTCTCCCATCCGTCCCTGTAGTGCAGCATTCTGTCGAATCACTTCCTTAGTGCCAAGTTAGCATACAGTCGTCCCTTTGTTCATTAGCCAAGCGTTCCTCCCTCCACTTGCCCTGCTGTCCACCTCCATTTGTCATCATCAAGTATTAATTACTTAGCTCCCCCACCCCTCTTCACGCACACCTCTCTTCTCTATCCTGACTACAGTGTAGACGTTATTAATCCCCGGTTGACTCCTGACGCCAGCTCAGCATTATCCTTGTTACAGATGGTGATGGAGATTTCATCACCGGTGTGCGCCAGCGAGTTAAAAAAAAAAAAAAAGGTCGAAACACACGAGCACTATTATTGTTTCCTGGCAGGGGGGCCGTATTGGTGAATGGCGATGGGAAGATGATGGATGATTTGAGAGTAAGCGTGTGTGCAATTCAAGGTCAGCAGATACTGACTGGAGCGCTGAAGCTGAGATGGGTTTATTAGTCGACGATTGTTAAGATCTTTAATGGAGATCTATGTAAACACTGTGCCCGGCTGTTTATCCTCACCTACTGCTTTGTGATGAATTTCTCTAAAGAAGCATACACTCTTTCATTCAGAAACCTAAACTCAAACTCATGCTGCTTCCAGCCAAAATCCTTTGTCTTGTGCCTGCTAGATTCAACCCAATTTATTTGCTTATTCCAAATCCTCCAAAATGAACATTGGGCCAAACTGTGAAAGGCTTCAATACTTCCATTTGCTAGCTTTTGAAAATAAAATAATTCAAATAGTGTGTATCTAAGCTACTAAGTCATGAAGTGAGGCTCAGAAAATACGAAATTTGCTTTCTAATTCTTTTGAGATCCTATTGGCCAGCATGTGCAGTATGAACTGACAAATAGCTGGCTGATACAACTGTTTTCATCTACATTCTTCTTACCCGGGGCAGGAAAGACATACAGTACATCTCATGTTCTTTACTCTTTAAGCTCACCGTGTTCTACACTTAGTTCAGTCTGTTTTCATTATGTCTGTATGAGCAACAAGCTCAAAGAAACCTGCCTCTTGTCTAACTCAATTTATCGGAGATTTTATGAGGATTTGCTAGAAACTGCATCTTCACACGACCCTTCTCCCCCAGGTCCCCCAATCAGCCACTGTCATCATCCTTTTTATCTTTTCCCCCGGTCTCTTTTTGCCAGAAACCCAGTTGCTATTCAAGAACCACTGTACGTTTTGTCCAAGTATCAAAATGCAAAGAAATGTATAATATGAATGTGTGTATAATAGAATAAGAACATAAATCAAAAGAGCCATTATTGGAACCAATTATGAAGCACACTGAAAACAATGATGAAGAGCAAGAAATATGAAAGGCAAAGAAATTGGATTTTGCATTCAAAATAACTTCTGCGAAGATAAAACCAGCAGCCTCATTTAAACGATTTATAGTTGCTTCAGACAAAGTGACAGAACTCACTAAACCTAGACTTGATGACTTTCATGTTATGATTAAGTCCAAAGAGTGAAAAGCTATTACAGACACTGATCTAACATGTTTGCTATTTCTGATCTGATTTGCAGGTTGTTTGTAACTCTCTTGGCGTGAGTTTATACACACACATGGTTTATAACTGAAAAGAAGAAAGAGATTAGAGCTGAAACTTTCAGTTTTAGCAAAGTACCTAAAAAAAAATAGCCATCATGTTACAAAGGAAATTGCCCCATTTCCAGTACCTTGAATTCTAGCTCCATGCCAGTGACGTGCTCGCCGCTCTCCACCTGCGCCAGCTTCTGGATGTAGGAATAGAGGCTCCGGGCGGCCACCTCAGTGTTGCCGCAGGCCACCGCCTCCAGCAGCGCGTCGTGAATGAAGCTGTACTGGTCCTCCGTCTGCACCATGTAGTTCCGCTGCGAGCGCATCAGCGTCACGTGGCCGTAAATGTCGACCGTCTTCTCGTGCTTGATGCGTTCGAGCATGGCGTCGATGACAATGAAGCAACCCGTCCGGCCGACACCCGCACTACAGGTGGAGGGAGAGGAATGAGAAGAGAGAGAAGTCCAAGGTGTTAACACATTTGTTTAATAGAATTTAATTTCTCCATTGCTCTTATTTCTAGGGTCTTAACCTGTCAGGGGGTCTGTGTGTGTAGTTTAAGGTTATTCTCACTGCTAAAATATAAAAATGGTTAAAATAATTAAAAGATTATGCATGTCCAGCAATGCTTGGTGATTTGTTGTGGTGTTACATTTTAAATAATTGTGTTGGAGAGGATAGAGTGAAAGCAAGAGAGGGAATACAGAAACAACCACACATGACAGATGCAACAACAAGAGGACAGTGATGGAGACTGAGCAAAGCAAGCTGTCAAATTTCAGTTCTATTGTGTAGCGCTTTGGACTTTTCGTCTTATCTTGACAAAAAAGAAGGTTTCAATTTGAATAAGCCATATGAGAAATATCACTTGTAAAAGGAGGAAGGGCTAAGGAGCAAAAGGGAGAAGCAAGAAAGATGGGAAGGGATTACTGTGCGGCTTTTCAGAGAGAGAGGGAAAGAAGAGACAGAGGTGGAGAGAATAAAAGCACAGAAAAAAAGGGATGCCTTCAGAAGAAAGATGATGTGACCAATGGAGAGAAGAAAAGATGGAGGATCTGGTAAGAAAGAGAGCATGTGTTTGTATAATGTGTGTTATGTAATGTATAATAGCAGTCACTCAGGAGCTCTGCCATTTCTTTCACTCGTGGATACACACACAAAGACACACACACACTATGGCAAAAATGAAAAATCCTTTTTCTGTGTATAGGGCTTCATTTTTACTCTAGTGGCATCAAGATAACCACAGGGGCACATAAAACTGTCCCACTTGGGCACATAAATTCCAGTTACATAAAAGTTTAAAAACACGTTGGAGTATTTCAACCAACCCCGACAGCAAAAGAAAAGTCGCTACTGACCTGCAGTGGGCGATGATAGGTCCGGCGTCAGGCGGGTTGCAGGTCTTCACCCTACGGAGGAAGGCCAGGAAGGGGGTCGGATACTCTGGTACTCCGTGGTCAGGCCACGCCGTGAACTGGAACTGACGAACCTCCCGCTTCTCACTCGAGCCATTCTGGAAAGAACAGAAAGGTGGATACAGTGGTGGAGCTTTGTTTGGAATGACTGACCAACTGGCTTTATGCGTGTGTGTGTGTGTGCCGGTTTCGCTTTATGGCCACTATAGGCATGGTGCACTGATCTAATCTACCGGATGCCTTTTCTTTGCCTCCACAGAACGTGCTTCAACCATTGACTGTGGTAGTCTGAGTCAAACCACAATTTCCGGCCTGTACAGTACAAACACTATGCCTCAAACTGAAGATCTCTTTCAGCCTAAATATCTCCACATGAAAAACAAATTCTCATGACTACACAGGCAGATGTCTTCATTTGCACAAGTTCCCATCCCTTGTATTGGTTTGTGACGCACATGGCTATCAAGCTCGACAGGCCTGTGCGTCATGATTGGAATGAAGAAACGTGTGGCAATTTAGAAATTAAACATCATGTTTGAATCAGTGAAAAAATAAATAAATGTAACCTACAAATGATTCACTGCTGCTGTGCTCTCTGAAGCCTGAAAACTACACATTTTGAACAGCCACATCTAAAGGGGTCGAGCGTTTCAACCTTAAAATACATATTTTGGTGCAGTAAGACGGCATATTTTTTCCTTTTGGGAAACACTTTCACACATACAGGGCTGATCAGATGGAGTCATCATAATATAATAAGTACAATCATTTCTATACTGAACAGTACATGTATTACTGTATGTCTTCTTGCTCTCACATTGCTGCCGCTCATAAAATCTACAGATACATGCAGCAAACACCCACATTACACAGCCGTCTATCAGCTCCCTCCTTAAAACTCAACGCATCAAAGATACAAGCTGGGATCCAGACCAAGGTTTTTTGAGAAGCATAAGAAGAGAGAAAAAAATTCTCCTGTGCATGTTTCTCTCCTCTCTTTCCTCTCAGAAGATCCTCTAATAGAGGAACTGTTTGCATTTCAATGCGGTGTTTCTGCTTCCCTGACAGAGGGATTTTTTTTCCCCTTGATGAATAACTGAATAAATGAGCATGGTAATTAAAAGCAAACTGACCTAAATCTTATTTTCCTTTATTTTCTTTTGGACATTCCCCATTTCTGTCGTTGAGGTAGGTTGCATTGATATGGTTTGTACTTGTTTTACTGAAAAATATATTTTTGTACTCAGGATTTATCAGTAGACACAATTTGGAATCACTGCAGGACATGCATACATATGGATATGTACCACAGTGGCTGCTTTATAGATGCACTCTGTGTGTGTGTGTGTGTGTGTGTGTGTGTGTGTGTGTGTGTGTGTGTGTGTGTGTGTGTGTGTGTGTGTGTGAGATGCCAGCTTCTGCTACCTCATACTTCACACAAATTCAACGCAGCATTTTTTCCTCAGAGATATAAAGTGAAAACAGCTCAGTGAGAAATCACAGCAATTGCTGCAGTTATAAGGGGGAGGGAGACGATGGATAGAAAAAGAATCCCATCGGTAGGTTTGATGGGGGCTGAGAGCAGCAGAATGTAAATGGCACTGAATGTCAACCAGCAAGCTTTAAAGCACCGTGGCTGCTGATACGCTGCTATCTTTACCATCACTGGTTTGCCCCGGTGATCATTGCTCCACTGACAGTCCTACAAAGCTACAAAGTCAGCTGTGACGTCTGTGTGGTGCTATCTGGTTAAGGGGGACATTTTGGAAATATCTTATCCTTCCAAAGGCTATTTGTCATGCATGTAAAAGCATCTGTGTTTCTTTCTTCTTCTTTTTTTTTCTGTGTCTATGCATGAAGGTCTACATGCACTTTAATGTGTGATGTTAATGTCTGCAGGTGTGTGTCTGTGTCTGGCATCATATTTTTGCAGATGGTTCAAAGGTATGTAAATACATGTATTTTGGCTTTGTGTGTGTCCTTTGCCGTATGTTTGTGTATGAGTGTGCATGTGAGATTACATGTGCAAATGCTTCATTCTAAGAAGGTTCTCGTCTGTCTGCAGACTCTGTATCTGCTGGTGTGTTTCAGTGTTTAAATTTGTGTGTGTGTGTGTGTGTGTGCATGTATTTGTGGGCATATGAGCAGTCTGCCAATTATGTATATTGAGTTTCTCCTCTGCTCACTTTACGTAAGTGCTCCAATTTGGCAGACGTACATAAACAGATGATCTATTGAGCAGCGAGAGCACTGAACAAGGTAAAAAGGGGTGGACTGGAAGGACAATGCGGACGAAGGGTTATATATACAGTATATGTATATACCTTTACATCCAATTGACACACAGCACATGGTTCATGCCATCATTTTTTTTTTGCATATGCACTCTTTGTGTCATTTTTACAAGGTGTGTCCCATTAATCAGCCCTCTGTATACTGGACAGACATTAAAAAGGATATTTTTATTCATGGTTATCCAACTTGATAGTAAATATAATGTCCCTATTGTATTTGCTTAGACATGCTGAAGTACTGTCCGCAGAATTCTCCTTGTGTCATTTCTGGTTTGTTGCAGTATTACTGCGAAAGAGCAAAGAGAAGACAGAGGTAATGTACATACCGTATGTGTGTGGGAGAAAGAGCGATAAATCATCCTACCTTGTGCAAGGAGAAAGTGCGGACACAGAAAGTGGCCAATTCTATGGTGTCCAACAGGGTCACTTGGGTCATACCATAGGTTTCTGTGGCGCGACTGGGCCAGTACTGGTCACACTTAATCTGGAAGTAAGAGAGAGAGAGAGAGACATATTTATATCACGTTCTATTAAATGGAGTTTCCACTTCTGGAAAACATCGTGCACATGACAGGAGGGGTAGAGAAAAATTTAAACCTTGATCGGTCTGACATAATAACATGCACTCGCGCGCATAAAGCAAGTCCTCCTGTGGATTAAACTCTACGTGGTGTTGGCAGAAACACCAGGATAGCTTCACTCTATTTCAAATCTGAGAAACGGCACTCAGCAGACTGAACACATGTGACCAGACTGTCACAGCAACTCTATTCTTACAGCTTAATTTCACCATCAATCCTACATGTGTCTTTCTCGACATCTTACAGCAAAAAAAGTAAATAAATTGTTGTCATTTCAGATCCTCATATAAAATAACTCTTATTCTTGTAAATGCTTTAGTAGGAGTAACACTATCACATCCCAGATGGATGTTTCATTTTGACTTTTTCATCCAGCGGTTCTACAGTATATCTAAAAAAGACAACACCTGCTTCCCCCCATCCATCCTCTGTCAGTTTACTTTATAAATATTCATTCAATATGGGGTGTGACGCGCTGGCGAACCTCAGATGAGAAGTGACAGCTGGTGAGGGAGATGCGCTGCTCTCCAGCTTTCTCTACCACTTCTTGCTCAATCTGACACTCAAGTGCTACCGCCCGCTAATCCTGATCACGTTTGACAGGAGTGGAACGCACATGCCAGAATGGAGGCTAGGAAAACAATTGAAAGGCGATAGAGGGAGGAAAAATGAGCAGAGACACCTGGGGTGAGTGAGCCTGATGTTGAAACAGGTTTGAGTTGACAGGATGGAACATCACAGTTGGCTTTTTAACATTTAGAGTCGTCCATTCCTAGATAGCAAAGAGTACAATCTTTGTCGATCCGTCCTATGTAAGGGTGCACTCACACCACTTTTCTGTAGCGCTCACCTGCATTATTATCTCGTAATTTAAAAAAATGCTCATAAGAGAGGCACTTTGTTTACATAATGACGAGCTGTCACTAGGGGCAAACAGACAGAACTGATATCAAACTGCAGAAAGCACCGTCTCTTAAGAGTTTGACAGAGTCCCTATGCCACCTGCCAATGTTTCTAATACATTTTCCATTTTTAATCTGATAGTTAGTTTGGTTATAAAGTGCTGCTGTTGCCTTCTGACTTTGAATCCGTCTCTCTTCTTTGCTGGAGTTAGTTGGCTAAAAAAAGCGTTTGTATCAAAGGCACATATAAAAAGTTGGACTGTTTAAAAATGTTCCTTTCCATCTCGAGGACGCCAGACTGAGCCTTCTAAAGAATACTCTACACTTCCTGCACACCTTGTGGCCGCTTCCCATGGACATAAACGTGTGAAAGGAAAACCCAAATACTAAATAAAGTGGACTAGTGTGATCATACCATGACATCTTATTCCTAAGTCACTGTGCTCTTCATGCACTTTTTCCTCTAACTTCCACTACCAACAGATGGTTGTGGGAGGTACTGGTCACAAGTACAGTAAAAACTATGTGGTACTCGGTTGCAGAACATTTTATTTTAGCTTCCTGCACTGTGCACTCTGAGCACTAAAACTTGCTAAGCTGGCAGTGCTGTAGGGAACAAGCAACAGCTTGTCGTCTGCACTGCAAATAAGAAGAGAAACGATAGCAAAGATTGTCCCAGTGGATAAGCAGCCTACCTTATCAGATGTGAACAGGTAGACCATCTTTGAGTTAACTACATTTCATCCCCCCCCCCCCCTGCTGCTTTCACAACCCTTTTCAAATGTCTACTCTTCTCTGAAAGCAATCCATCTCAAGAAAATGAAGTCCGATTACTTACCGATAACGTTCAGATGTGAAACTGGGAAATAACTGTAAAGCTTTTGTCTTGCGAAACAGTGATTTCCTTTTGAGGTTAATATAAAAGAAAACATTCTAAAGTGGTTTGTGAGGCCACTGCAGGGGATCGTTAAAAAGTAACAAACAAAATGTGTTGAGCGGACTTACCCGTGACTTCTCCTCCAGCCTGGTCATCATAACCACAGTGGCTGCTCTCTGTTCCCACACCATCCTCCAGAAGTCCCCGAACGTCTCTGGTAATGGACCCTGGGTGGCGATGTAGGCGTTCTGCTTCCTGTAGCCATCGATGTAGTTGGCGTTGATATAGTCGCTACCTGTGATACCTAGATTTATACCACAACAAAACAGATATTTAAAAAAAATGCTTTTCTTCTTTTGATACATATCCTTCTTCATTATTGAACTTTACTCATTAATCGCACTTTTTGCGCCATCTGCCTCGATAATTCCCAAGTTTTCACACACACACACTCCGTTTCCCAATCAATGAGGGTGTAAAGGGTGTAGACTGGAAAAAAAATGAAAAGAAGTAAGTTGCTCATGTAATGAGTTCTCACACCTCTTAATGTTGAAGCAAGTGAAAATTGGCTGAGATCACTGAAAACATTGGAATTGCCCAGAGAGCAGGCAGTGTCTTGTTATGTCAGCCTTTGGGACTCAAAATATTCTAGGTGTTATTCTTGCCCAATAGATCTTAGTGCTTGTTTTGAAAACACAATTTGAAGACACAATACAAGATGAAATGTTAAAACAATCTTGCGACCTTTTTCCCCGTCTGCTACGGCAGAGCTGAAGGAAACCGTAGTCGTCGTTCCATTTGAATGGATGCAAATGCAGCAACTGCCTCAGCCACAATTTCCTCTACTGCTCTTTTGTCATTTTCTTTCTCAACCTCTGTTGTTCTGCCTTGGTTTCTGTAGATATGTTGTAACAGCCCCCCCCCCCCCCCCCCTTCTGATTTACCACCACCACAAATGGAGTGTGCTTGTAGATGGAGGATAGCGAAGGAGTAACAACAGCCAGGAGGTAGATCCAGCTACCATCCCTCTCAGCCCGCCACCATGCTTTGTTGCACACCGGTCCACTAAATCTAGCCGCAAGGAACGCCTCCACATTGTGGGGTAGACGAATGCGTACTGGAAACATAACGACAAGGATGGTGTGTACAGCAGAAGTAAGCTCTTTTGCAAAACCCTGCTTCCACTGACTGCATGTAACTATCTGTCCCATTACTGTCTCTAAGCAGTAATGGGACATCTCAAAGCTAAACGATGTAGTTCACTGCAATGCTTCATCAGGATTGCTCATGATAGCAAGTGCCAAAGTTGTGTGCAGGACGAAACCGTCATCAAGCGGGAATCAGGGTTTGTGTGGTGTCCTGCATCCTGAAAGGCAAGGTGTCCCTTCCATTTTAAAATGTTCCAGAAAAAAGATTCAAGCCAACATGTCGTAAATGGAAACAGGATGATCTGAGATTAGAGTATGTTTAACACTGAGCATCTGACAGCGATAAGACGCAACATCGCCCATCTTCATTTCACCAACGTCTACAATCCTGTCAGTTGAAAAGAGATTGCAGTGTGTGGCGGCATCTGTGTGGGAGAGTCACGTCTCTCTGACTGACGTCTCTTCACTCAAGCAACAAACAATGAAACACTTGACTGGGCTAATTTAAGAGAGGAGACGCAGTGTGGACAACAACCAGGGTGGAGAGGAAGAATAAGATGGAGATAGAGAGAGAGAGAGAGAGAGAGAGAGAGAGACGAGGGGAAGCCAAAGAAGAAAAGAGAAGAATGGAAATAAGGGAAAAAAGAAAGAAAGAAAGGCAAATGTCATTAAAACGGATACCACGTAGCACAATCCGACTGTGGTGCCCTGGCTTTAGTCATAGCTAAGTGAACAGAGAATAGCGGCGTGCATGAATTGTTCTACTGCTGCGACTAATGGCAAAATCACTGCAGTGTAAAATAGAAATTTCAGACTTGATTAATTTATGTATTTATGGACGATGCATTTTTTTTCTTCCCTGGGATAATTTTGTTATGCATGTTGTCGCACCCTCAAATTGGCCTGACTATTGCGCGATGTCGAAATCTAGTCGGAGCAGTTAGCTCTCACAAAAGAGAGAGTACTGTGGAGCAGGGAGTTTGGCACAACTCGGAGGAGTCTGGATCTCTTCTGGTGATGCAACGGCAGAACAATGTCAGCGGTGAAGGGTGACTACCTCTGACAATGTCCCTTGAGATTTAGGAGTCAGGGGGAAGAGTTTTTCTCGCTGCGGGATTCTCTGCACTGTGTCTGTGGGCAGTTAGAGGGAAGTCATGAGGGCGGGCCAAGATCGGATGAGACAAATGGGACGGTGAAAGCACTGGTTAAATTCCTGGTGCTGGGTCCAGAGATGAGCTGATACAAGTCCCTGCCTAACCCCACAACAATAATATGATTCCATGAACTGCTTAGCTGCTCAGGACCAAGCTGAGCTGAAACTAGCCTCCCGTTTGGACTCCCACCAAACGTTGTTTTGTTCTTTACACTCACTGGTTGCTGCTGAACTGAATCTATTTTAGGCATGTTTAATGCTATTTTGCTTCACATTACTGCATTGACTCAAGGCAGTTCTTGTGTAATTCAGCCAAGTCGAGTGTATTTATTCTTCTTATTTTAAGGTCTTAATTGTATTTAATGTGATTTATTCTGCACTGCTATGCACTGTTCTAGTTTAGTCTTATTCTAGTCCCATCCGGTCTATCCAGTATAAATTCCTAATTACTCAAACTGACTCTGTAATTATGAGGATTTCCCAAATGGTCTGCAATGAGCTGAGCTCATCTCTGAGGTGGTGTAGGTGCAGAGTGTGAGGATGAGTGTGAGCCTTACCCTCGATGGGAGCCAGAATGACGCGGGAGTGGTCGTAGGCGATGACGTTGGCGTAGCGATTTTTGGGCTTGTTCACCTCCAGGTTGGAATGTTCCCAGGTGAACTGCTGGCCTGGATCGATAGACTGACGGGGGGGGGGGCAAAGACAGGCAAAACATGCACACACAAAGAAGAAATCAGAAGAGCCTTGGAAGGAGCTGAGCAATAACAGTACGACCTGAATGTTATCAAAGAGAGGAGGGGGTGAGGGAGAGAGAGGGTGATTTCCCCAAAGGAAAAAAAGAACATGGTATCATGAAAATCTGCTCACTGCCTGGTTTAAATACTCCCGGCAGCTGTACGGTACTTTATCAATATCATCAATGTAGCGGGTGTATAATGACAAATAACAATATTGATGAAGGCGGCTGCTCTCCCCCTTCGAGGAGAGGGCTTGGAGCGAGGCCCGACACTCGGGGAAAAGAGCCGCCTCTTTACAATTCAAGAATTCCAGATAAATATTCTGTTCCCTTGTCAGGATAATTAAGTATTCCATTACGATTCCTTGTTTGCTTATAGGCGCCTGGCGCTCTGTTGGTGTAGGGATGGAGGCGTGAAGGTTATTTGCAGTTAGGGCTACAGCATGTAGGGTGGGGGGCTGCAGAGAGAGAGAGACTGAAGCTGAATGAAGTCCAATTGGAAACCTGATCTAACAATTTCCATGCAATCATTACAGCAATCAGAGCTTCCCTCTGTTTGAGGCTCGCTCCATCTGTTTCTTTCTTTCTTTCTGCCCTCTCGTCTCTATCCCTCTTTCTTTGTCCCCGTTTCCCTTATCTGCATCTCTCCATCTTCAAAGTCTTCCACTTTTTGCCCATATTTCTTTCTCCCTTTATCTCTGTCTCCATCTCCCGTCTCCTCTCTGATGTTTACACTCCTTCTCTAGCAGACACCCTCCAGCTATTTTCTCTTTCTTTTCAGATTACCTTTAGGCTGACTGTGTGTGTGTGTGTGTGTGTGTGTGTATGTGTGTCTGTGTGTGTGTGCATAAAAAGATTGGGGTCACTTCCCTGAAACATCGCTCAATTCAAAAATTGAAAACCACATCTGTGTAGTCCAAATTTGAATAGCTTTTTTCATAAATTACATTTAGGACGCATGTATGGCAAAAGTCCACACTCAAATTCTGCAACAACTAGAATTTCTCCCTCTTCCTCCTCCTTTTGATCCATCATGACACGTTCGAAGATGAATGACAGCTCCTGTCAAGCGGGGAGGCTTTGCAGGACATGGCTCTTAAGTGCCTGAGAGAGAAGATGGATGACAAACTCAGCGGCGTCTTTATCTTCAGGTAAAACTGTGGCTGCCTTTTCATTGCCGTTTGTGTGTCAGATTATCTCCTCTTCATCTCCGCTCTCCAGCTGAGTTGCCCTGCTCTCTCTCTCTCCCTCTCTCTCCCCTCACTGAATCCTCATCATTAACCAAGCCTCCCCACCTCATCTCTCTACTCTCTTCGCTCCATTTTTCCTCCTCCCTCACATCCCGCCCGGCTAAAAACCAATCAGTCAAAGCCCCGTAGAGCTGTGCTTGGCAAGCCAGGGCGCCCGGACGAGCAGCCATTCATCAAGAAAATAACAAAATTAAAATTACACTTCTCTATTTAATTTGGTCATTTATTTTTCCTGGGGGGTGGTTTGGTGAAGGGGCAAGGGGACGGAGAGAGCGAAAAAGACAGAGTGGGAGAAAAGACGAACGGAGAAGGGGGGGTTAATGTTCTCTCAAAGCCAAGTAATTAGAAGTTGTAGTTGTACCAACGCGTCAACTTTGGCATCACGTCTCTCGTCTCTCTTCCCTCCCGAATGGAACAAGCTTGTCCACTTGGTACATAGCCCGGGTGTGGATTTATGAATAATAGATACCTAAGAAATACTGGTTGGCTATGAGAAGTCATTATCCACCCACATCCCCCGGCAGGCATGATGACAGCAATCTATGCTGGTGTACCTGCTTCCTAGCTTAGCTTGGCGTGCAGCAAGGCGACAGGCACAGTGATTTAGGAATGGCGAGGAGGGGATATTGCTTGTATGCAAACGAGAGCTGATTCAGCACTCCTGATTTCTAATCAACTCTAGTGTCATTTATAACCGCAACGGTCTCAGAGCTCAGACAGCTCGGCTACCCGCTCTACACACACACACACACACACACATATAAACGGACTATGTTAAAGCCTGCCTGCCACTGTGCTTTTCCCCCAAAAACACATTAGTTGAGTTGTGCGTACACCAGTCTATGTCTCTATTTTGGAAGAAAGATCATCTTTGCTTAGTTCACTGGTGTGTGTGTGTGTGACGGATTTCAAAATCACTGATTTATCCCCTTATAGAGCCATTACCTTAATTACATTTTCTTAAGTAAATGTTTATGACTGTAATTTCTGGTCTTTTTTTCAAATAGGTTCCCTCAAGTCCCCAACTTCTCAATGTTTCTATCTTTCCCAGTTGAATGCACCTACCCAACACACATCTTAGATGTCACAAAAGGCCATGTTTCATTTTGCAGCAGTAAGATTCCGCTTCTTGTTTTCCTGTTTCCTGATGTAGGACTGGGCGCATTAGAGTCGTATGATTCTTTTACTCAGCAAAGAATTTGAGGAGTTGCATTCAGCAGCTCAGGAGTTGCAACAACCCGCCGAGGGATATTGTATACAAAAATGACAATTGTCTTGTTTTGCCATGTAGAGGCTGCAAATATGTCTGAAGAAATACGTGGCTAAGAATAACTGATGTTTCGTAATTGCTCAGGCACCACCAGCTGGAGCATTGTCGACACGCGAAGAAAGAAAGAAAGAGAAAGACATTTCCCTGAGGGACTGAAGGGACTCTTGTGTCCCCTTCCAATGAAAACACAATCAGACAGGATTCAATATTCTGAAGAAACTTTGACATTTGAACCTTTTGGCCCACTAACCTCATATTCCTGGGAGAGCTTGAGGTTGTCGTTGGCCTTGAGAAGCTCTGTGTGTTCAGCCAGCTCTGATATGGGGATGGGAGGATGAGTCATCATACCTGATTGTCAAAGAATTGAGAGAGAATTTCCACACAGGGGAAGAGAGGATGGAAAGTGCGTTAGTACAGCAGAGAGGACACACAAGTTCAAAACTCAAAAATCACACAACTCCTGATTTTCGGGTGAGAATGTGTTGCTTACATAACAATGGAAGTTGGGTTTTAGTGGTGGGGAAGCTTGTGCAGAACATGGTGAATGTCACACACAGCGAACACGTACAGACTGGTGATGTTACAAGCACTTGATCGGACCAGGCCAGAGCCCAAAAGCAGCTGTGTCTGTCGAGCAGGGCTGATTATTTTCTAAAGAAGCAGCTCGTATACACCCACAGACCAAAGTGTATTTATCCTCACAATGGTCATGATGCTGATGGATAGGAGGACCGATACGACCAATGTTTCTGAGTGTAGCCTGAGAAAAACATCCGAAGACATCAATCTTCTTTAATAGCTTTGGAAATGAGTTTAAAATGACACGAGATGGAAAAGTTTTTGATGGTGAGATCACAGACAAGAAACACAACAGCCTTTTTTTAGTCTTTGTGTTGACAAATTCCCTTTCACTCCTCATTGAAGATAATTAAGAGTAAGAAGAATTGAGTATTGGATAACTGGTTGGTGGAAAAAAACAACGTTGTTATGGAAATATGGTTTTACTTAAATCCAACAAATTCAAGTAATTTCTCATTATTGCTACGTGAATACTATATATTATTATTTTCAACATTTAAACTTTATTACTTTCAACACAATCTTCAATTAAAAAGAAAGATGAGAGAGAAGCTCTTAAACAGTGTTAACGTGGATCAGACCTAACATATCCCAGAGGGACACTGTACTACTGTATCCTCATCCTGTAAGGCTCTCGTTGTGCTGTGTTGTTCGGTGACAATTTTTGACTGTTGCCTCTATAAAAAGGTGCTTGTTCAAGAACGGAGCCCTGACCTGGGGGCTCATGGGGAGGGAGGTGGGAGGGGATAAGGAGGTTTAGGAGTGTGAGTGATGTTGAGTGACACAGTGAGCTGCTCCATTCCAGCCAGCCGGTGCAAAGCAAGCAAGCTGCTGTTTCTACTATTTCCTTCATCTGCTGGTTCCCCCCCCCCCCCAAAAAAAGAAAACAGTGAACATTGGCTCTAAGATGAACACCCCTTACTTCCCGAAATCACAAAAAAGCACTCACAGTTGCATGCCCACTACGTTCTCCTTCCAGATCCTTTTGACATTTAACCCAAGCAATTCCCAGAAAGAACTAGCTTTTCAATTGGGTGGGAAAATCGTTGAGTTTTTTTTTTTTTTTGGCTCGCTTCAATATCCACTGAATATTGTGTCGCTGATGCTACACTATTATCAGCACTGCTGTGCACTCCAGTCACTGATCCATTTAGGAGCATAATGCTGAGGCCATGTAATGGAATATGGAGCAGCCATAGATTGTGGCTCTGTCCCTGCGTGCAGCCTGCCTGTATTTAATGCTTTCACATCTTTAGTGAGAGGTCTCTCGTCCTGCAGAGTGACGAGGTCAAAAGTCGACAACATGTTGAAAGCTCTTCACACAGAAAAGTTACAAAGGCTTAATTAGGCGTGCAAATCGGCATAATCACATTAACCATCCTTAATTTCCCTTTTCTCACAATGCTTACTATCCCCCCCCCCAATGTCAAGGGGGTCACTGATGTTTTGGCTGCTTTTGTTACGCGTAAGAGAGGGAGCCCAACTCTCTCTGCGCTGACAGTCTTCATTAGTAATGGTAATTTATTTTACACTGACAGAACAATGCAGCAGCATCAATTACATGAAGATTAACACAGATTACAATGCATATATGAGACAAATGGAGATGACACTGGATGCCGTGACATCCTTCGAAAATGAGTGGACACACTGCATTAACAGCCTACTTGACAAACACCCATGCACTTCTTAATGATCATCATCATTTAAATGTTTACTGAATTAATAGTTTTCTTCTATTTTTTCTTTTTTTCTTAAAGCCTGTGTTGAATTTCTTTTTCTTTTCAATATCTTCAAATAAACTGAAACACAACCTTGTGAGGTAATAGGAGAAACTCAAATTATACGAATGCATTCGGACAGAACCGCGTGTTTATTTATTACTTGAGTTGCTCAATGAGCTGACGAAGCATGCAGATTGCGGTGGCATCACTTGAGAATGAGACAGAGTTATTAATCACCTCTGGTGCGGGAACTCATTGAGATCAGCATCGAGAAAAAGAGGAAATATTGCAAATTAAATTTAGTTGTCAGTTTACTCGCCTCGAATTCAAAGGGAAAAGGCATCAGACATTATGAGCGGAATAAGTAAATGCGTCTGCAAATGAGGGGCCCTCACTTCTCCTTGAGAGAACAAGAGTGGGTTGTTTGAGAGGAGATCAAAGAATATTTGTGTGTGTGTGGTTTTGTAGTTTACTCTGTGTGTCTCTGTGAGTGTGCGTGAGTTACTGATATGCTCAACCTCCATCAATTCATTTCAGTTGGTGTTTACTGCCCGCATTACTGTCTGCATGTATAAGTGCCTGGTACAGTTGGAGAGATACACAAGGCCAACGTGTTTACGTATACATCCAAATAAAGCACAATGCTCTGCCAGTGGGAAAGGCTGAAGGTTTTACATACTAGGGCTTGTTTATTCCCTAAAACGTTGGTAGTATGTTTAAGGAAACTTGTATGAAAACGATTTGAATCCTTACAACTGCAAAAGTCTTAACTCCATTATTTTACCTTTTATTCCACGTTGCCTTTTGCCAACGTAACGCTGTACATCCCTATAAGTTGTCATGTTTTCACCTCACAGCTAAACCATTCTGTTTGTGCAACCATTTCTCTCTCTCTGTGTTCTTTTCCAGCCTCACCCATGTGTTGTGTGTTCTCAAGACAAATGAGTCGGTCGCGTCTCCTTTGTTCTCTTATTCTTTTTGTCGTTTACACACTGCAGTGTTTATCCGAGAAAAGACTCACTTTCAAAACTAGGCTTTGGCGTGACCCGTACTCAAGCAAAGTCAGTCAAGGACAAAATTGTTGTTATTCCCTACCCCCCCGCTCCAAAGCTCACCCTTCTCTTAAACACAACCCCCCCTCACCATGGCTTTTTACTATCCATGTACAGACTCTTCCATTTTTTCACAGCAATAACCAGCGTGATCAATGAACACAGATAAATAAACTAGCGTCTAATTACACATATCCAATATCCCGATCCGCAGTCGATGCGCTTGAGAAATGAGATTCTTTTTGATAAGCCAAAACAGTCTCTCTCGGAAAGCCTATTTATGATGTTGCGTATTTCCATATAAAAGGGAAGAAGTCTGACCGTGGCTAAGCAGAGAAAATAAATGGGGAAAAATGGGGAAGCGGTAAATCAGAAACTCTTGCTTTTTCTCCCGGATGATCCTTTTGCAGTGAGCAGCGAGAGGGGGTGATCAAATGTCGAGCTATTGTTTGCCACCGCTTTAATTAATTCTGCTCGTTATCTCTGAGCACAGAAAAGACCCTGTTACTTCAGAATGGAAATGGAGCAGTGGTGGTGAAGGAGGAGGAGGAAGAAGGGAGAACAACAACATGGAGGTGAGGAAGGGGAGGCAGAGAAAGAGGGATAACAGAGATTGTACTCCTGTAAAAAAAAAAAACACCTCTCAACCGTCTCTACATCAGCAGAAGTGATCGCACAGGTTATTTATGCATGGTGGATTAATGCACAGCCAACAGCCCAAGTGAATATCGTGACTGACATTCAATTAAGGAAAGGAAAAAAAAACAGCCCAGTACACCAGTAGTAACCAACATCACATTAATTAGTGCTGAAATTTTGCTGCGTAATGTGAAAAAACAAACAAATGCAAATTACTGTATGTATTTGTAAATGAAGGCAAGCGAGCTTAAAACAAAAAAGATAAGAAAAGCTGGTACGCAAATGCTAAAAGCATAGAGACTAACTTTCATAGTCAAAATCTGCTTCACTCTGAGGACTGCTTAGACCAGAATCTGTAAAGAACAGCAAACATAAGAGAAAATGATTTCAAAAGGTTGTAATGTAACAGAAAATGCGATGTAAAAGAAAATATAAAAGTGTGCAAAATGACAAAAGGAGATAAGACACAAAGGATTTTTTTTTTTTTTTTGTATCAACAGTTTACCATCAGTCAACTAAGGCCCTTCCCAGGGAGGCCTGATTGACAGACTTGAGTCCAGACCGCCACACAGTCGTGAAAAAGTAGGGCTACAATCTCAGATCAGATCAGATCAGCTACAGTCCTCCAGACTGGTTAGCCAAGGGCATCAGCCTGCTGAGAAAACCATTCTGCAAAGCCCCATATCAACGGTCATAGACATCATGGATAAGACAATTGATTTGCTATCTCTAAGCTTTCATGAACAGCAGCTGGAACGTCCCATTGGCAGCAATGAGGAAGACACAGAGACGCGAAAACCAGCTTATGTTTCCTGGTGAAAACTAACTCTGAAAGGTTCTTTCTTCAGCGGCTTGGTGCTGAGGCAGTGGCACTGGGAAGGAAAGGTGTGGAAAAGTGTCCACATCCTCGGCTGACAGCTGTGGAGCCACAGCTTATTGGAGACGGAGCTCTGAGGAATGCTGCGATGGTTCAAAGTCTTATTCGCACCAGAGGAGAAGTCCTCTGAGGCCGCAGCCAGCGATGCTATGTCCGAGTAGACTGAGGTCGTCTCAGCCCTTCAAGCAGAAAGGAGCCATCTGTGACGACGTTAACTGGACATGCGGCTAAGAAATACAGTTTGATGGGATGCTGCCAAGCTGCCCATCAAGTGGAGGGAAACAAATTTTTTGCCAGGGCTGAAAGCTGAAATCAGATTAACAGCTCAGTGATCACATCACCCAAAGATGGCAACTTTTATCCAAAGAGTACAGATAATTTGTTCCGGAGCATGTATAAGAAGTGAGAAATCGAAATAAAACTTCTCCTACCAAACAAAGTCTGGTCCCAAAAACACAACACATTTACTAAAACATTGATATAGTAAAAAGGCAGGAAAGACAACAATCCCAGTTGGGAGCCAAAAACAAGCGCAAGGAATAATGAAAAAATACGAACATGATTAGGATGTATGTCAGCCCTAAAACACCGCATAGCTCAATTCTGCAAAACATAAGTTGTTAAAATGAGTTTTGCTGGGTTTACCTTGCACTGACGTCTCAGCGAGAGGACGTCAGGCCAGTGGCGCCAAATGAGCGCTGAGAGATGAAGACATCGAACATCCCCCTCTCCCTAATTGATTTGTGACAATGACTAATTAAGCCTAGCAGGGGGTGCTCTGATCCACTGTCTCCAAACGTCATTCATCACAGCAGGAGGGAAGCACAGGCGTGTCTGATTATCTTTATGTGTGTGTGTGTGTGTGTGTGTTTCGACAGCACTCTTGGTGAGGAGGAGGGCACGGTTGTTGCAGACGTTGCTGTAATCTGGAGAAACAAGTAGGTTGCTTTTGCACGGAAGCGATTGGCTGGTGTCTGTGGGTTTCGCAAGTGTGTGATGCTGTCTGCAAGGAAATGTTTGATTTTTACATGCTTCAATGTGGAAGCCACTTCCTCTGAGAGAATTATGGGGGCGTGAAGTGCCATATGCGATGCTGTATTGCAACACATCGAGATGGTACAAAGTATAAATAGAAAATATATCAGAGATATGTTGAAGAGTAAACCCAGAGTGTTCACCCGAGTTCATATATGCATATATATATATAAATTGTCATTGTTATAGTTGATCATCTTTTCACGAAAGTCGTAAAAAGAGAAACAGAGAAAAGACCGACACAAAAAATATGAGAGAGAGAATCGAGTACTTGTAGCAAAAGGGGGGCTTGGTTGGGGATAGACAGTAGATATCCACTCAGTCGTGCTGCTTCATTACTTCGGCCCCATTTGACAATTAAACCCCGGGCACCAATGGAGATTATGACAAAACGAGCCACTCTGCGCCCCAAGGAGTTATGGGATGTCACTGTCAGGCTGTCACATGACCTACAGGCTTCAAAGCAGAAACGCACTAGCACACACACGCAATGTACACACTCTCTCTGAAACGCATTGGCCGAGCTTAGCTTATAGGAAGCCTAATCAAAAATATATTTTTGTTCCCCAGCACTAGGGGTCACCGAGCACACATTGCCGATGCGGCATATGCTCCGCTGGACAGAAGAGGCCGTGGATAAGTGCACTGGGAGTATGCTCATTTGAACAATGGTCGCTATTAGCTGATGGGGATGTTCACAAATGCTCACCGGCCCACTTAATTGGGCTAAAACGTCCATTCAAATTAAATTCCTCGGGTGCGGAGATAACGACATCGTCCAATTCTGCGGAACAACGACAGGGCTGTCGGATGAGAAGGCTTTTCATATACAGTATAAAGAGGACTCTCAGCATGCTTTGGTGAACATTATGTGAGAGTCAGATTGTAACAAGAGATTCTATAATTTAAGGAACGCAGGAGGACAGTCGAGGGTACAGTTGAAAGTGTTGGAAGTCAGAGAGACAAATCCCAGGAATGGCCAATAAAACCTCGTCATTGCTGAACCACTTATCGGGCTCTGAATTGAATATCAGGCAAGATAAAGATGAGGAGAAGAAAATTGAACTTCCAATTATGCAGAAGCAGGTTTCAGCATCTCCTTTCATCCTCGTGTCTCTCATGTAAATAAGTCTTTTTTTTTTCCAAGATACAAACTCAGGCAGCATGACTAGGCTACCAAAGAAGATAAAGAGAAATGCTCCATTTTGAAATCTGAGCCCTTTGATGGAGCAGAGACTGGCCGTGGATGACGGATGGATAATTGAGAGACAACTGGGAGACAGAAAGACGGAGGGAAGAGAAAGGGAGGAGAAACGAGGGAACACAAGATGGAGGTGTTTATTCTTTTAACCCATTGGCTTGGGCAGGTGAGAACATTTGAAATACAGCGCAAGTTTTTCAAAATGTCTCTCATTATTCGGTCAAATTAAGACCTTGAAGAAAGAATATAATCCAAACCATCTAGTGGAAAACTAACAATGGAGGTAACTCACCTCTAATATGTTCGGATGTTTCCAAAACTGGAAATGTGCTGCTTGTAAACCCATGTCACTTTTATATATATATATGGTTTTTGATTTTTTTAAACAAATCATGGCTTAGTATTGGCATTGGGAACTTAATTGAATCATATACAACATACAGAAAAAAAGCAAACTATAATTCAGACCAATTACAACAAACTGTAGATTGCATTGTGGCCTAGATAACAGAAGGCTAAATAACAGAAAGACAGACCGATAGATAATGGGTTTGAAGGAGGCAGGAGGAAGATGGAGAAGCCTTAGAGAATGAGTTTGGGATCGAATGTGCTCTGTTGTTAACACCAGGCTTTATCTCGGATGAAAACCAGACGGAAAGTGAGACAGAAGAGAAAGCAGGTCAAAACCCAGGATAACCTAAAAACAGGATTTGTTTTCAACATAGAAAGTCCAACAACAGACATCATTCTCTAACTGTTTGTTATTCATAAATGGCTAATTGTTACATGAGGACATGGCGCACACACACATACATGGCTTGCAGGTAGTTATGGAAGGCACATAATGTCAAACAGAATGACGTGGGAGTACTTCACGGACATATATGCGGCAGCATGAATTCAAATTTGAAGTTGCATCATGTGCGAATAGTTCATCTCTGTGTAGGCGGTACGCATGTGTGTGCCAGTCTTACAATCAGCTTTCACTATGTAAGTTATGTGTTTATTAAAAGCGATAACTGCACACGTTTTGTCTGACATGGGTAAAACATGTTCACTGTAAAAGAAGGTCTTCTGCAGGTGTGTGTCTTTATTTGCTTTATGAAATAGCAGTTGGCCAATATGAGCTTTTGACAGCCAATAACAGTTTTGTGGGATTAGAGCAGGTGCTAACCAACATTATTTGCCAAATTTAAAAATTTGCTTTCCATTTCAGTAGGTTGCAAAAATGAGGATTTTGAAGTTCCTGCAAAACTTTGTTGTTCGGAGGATAAAAACTTGAAATTGCATTACAGCGGCCTCCATGAATTTGTATGGAGGTAAGTAGCTTCTTCAAATTCTGTTCTTTTTCTACAACTCTGAAACCTTTGGACTGGCCTGATGTTGTACTCACTACTGGCATTGCAAAGACAACAGACATAAGTCTCCACTGTCTTAAAATGCGAATCCAATTAAGCCAAGAAAGCACAAACCGTTGTTGGATTTTTTGCAGGCCAGTTTTTATCCAACAATCAAAAGCAGTTATTTGGAGGTGTAAATAAAGAACATTGACTATTGCTATCGTTAACACCTACAGCTCCTTCACATCTTTGATATTGTCAGCGACAATTAAAATCTATTTTCTACAGAAAGTCCAATGTGGACAAATTCAGCCAAACATGTTGTGAATACAGTATACCTGTTAAACTACACCTACAGAGGTTGCTCAATTTTACAATGAGACCGTTCATGTTCCTCAGTGTATGTGTTGTGTGTCCTTCCTGTACCTGGAGTTTGGAAGTTGATGCGTCTCATCTCCACAGGGTCTGTAGGGTGGTGGGGTGTAATGTCTGCGTTGTTCAGCAGACATTTCGTGCGCGGCTCTGACTCTTTTCTCTTGCGGCTGGAAAGCAAGACAAACGAAGAGTGGAACGTACAACAAAAAACAACAACTTTTAGTGAGCAGTTGATCAAGCAAAACAGTTACTACTCTTACTAATGATGATACGTAAACAACTCAGCAACTCCAACTGACTGACAATGCAGCGGGTCAAGAAACGCTTGAGTGAAACCCAATCAAAAACAGGTGAGCTGAAAAAATCTCTGTATCAGGTGCGGACAATTCTCCTTCACCTTCACTAATTAAAGGCATCGTTTTTGCTGCGGCAGGCTATTTTGTCTTCCCCTGTATAAGGCAATAAAGTATGGCTAAACCTTACCTGTCAGGTTTGCTGTTTCCAGAGAAAGCAATAGGAGTCAAATAAATATATAAAGATGGTGAAAACACAACACACAAGGAGAAAGGGAGAGGGGGGAGGCAAGAAGAGAGATAAATCAATAGAGAGCAGTTTAAAATTCACAGGGGTCGCTGCTGGGCTCGCAAAATGCGAGATAAAGCTCATCAGCATTTGGAGGAGGTGAGTGCATGCGTGTGTGTGTGTGTGCGTGTGTGCACATGTATCAGTGTGTGAGAACAAGTGAGTGTTCAATAAAATGTGCAAGTAAGTGCATATATTGGTGAGCCTGTGTCTGGGTGCCTATTTACGCGTGTGTGCATGTGTGTGTGTGAGGGTGCAGATATAGATGGATAAGGGGAATGTCAGGGCCAAGGGCAGACCCGGAAAACACTATTCACCAGGGAGAGATTGAGAGGGAGATGGGAGAGTGAGGGGGACAGAAAGAGAAGAGAGAACAGAGAGAGAGAGATCCAAGGAGAGATGTTACTCTCCCTAACCACAAAGACTGACCTAAGGCAAGGTCAGACAGTCAAGGATCATCTGACAGTAGCAATCTGTACTTGTGTTGCTCACACCAGCCCCCGTGAAATAAGTCAGGGATCTTCCCTGGTATGTAAGGCGACCCTCTCCAGTCACTGAGACCTAAGCTACAACTAACTGTAAAATAAAGTGGGGAAATATTAACTGGAGACGGATGTTTGGAAGTACATTTATTTAGACAGGAGGAGAGCTGTTGTTGTTCATTAGGCATAAATACAGAGCTTGATTTCCACTACTAGAAAATAGGGTCACTCACTCCTGAAAAATTATTAATAGCATAAATGTAGCAATAACTTTACGGAGCATTATTTCCTGAAGAAATAGGTATTTCTGTGACACCCCTCGATTGGGAGATTGTAGCATTCTTAGTTTAGCTGTTGAGCACCATCTCACGGAATCTCCTCCTCTCTCCTTTCTCCAACCACCTCAATTCCCCCAACCATCTTTTTTCACAAGAAAAGCTCTTTCATATTTACATGCAACAATGTTGTGTTTTTTTTAAAAATATCATGCTGAATACAGAATACAGCCCCCCCCCCCCCCTTTCAACATGCTCCCTAACATGCAATTATTTTCCAACAGCCCAATTCCCCTGTAACACTGTAAATAACTTGTTCAACATCAAATGACAGGAACATGTTCATTATGTGT
Organism: Anarhichas minor; assembly: GCF_050575085.1. Lineage (NCBI taxonomy): Eukaryota > Metazoa > Chordata > Actinopteri > Perciformes > Anarhichadidae > Anarhichas > Anarhichas minor. Next base: position 11,343,528 of record NW_027466456.1, read on the forward strand.
TGCTGGAATTAGAAAGAACACTGAGACTTCCAGCACATTTACCCTGATTCAGTTAAAACATGGATTGCAGTTATATTGCTTGTGTAAAGGAGTGGGTGGAGCAAGGCACCAACGATGCAAAGCTAAAGGGCTCAATTCCCTGGTACCTTGACAAGAAAATGGTTGTAAAAGTTTCCAGAATAAAGCATTTTATACTGGCCACACACTACAAAAATAGCAGTGCCTTGTATACAAACCCTGAGTGTTATTGTCTATCATTTGAGGTTGAACAATGTTATTTCAAACCGCAAGGTCCAACTGCATTCTTCACAAAAACTACAATTCCCAAACCAACTCACTTTTTATATAGGAGAATGGCAATGACGATGCATATGATGAAGACCACGGCGAGGACTGGGCCCACCACCCATATGAGTCCGTCACCAGTCTCTACTTGCAGGGGTTCCATTTCCATCTTGGGAGTCATCACCGTGTCGGTATAAGGGCTGGTAGCAAACATTTTCTGAACAGAAAGATCAGGGAGAAGTTTACATAGCACTTTAAAAACACAGTCCAAGTTACAGCGTGGTATATGCACAAGATGAACGAAATTCAGTGACTTAGCGGCAGAAACTGGACAAAAATGAAATGTGTTAGATTCAGATGAAAAAACCTGAAGTGAACTACTACTAAATGAACGGAAGTGAATTATTAAATCCACTCCGACAAAAAAGCAATTGACTAAAAGTAAGTCAACTGAACTGTGTTGAACTGAGCTAAACTGGTAACTCACCCCAGTGGCATTGAGTTCAGCCAACAGGAAGAAGACATACTCCTGGCCAGGTTCAAGAGGCTTGTTCTCACAGCTGCTGTGGCGGTAGTCGGATCCCACCGTGAAGCTGGAGGGCAGCTGCCTGAAGCAGGCTGTGATGTAGGGCTTCCTCTGGTCCAGCTGAGCTAGCTGACGGCGTGAACGTCGCTTTGGGGTCACCTCCCGCAACAGCTGATTGATGAAAAACGGGCATTAGTTTGCCTCTGCTTTTTTATGTGTTCATTTTGGTATGCTCTAGGTATCCCCTTATTGCAGTTCCTATTGACAACAAGCTAAGTCTGGGCTCATAATGTTTTCTGATGGTGTCAAATGTTTGTTTAAAATCTGCAGTGTTTTGTAGACAACAGATTAAAAAGACCAAGGGAGGCAGATGCTTCCAATGATGAAAAAAGAGAAACACACAAAATAACATGAGATCAGTAAGTCAACCCTTTAATTCTGAGAACTATTAGAGTATATGTATGTGGTATGGTGAATAAATTCTGAAACTATCCAACCCCCACAAATACATATTTGCAATGTGGCAGGATTACAGGTTATCACATTTTTCCAATAAATAAAGCACTTTCTTTTCTGCACAATAACGAACTGAACTAACAAAGACCAAAGGAAACGAAGTAGAGGTAACTGCACCCTTAGATTCAAACAGCTGCTAAGTCTCTGGCAATGTTCCATCTAACCAGGCTCCAACAACCCCCCTCCCCAACATCCAACCCCTCTCATTCATTTCAAACTGCAGACAGAGGCAGGCACTAAGCAGAGGAAATGTGTGTAATCCTAAATCCAATAGGGATGGTTGCTGTTGATCTGGCGCTCAAGGTGACCTGGAGCTATGGTAAGATGGTAAGAGTGGGAGAGGACTGTGTAATTCTCTCTCTGCTGCATGCTTGGGGGGGATGAATTAGCATAGCTGAGATGTACTTATGTTTGTGTTGTGTGTGCCCATGTCTGGTACATGGTGTGCACAGTACAATTTGCCCAGCATATGCAACTGTCATTACACAAACAAGTGTCTCTTGAATCCCTCCCTAGAAACACACAGTTTTGCCAGTAGAGCGAGAGGAATATAGTTTCTTCAAAAAAAGAATATATTACTGACGTTTTGAAGTTGCATCTACCTATTAAATATGCTTACTTATGCTCTGTTTGACCCAGTATACACAATTAACCTAATCATTTCTTTTGTGCCCGAAAAGGCTCACATCTTTTGCTTTTAAAATATCCTACCTCTTCCATGTCCATCTCATCTGGGTTCTTCAGGTTTTTGACAGATCCTGAGGTCCTCTTAAGTGGCACCACAACCACATAGAAGTTCCTGGAAACACAGCACCAAAGTAAATTAAAGCATTTGTCACATGGTTGACAGGAAAATGAAGTAAAAATTCAATACTTGCGAGGGGTTGAGCAAAGTGTCTCAGAAATCCTAAAGCTTAATCTCCAATTCCAACATCTCATACATCTTGAGATCGCAATCCATATTACATCGGATCTCAAACATCTCAAGACTTAAACCTAAATACCCCAACCCTCAAAGATAATTCAGACAGAGCCTGCAGAACCCATCTTTCAGCAAGCTTTACTCACTTGACATCCTTGGTATCGACCGGTGGGAAGGACATGGTGAGAATGTTGTCGGGCTCAGCATAGATGTCCAGCTTGGGTTTCTTGAGCAGGATGAGAGGTGCGGTCTTGGCAACCACACGGTGTCTTGGTCCACCGTCAATGCTTTCTTGGCAGGTCACCCTGAACTCGTAGGTGGTGTTGTGCTTTAGCCCAGTGACGAGAACCCTCATCTGCCTGGCATCCACATCCATCTTTTGACGGTTGTACTCAATCTAGAGATAATAGATGGTCCAGACATGTAATCGATAATTGGTAGGATGCATGATCATGGTGGTAGGTCAATACATTGGTGGTGTAATAGACAGGTAAGAATGCATGTGCATTGTGGTGATTACATGAGTCAAGAAATGGGTATGTTGGAAATAAGAATGATTGGGAGTTGAATTAATGCACGGAAATAAACAAATACACTAAAACATGGCACTAGTGTAAAATCAAGCTATTTTCAATTTCAGACCAACAGATGAAAATCACTTCTAAATTTTAGAGATGGATTTTAAGGGATGATTTTTATATTAATACGTAACTGAGGGGACAGTTAAAAGTCTTTATTTTTGCCCTACATTACTCACCGTGCATTTGTATGGAGACCTGCTTTCAGAGAACTTCCATGCAATGACTACTGTGGTTTTGGTGGCCCACTTGACAGTGAAATTCTTTGGAACATCTGTTGAGTTGACAAATGCAAGAAAAAAACCAAAAAAAAGACAGAGCATCTTTAGTAACTTGAACATGTAGAGAGACCAAGGAAAGATAAACAAAAGAAGAACCTTCGGTTTAAATAATAAAAGCTCTTGTTCCCCTGCAACGTTCCTTTGGGTTGGAGAGTGAGTGTAACGGTGAGCTGCGATTGGTTGTGAGAAGGGCAACTGCCATTGGTTAAGACACACAGCACGTAAGACTCATGAATGACAAACCCATGGAGCACAAGGGTGTACCCACTAGCTAGCCATCATGGGCAGTGCCAACCCATCTCAACACTGTCTTTGAACCCATGACCACTTGAGGATTAACAACTGACCTATGTGGTCCCAGTGCCAACTGTTCCTACGCCTCCACTGAGTCTGGGTTGACACTGCCAATGTGCTGCCAGGCGGGCATAGAGACAGACTCAAAACACAGCATGCCAACAGTCCTTAGCAGTGCATCTGGGGGATGCCATGCCACAAACTGTCCCACTAAGGGACAGAGGAAGGGGAAAAGAGGAATTAGGAAAGGAAAGGGGTGAGGAGGGGGGGGGGGGGGGGGGGGGATATCTCAAAACAAACCCAAAACCCAAAATAAAATAAAGAACTTTCCGTCATTTTCTTAGAATAGTCTAAACATACTCTTGGAGTGACTTGATTTGACTGAGGTCCTACCTTGATTGCAAACTGAGGATGTGAGATGGCTTTAGCTGCGTGAGTGTGCTTGGCAAAGGGCTGCAAGGATGACTGACAGGAGTGTCTGACCAAACAGCACTTACCTTGATATTTTAGGCTGCTCCCCTCTTTCCCAAATGACTGACTATAACTTACTGACTTGGCTTTACCTTGTTTGGGTTAGTGAAGTGAGTATCCCACGGCAAACTATTTTAATATCAATCTTTTCTCGTTCTTGAGGAGAAGTGGAGATGGTTGAAGGAGGGGGTGGCTCAGTTTTGATTTTTGTGTTGTTTTTTTTGCCAATTTCCAACCCCCTGCCAACCGGGTTGGAGAAGAAACAGACAAGTCCTACCTGGATCAAAGGCCACCGTCCGATACTGGATAGGCGGGCTGTAGGGCCCTGGACCTACAATGGTGTGCGCACGTATTTTCACATCGTACGCCGAGTTCGGTTTGAGGCTGTTGAGAACATAGCTGGACTGGCTGGGGGGAAAGCGGAGCTCCAGCGGTGCTCCTCCTCTACCGGTTTCCTTATAGGCCAACGTGTACTCTGTGATTACCCCGTTTCTCTCCGCCAGCACGGGAGGAGACCAGGACAGCCGCACTGAGCAGCATGTCACGTTGGAACCCTCATCAATTTGAGGGTATCCCCCTGGCGTCTTCTCGGGCACACTGAGTTCTACCAAAGCCTCTTCCCCAAAGCCCCCCCTGCTCTTGGCGGAGACTTTAAAGAGATAAGTGGCCCCCCGGTGAATGTTGCCCACAGAGTACTGTCGTTCTTGGGGAGCAAATTCCAGTGTGGCCAAAGGAGAGACATCTTTCCGGCCAAACTGGAGCCGGTAACCCTGCAGGTCCATGCCATTGGTGAGATCTGGAGGGTCCCAGCGAACCACAGCTGATGTTTCTGAGTCCTGTGCCACCGACAGATAGGGAAGACCAGGCACTGTACAGACAAAGAAATAAAACAAATCTTAGTTTCTGTGCTTTCCAGTTATATAAAGATGAATAAGTGACAGGCTTTAATACTATACATGTAGATATTTATCACAAACTGAACCGACACCAGGGATACTACAGCTGTAGCTGTGTTGAGGAAACTACTAGTACTTTTCACAAGGCAAACACCACTTTTGTTATCCTATTCCTGTAGGGTCACTTGAAAAAAAACAAAAAATCTGTTCTGCTGACGCATTATTTAGCGTTTAGCAAACAAATACCTGCATTAGACCTGTGCAATTATACTGTAAGAGTGGACATGGACTGCCAAAACATGACTATAGCAAATGTAAACAGAGTACAGAATCTGCACTTCAGTCATAATTGTAATTTCAACCATCCATCAGATCCATCCACCCTAACAAACTGAGTCAGGTTGAGTTGGATGGAGACGTCGAAGATCCTCAGAGCCTCTAAATTCTTGAGTGATCGCTGGACCATTACCATTTCATGATACATGTAAGCTCCAGCCAAAATTGGTACTGCAAAGCATCACTAAAACTTTAAGCAGAGAACAGTGCCTCTTTCAGCTGTAAGAGTCATCTCTTGTTGTAAAATGGATGATCTACACTCGGGGTCTAGACACCATTCTTCAGAGTGGCCCAGTTTTGCTGCTCTTATGGATGACAAACGTCTCATCTTAACTCTCCCTTTAAGGCCCCATCCGTGGGATGGAGGCTGCAGCAGTTATGGGAAGCCTTCAGTTTCAAGTTGCCGTCAAAGCTCTTTGAGAGATGAGTGTTGCTGATTCACACTTGAGCCCCCATCTCTCTGTAAACAGATTCCATCTTTGACTCGCTCATCTACGTCCCTCTTTCTTTTCAGAAATACAATACTGTGACAGGACAGACAACTGTCAAATACAACTGTAACCGGGTCATTTTCTGTAGCCTTTACAGATGTTCCCTAAACGCCTGGCGAGCGGGCACTTACTATGCAAAGTGAAGTCACGGTTCTGAGCAGTGAAGACAATGTGGAAGTGCCTTAAACTTGCATTCTTATTAATAGCCAGCAGGGGTGACTTCTCTGGTTGCAAAAGGAAGTCTAATGGTAAAGAAGTCTATCTACGTCTACCATTGTAAACACGAGTGTATGGTCTCAATCACAAGTCTTCTTCAATACAGCATGACGTTCATTTTGTAAAGTATGGTCCCATTACAGAGTACAATAAACAATAAAGCAGGGTATGCTTTAGGGCGAGCTACATTGTGATTGACAAGTTGCTAGGGGCAGCAGGAACGAACTCAAAGGAAACTTAACCAAACTTTTTCTGGGGTCTCAGATTATATTTTTTGTTTGGCCGACAACTGAGAAAAATTGACTGAGAATCTTTCAGGGAACAAATTTCCATCCTATATTTGAGTTGGTCAATTTGAGTCAAGTGATATCTGAGAAATTCTACTGAACATAAAATCTTAATGAATAAATTCTATTGGTTTTTCTAAGCCAGGGTGTGTTTTTTCGTGTGCCGGAGGTCTTTTTCTTCTTATCTAGCGTCTGCTACCACCAATCTCCTTATTTATTTCGTGAATTTGAGAATAAAGTGAATCTGAAACCAAAATGAATGGAAATATCTTGGATTTAAAACATTTATAACAACGCATAACGATACATTTATAAACAAATACGGGATCAGCATTATAGCTGAAAGGTTACATATCACAAAAGTGTTACACCCGGATGAATGATATAAACAACAATGACAGTTGATTTACCATTATCAATTTAATTTCATGCCTCTGTATGAGATTGTGAGACCATTCGTGAGAAGATTGGCAATCTCTGTATATTTCTGATTCAAAAAGTGGGTCGGCAAACTGGGTCGGCAGCAAATTGGTTTGCCCTGGCAGTGAGACCTTTCTCAGCATAAATTAAAAACGCTGAATAAGCCGAATACAAATGATTAACTCTATTTCAAATGTGTAGCATCAATTTCATCATTATCTTAAGCAGCTGCAATTATGGATACATTTGCCTTCTTCATCACTATACATCCAGTTTATTAACCGTTACTGTACATGCATTCATATTGCAGCATCTATTTGAGCCTTTTTTTTTACAGTTTTTGTCTTATGTACATCTGCTTGTGTGTATCTTTGTGCATAATGGGCAGTGTGCATGTGTTGATGTGTGTGATGGTATACAGTAGGTTGGGCAGCCAGCTCCAGCACACCCTTCCACCTGCACACAGAGCTCTTTGGCTTTTTGCCCAGTATGGACTTAAAGTAATTTGGAGGAGCCAACATTAGTCTGAGGCAAACGTACGTCTTCTCAGTGGAATAGTGTCATTTTCCGTGTGTGTGTGTCTGTGTACATGTACCTACATATAGCATGTGTTCCTGCGGCAAGATGCAAGTCATAATGTACGCGTAGTAAACCACACACACACACACACACACAAAGCAATCCACTCTACACAGTCCACTCCCTTTGCTCGTATTGTTCATTTCCGTTTGCTAATGGTCTTCTTTCTGAGGGTTGTTGCGAGACGAAGACGGGGGTTTGGTGGGTGGATGGTGGCTAGTCGGCTGAGTCTTTGCCGGTAATGGAAAGGCGGGGGCGCCGAGTGTTGGGTGAGACGAATGCTCCTAATACTCTCTGGGTACATACTATAGCTCAGCTTGGTGTCATTTAAAAGCCCACTCTGCCTTCATGTTCACCGCTAATCAAGGAAATAGAATCAGAGATAATGATCCTGTGTGTGTGTGTGTGTGTGTGTGTGTGTGTGTGTGTGTGGGTTTTCCATTCTAAATTTCTGTGCTTCGCTTCTAACCTCAACAGGTTCCCGAATGCATCCATTACAACCTTTGTGGCCCTGGAACTCTTTTATTATTTGTACATTTAACAGTGCACACTGGGAAGAGGGATCACAAGTACTGAGCCAGCAGATTGGTGTTGGGAGGAGGTGGGGTTGTTTGTGGTGTGCACAGTGTATTTGTTTAGGTTTGTGTGTAAGTGTGCTGCTACAGGTGATGAGAGAGAGAACCAGGGTATGGTATGGTAAGGGGGGGGAATGAGTGAATGTGGAATGGTGAAGGTGACTTGGGACAAGGAGTAATCTGCGGAAAAGAGGGCCCAATAGGTATATGAGGGGGCAGAAATGCGTACGCACGTGTGTGTGTGTGTGTGTGTGTGTGTGTGTACATGAGTGATTCTGGGGTTCTTGGATACTTTGATTGTCCCTCTACTCAGAGTTCATCTCTCTCCCCTTGCACACTGCCCAATCCCCGTTTTCATTTCCTAACCTCCTCCCCCCCACCCCCTCCATCCCACTCTCTCTCTCTCTCTCTCTCTCTCTACACGTCCATTTCAGGGTCGAGCCTTGTTCAATCCCTCCTTGTGGGCCTCCCGACACGTTTCCCATCAGGCCACAGAATTAAGAGCCGGCTGTTGACACTTACTCAGTCTGATCGAGAAAGCGGCGATCAGGTTTCCCTTTCATTTCCTGCCTCTCTTTTGCAGACTCACAATAAAAATATATCTACAAAAAAAACACAATTACATATTGCTTGTGTGCAAATGTCATGGTGCACATACTGTATGTGCATTTTTTAAGAATTATCCATCACCTCAAATGTAAGGGTCTGTGCTTTGAGCGGCACTCCTTCATGATAGAAAAGAAAATCACCCACTGATTAACCAGTGGCTACAGCCTGCCTAAGGAGACTTAACATATTTAAGGACATGTGGGTGTAAAGGATCTTTTTTAACCTTGAAGGTCCATCACTCTTCCTCTGCTTTTAATTTAGTCTGCTTTTTGAAGGAGTGTATGTGTGTGTATGTGCCAAAGGTTCATGGAGAGGAGTAATTGGTAGGGCAGGAAATGCCATGAAGTCAAATTTGCAACCCATTTCACACAGCCCATTTGAAGTGCTATTAAGGAAGCAAGTGAGAGAGAGAGAGAGAGCGAGAGAGAGAGAGAGAGAGAGAGAGAGAGAAGGAAGAGACAGGGCTATTACACTGATGATTTCTGACCAGACAAAATTAACAATCAGGATGTTACTAAACATGCAATGAGAGGATCAGGGCTGATGTTTCAAGTCAGCTGTCGGCGGTCAGTATTGGAACAAGTATTTACACCCTTTCAAACGCGCACACAATGCAACCCTAAGCATCCTTTCACAGGATGCAGGAATCTCAATGAAGTGCTGTGAGGTTAGGCGACGGCTGTTTGTGAGCTGTCAAGATACTGAAAGGGCAGGATACCCTAATAATATCTTCAGTGCCTGTCTAACAACCACGTGACTGAGTTCATTCGAGTATATATCCACTTTGACTTGCAATGTGAATAATTAATATTGCAAACCACTTCACGTAATTACAAAGAGCACAAATAAAACGTCCAAAATGATACACAGTAAAACTTAAATGCTAGCTGCCAAACATAGCACACTATCAACATTATTACAGCGCTGTATATACTGTACAACAAGTATAACACTGAAGTGGTTGGTCAACATCACCTTTTTCTGACTGTGATGACTTGATTTGTAAATGTTCAACACTCAGTTACCTTTTGCTGCCAATCGGAGCCACAGATACTGTGTGAAGTTGCCAAATGCAGCTTTGAGTTACTAGTTTATTAAAAGAGCGTTGGCACTTCCTTGGTATTTTTTTCCCATAACATGAACAGTCGTTCCTCCCTTGTATGAGGATCTACACACACATCAGCCATCCTCTTGAGGATTTCCTCCCCTTGCACTTTACAGTAGGCTCGGGGGATCTCAACTTAGTGGTGCTGGGGAACCCACTTAGTACTGTAGGCTACCTATAGAATGTTAGGTACTTGTTTTAAGTTTGTTGATTGGTTAGTTCTACTTCGTTTTTTGAAAACTTTGATAATATAGAGAACAATGTATATTGTCCACTTGAACTGGAGCAAGAAAAGAAGACACAAAGGATGGTTATTGATTGCTGCTCCTTTCAGCCCAGTGAAAGACTCCACAGTGTGCAGATGGGATGGTGGAATAACATTTTTAGACATAAACATTTGAATCTTTTGTCAATAAAAACTCCTTTTGGTCCCCCTCCAAACTGCTCTCACACGTTGGCCAATGGGAAGTTTGTTTCTCAAAGCAAGAGGATGGAAAGTATGAATCATGAAAAGGCGCTTTTCAAACCTGGCTTTCATTCAACAGACAAAGACAGTTACAGCCACAGAATGACTGTTGTTTGTCTGTGACTCACAAATAGGTGCAGAGTTCTACTTGTTTTTATAAAAACCAAAAGATAGATTATTTTGGAAGCTTTGTGATGCAACAAACTACCAGAGAGGTATGTTAGAATGTCTGGAAGATGAAAAGAAATTGACCGTTGATGTGAATCGACTTTTAAGTGGCACTAAGACATGCTCTATTAGTCATGATGTTCTATATTGATGTCGCTTTTTAGGCCTTTATGTTTTTCTTAAAAATAACAAGACTCTGATGTCATAGTTTCTAGGTTGTTCACTTTCAGTGCATGCTTGTCTGTAAAAAAAAAAAGATTTTAAAAGTTGTTGCATAAGTTATGTGTGTTTGTGTGTATTTTAAAAGTGCAAACATGCAAAAGCATTAATCTAGTCGAATATTTTTTATTCATTTGCATCACTCTTTTAAAGTGTTCCCATTTATGAATGAGTTTACACAAGGGTAAACCACTTGAAACATTGAAACATGGCGAACATCACACATGTTAAAGCATCATATACTATATCTGGTTCCATAGAATAATCTGATACATGTTGAGATCCATTTTTAGTATGTACTCCAGTAGGTACCATGTCCAAATTAGGATATAAAGTACATCTTTTTTTTGTATGAAGCACAGGTTCTACATTTAAATGAATGTAAATTGAGAGTTCAGCTATAAGGCCTTTAATCATATGATCCTAATGTATAATTAAATGACTGAGTACCATTTGTCCATGCTTATGTATTATGGACCACCTTCCCCAATAAATAAGGAAAGATGTTGTGATGACTTTCTGTCGTTCCTGAAGCCCGTCTCTTTTTCTAATGAAATACTCATCTGGCTTCCTAACACATCCCTGGTGCTTTGTGTTTAAGTGTCTCTGGAGCTTCAATGGTTTTACCGCTTCATTTGACAGGATTTTACCACATTCAACACACTGTGCTTTCGCCTCAGCATCACTGCCAGCCGTTATGAATCCAAATTTAATGTATTCGGGGTCATTTTTCCTTACCACACGCTTTAGAGCTTTCGTTGGCATAGGGTTTTCTTCCATATCACTTGTTCTTTTCAAATACCGATCCATTTTGTTTCACTGCATTCGGGGCAGACCTTGCACTTGTCTACTCGGGGTATTTTAGCTAGCCAACTAGTCTCTCTCTCTCTCTCTCTCTCTCTCTCTCTCTCTCTGTCTGTCTGTCTGTCTGTCTGTCTGTCTGTCTGTCTGTCTGTCTGTCTGTCTGTCTGTCTGTCTGTCTGCTAGTCGCACTCACTCTCTGTTTAGACACACCTGACAAATATATGGAATAAGGACGTAATTTATAAACCACAATGACAAACAGCAGTGACACTACTATTAGATCATTTATATCACATTTAATATATCGTTTTTATCATTTACAGTGGATTATTTGTGTGTTATCTTGCCAGATTCGCTTGCGTCATGCAGAATAAAATAGACCCAGCACCAAAACTATCGCTGAAGATCGCGAGCTGGCCACAGACCTCCACGCCTCGGCGCATCATGTGTGATAAGCCCAATTCTTTTACATTGGCGCCAAAAGGTAGCAGGCGGCACTTCTCCAAAAATCGTGGCGCTTCCTTGTCCAGTATGAACACGAACATGGCAAATGTAAAATTTGTAAATTACTAAAAATATATATTTGTATTGAATCTAATCCCTTGGCAGTACCCATGCGTCCCACTAGATGGTGCTCTGAGGCCCACCAGCGGGCCACTGGTTGAGAATAGCTGCACCAGGTCATCCTGGCATCGATCAGAACAAGAGGGACAACCACTTCATCTCTGAAAACGGCTTCTCCCCACCTCTCACCCTTTCCTTTTTTTCCATTTATCTTGGCCCCCTGGCATAAACCATTTCTTTACACTTCAGTAATACAAAGGAGAGGCTTTCCCTCTGAGGGACAGACAGAGTGTGCTAGACTGGCATATCAGTCAGCCAACCCTGACAGGAGGACGGAGAGTGTCAGCACTCACTCAAGCCCCTTTGGCAGCGTCACACTACCCTGACACCTGTAACACACACACCTGTCGGGATCTGGGATGTGTGTGTGTGTGTGTGGTGGGTTGCGAGAACGCCCCAATATGTGTGTATCCATTGGTGTGTTTTGTTTCATGGTTGTGCCACAGTATGGGTCTGCATATAATGTATTTGTGAGATCGGTGGTGGAGACTGCAAGTGCTCATGAGTATGTGAGAGTAACTAGGTAAATATGTAGGTGTGTGTGTGTGTGTATACATACACGCACTACATGTGCGCAGTTATGTACATGTTGGCTCTCTGGAGCCTCCCAAAGCTGACTGACACAGATGCTCACACAAAAGGAAGCTCCAATCTTGGCTTGGTGCCTCAAGTTCTCTCGAGGAAGGCTTTCACATTCGCAGGCAGCCTGCTTCACAGGTTCAGATCGTGTTCACGGTAACTGGTAGCTGCTATTCCAAACAGGCTCTGGCGGCCCGGTTCAAGTGGCGTGCTTGCCGGTGATAACCACGGAAAAAACTTAAGAAGACGAGGCTTTGTAGTGTGCAGGCATTAGCCTCCAGTATTGTATCCTTAAAGCTCAAACCAACGACTCAACAGGGGTTTTCAAGCTGTCATAATCTGTCTGAGAAATCTACCACGTACCTCATATCACCGCCTTGATCTCTAAAAATCTGTGGATAGTCTTCTGAACATGATTCAAATCATAAATACTGCCCTGGTAAAAGCAAACATCAATGCAACTGACTGAACTGTTCTTGAATCCAAATGTACCTCAGAATGATTCATTTTGAATAAAAGACTGAGATACAAAACATTTATTTACTGAAACAAAAGTCTTAACATAAGACATTTGATAAGGATGCCTAATACACTTGTATAAATGTCAAAATTTGCCTTTATTCATGTCTGCTTTTCCAAATCTTCCAAATAGGTTTGGCCCAATAAAGGCACGGCAGTGTGGTTGTAAATGAGGATCCCTTCAATGTTAATCAAAGGCAGAGATGTCCGCCTAGCAGTAGCAGCTGGATGGCAATGATAAGGTACCCCTCAGCCACAGGCTGAACAATAATACGCTACCTTTAGTGCTGCATGAACATCTTTTCAGTAAACAAAGCAACAAATAAATAATTGATCCTTGGACTGACCTGCCCCTTTGGTCACCACCAGTTTGGGTTTGCTCCGGGCTCCATCCCCCTTGGTGGTGTACGCTGCCACCGTGATGGAGTAAGTGGTGTCTGGCTTGAGTCCTCCAATGACCATTTCCTATGGGAGACAGGGAAGAGACGGACAGGAAAATGTCAAAATGTGTCTTGAATTTTTGATGATTTGACCCCCCTTCAAGCAGCTCAAACTGCTTTATACAGGATGTTAATCTATGTGTCTCCTGGTCCTCAGTGTTCACTAGGCATGCATTAAATGTAATGCTTCCCCCTGAGTAATGGGAGACTGTTCCATTAAGTTAATTGTTAGAGTTGCCAAGGTGGAGGAGGGACATTAGGTATGTAAATGGGAAGTAGCGCCCTCATTCCTTTTGCAATATTCCAATCGACAACTTAACTTTGTGATAAATGCATGCTGAATACATCCTGCCCATTCGCTGGCAGTTTTTACCTTAGCCATTAAGTTTCCTTGAGTCCTCTTCAAAGAGAGGCTTCCGATCAATTCTAATGAATCTTTCAGGGCAGCAGGTTTGAACGAATGCAGAATGAGGATTTTAACAGGCTGGTTGGCAGAGGGATGGGGGAGGTCAATAAAGGTAAATGAGCTATAAGTACTGTCTAGTACTTGAGATGGTATTCACGTAATGCAGATGGACTGGGTTTCACATCTGGATGCAAAATAAGGGGACAATTTGTTGCACTTGAGATTGATCATCAAAGATGTAATAAGGAGTTTGCGGTAGGTTTCAACGGTCATACGTGACCGTTATGTAAACTACCGTCTCAATATTTTGAATAAAAGACATACGAAAAAAGTTTGAACTTAGGGCAGCACAGCTATTCTAAAAACAAATATGGCTTAAAAACGCACACAATAAAGGAAAAAAAACAACACATACACACCACCAGAGCACAAGACAACACATACTGTTTCAACACACAGCAGGACACAAGTAACATTAGCATTCCAGGCACAGTGGGCAGTGGATATTGCATCAGCCCTCGTTTTGTTGAAGCTAGCAAGCAATAGAAGTTTTGTCCTTTTTTTTTCCTTAGCGGCATACAGAGATAGTCCGGAGGTTGGCTGGCCAGACTTTGTTATCCAAACTTATTAAATAAAGATTGGAAGCGTTGTGTAGACTGTGAAGCCAACCAGGTTGATGCAATACCCACTCTTTATACCCTTTCAGCTACAAAAAGCACTCAGGCAATACTTCATACTCACATATTCAGCTGTATCGTCCGTTTCCCACTAACCCCCCCGCCAAAGAGGAGAGTGCAGGAGAGAAAGTGATATTTTTTTTTTTTACAGAAAGAGAAAGAAGAGAAAGGGAATAAATAGGATTGTGAGAGATGGGGGGCATAAGAGGTTTGGGAGCAGAGGGTTGGTGTCAGAAATAGGTCACTGGTTTTGTAAGGTCAGGAAAGATGGAAGCTGTTTGAAGGTTATGTTGTGAGGAGCAGCTGGAACTGAGCAGCAGAGAGTTGTATAGGTCTGCCTGTGGGACCTGGAGATGTTTAACCATGCTACTGGGCGGCTAACATTACGTTACCTCAGTATTACCTCAAATCATTGATAGCTACAGCTAGTATTCATATCAAGATGTACTGTAGCTTTTAAGGGTTTAATGATGAGGTCATTTTTAAATATACTAAAAAGAATATCAACTAAAAAATATACTGCTGGTTGCATGCATTGCTTGGATCTTTTAATCAAGTTATTTAAGCTCATTCTACTCTACGAATTTGTGGTCAGCTAAATACCAAAATGTCAATGTGATGCTGGTGGCGTTTCTTCCTTGATGTGGAAAAAAAATAGATTTTGATTCATTCATTCTCAAAATATGTAGAACTGCATGCAACCATTCTTTTGTGTGTTGTTTACTTTATGGTTCAAGGCTATAATTTCCATTTGGATGATTGCTACTGTGCACAAAAGTCTCATTTTGACAGAATTCCTCCAACAAGTTTTGTAAAAAAAGAAAAAAAGGCCATCAAACAGGGTTCCATTACCAGTCTAGCTGTCAGTGGATGCTGATTTTTGGTGAAATGTTTTCATGCCAATTTTACTCCCTCCCCCCCCAAAAGGCGCAGAATACTATAATCAGCATTTTCTTAGAGTCTTCGCGTTTGATACAAGCACACAATCAGACATTTCATGGCAGATGTTGCTATAAAGGAGGGTTCTAGACATTCCTAATAAAAGCCATAGAGGCAGCAGAGGGAGGACAACATGAGTGAAGCTTTGATTACAGCTCGTGTTGTGGGCTGAGGGGAAAATAATATTATAGCAATATGAAATGAAATCCAACGGGGAAGAGCACCCATATCGCTTCCCACACTCAAGCAATATTTGCAAAGCAGTGAGGAGGAAGTCAACAATTTGCAGTCTACATGAGAAAGAAAGTTGGGCAAAGTTTCTTTGAAATGTCCTCTGAAGTTTTAAAAATGCATCAGTGTAGCTGTGTTGCTTTAATCGGCTTTATTGTCTATTTGTATCACGATTAAAGATGAGATTGAAAGGCAGACCGTTGCAATATATTGTGAGAAAGAACGGCATAGACGCATGGTAAAAGCATGCTTTTAGGTGGAATTAAGAATTCTTTGACGTAGCTGACTTGTTCTACAGTAGCTGAGAGATGGTCATACCTGGGCATCGGCAAGC
The DNA here is from genome assembly GCF_050575085.1 of Anarhichas minor. NCBI lineage: Eukaryota > Metazoa > Chordata > Actinopteri > Perciformes > Anarhichadidae > Anarhichas > Anarhichas minor. Next base: position 11,359,321 of record NW_027466456.1, read on the forward strand.
ATGACGTCTTTGATGTGGGGCGGGCCCCGTGACTCGCCATTTTCCACGCGTACATAGTGTACCTGGTAGCCACGGATCTGACCGTGCTGCTTGCCTGGCGTCAGAGAGCGCCACATCACCTTTAGCGCTGTGGAGTTGAGGACCTCCACCTCCACTCGCCTTGGAGGAGCCCCAGGAACTGCGGGTGACAAAAACAGAAACTCAAATCAGAATAATTTAGTTTTATGTATTTTGAGATATGAGTGGGGATATGGACAAGTAGAGGTTCCTTAAGAACCAAGTGCAATAAACAAACAGTACTGTATCTCAGTGAAATTGCTTCTTAAGAGCAATGGAGGACGACAGAGGCCCACATGACATTAATAAGCCCCTGATACACACATGCACACAAAGTATCCATGCAATCTTAATAAAAACAATCACAAAAAAACCCTCAGTGTCTTCCCGCAAACTGCCACCACTTTCTCCTGTCTCCACCTTTTCAATTTGTGTCTGTCAGCCATCAGTGGGAAGCTCTCAGTCATAATGACAGGCCTTTATGGAAGGCCTTGCTTCTAGGCCTTTCGGTGTGCCACGGACTGGCCCTTTCTGAGATGGATGTGCCATTAATAGAACTCTTCCACTCAAACTGCTTCCATTTACTCGTCCACAAACACTTCAAGTCCTCTTCTTCTCCCCTAAATCACAACCCCATTTCCCCCACCTTCCCCAGGATCATGCACCAATCTTGTTTATTACCAAAATCTTCTCTACCTTTTAGCCCCGACTCCTATTTCTTTACCTGGCATTTGTCTGTCACATATTATTGTAATGACACCAGAAAATGTGTTATAGCCGTTGTCAGTGCGCTGTGGCATTCAAATCATGATACTGGCGTCTTTTAAAACAGGTACGGTGTCAATTTAAGCTCGTCTCCACTGTTGCTCTCGTTGCACATCAGTGTCAGAAAAATGCGTAAATTGCTGTGGTAATGGATGTGAAATGGATCGTGGAGAATAGAAACCAACGCCAGCCATCCGTCAATGATTCAGATGTGCTGTGACATGCCAACATCTTTTCTTGTCAGTTTATGCATTTTATAGTTCAACTATTCTCATTAATTTTTTGCCAACCAGCTTAGCTATGTCATGCTATCCTTTCTTCGCCTTTCTGTTCCAACCTTTGCGTGGTACAGAGTGGTTGTAGATGTAAAGGAAAGTGTATTAAATGTCCAGCAATGTGAAATTGTATTTATTTGTCTAATTATTTGTTTATATAATTTAGTTTTTTGCATCCTCAACTATGTTTTAAAGTAAGGGGATTTGAATTGCAACCTTAGTGGACACACACACCTGCTTGTTTAACCTCCAGCCTACTGTTAACACCCTAATGCACAGGCCGGTAATGCCTTGCAGTGTACAGCACTCATAAATGCTTATGACTCTCAGCTGAGCAATGGGATGCTGTTAAAAGCCTACAGATAGAGGCAGGATATGGGATGTGGCAGCCATTATGAATTATATTTGGTTAGTTATGCTTAAATAGCAACACACTTGATTTCCCAAGTGTGTTATCTCTTTGAAGTGTTTTCCTATCATATGGTTTACACAGTTGTAGTTGGTCAAAATGTATTGAGTATCTGGAAACAATTTCTTCACACACATACATCCACAAACATTCACAACCAAGGGCACACTACTCCCCATGTAACTAACAACAATACCTTTATTTCTACATTAACTTTAGCTTCCACACATTAGAGATTCATGTACCGTCTTCGTCTGTGCGGCAGATCAGGGGCTCACTCTCAGGGCCTGGCCCGATCACAGTGAAGGCGGACACAGTGATGCGGTACTGGGTCCACTTCTCCAATCGCTGCAGCAGCACCTGCTCTTCAGTGGCAGGGACTGTGGGCTCTTCCAGGGGCTCCCCGTCGTCACTGCCGCCTTCTGACAGGCCCACCACCTGGTAGTGCACCCTATACCCCGCCAGGACACCGTTCTGACTCATCAAAGGCGGGGGGCGCCAACTTACCAGCAGGGCGGTGGAGCTGGTGCTGCTGCACTTAATGTCTTGAGGGGGGGCTGAGGGCTCTGGTGAGGTGGAAAGGACAGGAAGGAAGGGGGTCGAGGACGAGGAGGACGGGGAAGGGGGAAGGTAGGGGTGAAAAACAAAAAATAAAAAGATGGGAGAGATAAAGAAAATGATAAAAGGATAAAAAAAAACAATAAGAGTAATTCAAACAAAAAAAAAGCAAAACAAAGCAAAACAAAGGCAAAATATGTTTAAAATAAAAATCATCAAGCAAATGTCAACACCAAGAGGCATACATGGAGAATGGCACAAGCTTTTGTAATAATGAATCAAGATGGCTACCCTTCGCTGGACAAGCAAACATTTGGTTCTGGTACAAGATTTCTGGCATTAAGGTATCAAAAGTATCATGGGGTTGAATTTCTGCTTGAGCACTGACATATTACTGCTACTGATGAAATTAACCCAGCAGTCTGACTTTTTCAAGAAATTCTTGGATTTACCACAAAACTAATTTATCCTGTTGCAAAAACAGAAGCCTGCAATGTATGACAATACAGGAGGTGGGGCACTGTCTTGCTCATGTCATCCTAGTTTAAGCCTGTACTCACTATTCTGAATGTTTCATGGTGCAGTGCCAAAAGGGCAGGGTTGAACATTTCCATTGTGCATTTTATTTTTCGGGCACTGAGCTCAGACTAGCAACAAGGTAAGTTCTGATCACTAAAATAACTTCAATTTTCTCCCTCAGCGTCTGCAATTATTGCAACCACTAAGTCACTCGGCTATCCACATGAGGATTAATAACATATTGCCATGTCCATGAAACCAGCATAAAAAAGATGAATACATTAAATTGTATTTGTTTTTATTTTATCTAACATTTATTCGATAAAGATTTCTCTGACACATTGTCAGGTTCATTTTATTGAGATGATTTTTGTACCAGAACTCAATGAACCCAAATGAGCATAAACTAAAACAAGGTATGTGTTCCTAAGTATAAGCTAGCAGGGAGGTAGTGTAGTCCTTTTTTAATTTGTAACAGTATGAAAGCTTTCCAACACGGTGGCTGTTATTTGTGTCTGAAGTGTTCTTCCAAAACATATTAAAACCTACACGTCTGTGAACTTTCTAAATCAAATTCAATGCCTCTCGCTTCTAATCTGTGCCAAGCTCTTACACAGTCTGTGCTCGTCCAGAGAGTGTGCTGTGCAGGGAGCGATAAAACGTTTCACTTCTCATCCAGAGTTTGGTATTATACGGATAAAAGGACATGTATGAAAATATTTCTATCCAAGTCGGGTTTCCTCTATCCCTGTTTTTTTTGTGAGAATATATTCCCTCCATCTTGGTGTGACAAACCCAATTCATTATTACATTTTTGTCTGTTATGTAAGGTAGAAATAGCACAATAATCCTAGAAAAAAAAATGAAATACCATCACAAAAAAGGCATTCCACACCCAGCAAATTAGGAAATCAACTCAAATGAAACCCATGGAAACAAGGAGCATGTTCTCATTCCAAAACCAAAGAAATAAATGATGAACTGAAGGAGGGTACTGGGAAATTAATTTCTCTGTAACCCGGTTGACTCGAAAGAAAGAACCACAACGACAGTTAAGGTTCAAAATGACAACTCATGAAAAAACATGAAAAAAACAAGATACTCAGCATGAACTGAAAATATAACATTTAACTTCCAAAAAAACAACAAACAAACAAAAAGAAATCACAAGCATTGTTTGCATCATACGTACCTGACTCCCACAAATACTACATTTTTAAGACTTTCTTACCACCAGCACCTGACTAGCAGAGCGTGCTTACTCTATAGTCAGTGAACTGCAACACCTTCCCTCTCAGAAAGCATGCCAGAAGTGTTGACATCTATTCCCCTTTTCAAATTAGTAAATAATAGCTTTAATTACGACTTATTGAGAGTTAATTTTGGGGTTATTGAGAGGGAGAGAGTTGGCTCTGTGCTGTAGCCAGGGCTGCTTAATACTCATGTATCTTTGGGCCGGAGGGTCCACAAGACTGTGAGAGAGGGGAAGCCATGGGGGGAAAACTCACTCCCAAGATATTCTGCTCTTCTGCACTTGGCCATGTACACTGACAACCATCCGCATTATTTATTTTCAAATAAATCCCATTTCATAGCCTTGTGTTTAGGTTTCCTGTAAAGCTTCCTGCCATTTCAAGAATGCCAAGACACAAGAATAGAGGAAGCAAGACGGAAAGCTTGTATTACTGAATTCATAAAAGTTTAACGATAGTGTTCTGACTGCAGTGTCACTTTGGGTAGAACGGCTTTAAAAAAATAAGAAAATAAAAAAACAGGGGTTCTGACTATGAGAAAGGCCTCCTCCCAGTGAAGAGTGAATGTTCCAGCACACAACAAATAGGGCAGGACCTCAGCCACAGTTCCCAAGCCCTTCTCTGTGTCCAATGGGCTTATTTACTTACGGTCTTACTGGATTTTGAGCCTCTCAGCTTCTTTCCTCCTCTCATATTGTATTTGCAAACTCTCCACGTCAAGAATGATTGCTCAGTTCTCAATCTTTGTGGTGCGGAAAAGGGCTGTGAATCTGACAGGGGCCAGGCTATCACAGTGCACAGGCATCCTCATGCCTGATAACGCTTTAAGACTGGCAGAGGCCCAGCTTTAATAAAGTGTATATCCCATGAAGGCCAATGGTAGGATTATGGATAGAAGAACTACAACCACAAAAGAAGAAACTCAGCTAATGCCTTTCTGGAGGTTCTTTTGAAGCTTCCCTGAAAGAGTTTCCTAAATGCTATTTGACAAATAATTAGTCATGTCTGCATTCATATCCACCGATTGACTTTTTTTAGTCTGTTGTGATGTGAAGAGCTCTGGGTATAAAGTCTGTAATGTGAAGTGCTGGTGGCATACCTAATCATCATGACTACCTTCAGATTAAACGTGCTTTTAGTGCAACATCCTCAGTGGCTATAAATGGCTCACATTGCTAACAGTTTAGCTACACAGCCCATTACTCGGTGTTTGTTGTCAATTCTTAAAATGACACGGATTGCCAATGCTTTTGCTATCAGAGTATAAGCACATGTCTGCATTTGAATTGTATTTTCATTAGAAGCCTTGGAATGACAGGATGTTCATATTTGTAGATCATTATGGAATTAATCCCCCCAGTGCCAAATGGCCGTGCTGTGGCTCACACAGATATTCCAATATATCTAAAAACCTCCTGCAATTACAGTAAGTGGGGGGGGGGGGGGGCTAAACTGCTTGTTTGGCTAAATACAGAGGATTTAAAATCTGCCACTTTAATTTGAGAGATAGCACTTGACTAGCTACTGGGAGGTTCTAGGTATAATCTAAATGTGTAACAAAGCCTGACAATCCAGGGGTCTGGCTCATAGCTCATCGCAAAGCATGAATTTAATTCTGACGCTATGAAATGGGATTCTTATCTGCCACTCCGGGGCCTTGCAGTCCCCTAGCATCCACTCACAGGGTCCATCTTAGGTCCTGCTTTGCAACTGGGTAACAGCTAAAAGAACACTGGGAGCCCTCCCAGCTCTCGGGTTGTGGACCAACTCCGGCCACGTCTGAACGTTCTCACAAAAATAATCTCTCAACCCGGTCCGCTATGGCAGCATACCCCAAGAGGCCTTGCTTCTGAATGAGGGCTACAGTTGCCAGTTGCATCTCGTGAATTTATTTCAGCCTGTTTTTAATATTAAACAAGAAAAGCCAATGAAATGAATTTGGTCCTCTTTGATTTGAGGAGTTATTTGGCGTCACTCACCATGACGCGAATGAGGACTGAGATCCATCAGTATTCATTATTTTTTCAGTGTATTTTCACGAGTTCTTGACTGAGTAGCCCCCATGACAAGAGCCCCTGGTACTGCTGCTAGGACCGAGCACAGACTTCAACAATCTGTAAACATTTTGTACCACAGAAAATGGACAATAAACAGTGGAATCATGTTGTCCGTCTGTCTTTCTTTTTACTTTGTGGAAAAGGGTTTCAGTCTGCCTGACACTGTATTTGGATCAGATCCAGGTTGAAATGGTTCTGTAGGGCTGTGAGAACATGGCACAAAAGTCAATGAAACAATATTCATTACTCATTGCTCTGTAATATGCTCTTGAAAAAAAATAATCCAACCGGTATCGGTTATTATTTTATTGTAGCTTATTTCACTTTCATTTGAGTATGTTGTGATCCTTCCTTAACATATCATTCATCTCCAAATGTATCTCTGTGCAGCTAGTTCAGTCAAGAAACTAGGGCTTCTTGTGTGAAATGATTCTACATACTGTGTATGTGAGGGGGCTTTCTTAATGCATGTGTGTCTGTGTGTGTGTGTGTGTGTGCAACTCCCAAAGTGACTGCACAGAACTCAGGAGTCTGGCTTATGTCAGTTTACTGCCCTTAAACTTGAGGCCATTGTGTTTCTTTGCACCGTGTGTGTTCATGTGTGGTCGATGTGCTCCCTGTTTATACAATGTGCCTTTTTTTCTGGTGTTTTTCCAAAAGGAGGACAGTTTATACTGTCTATGTTACACTACGCTGTGAAGGCACTTCATTCAAGCTATGTATGTGACAGGGCTCTTCACTGACTTGGATGCATAGAGATATAGAGATGCTGCTATTCCTGACACGTATGAGAAGCCAAACAGAAGACACGTCATTTTTAAATTTAACCGTATCATGTGTAAAGAATGCTTACTCTATGCTTCCAATTTCGATATTGGTGTTTCAGAAAAGCACTGCAAACCAACAGCTGTTAATTGAATTAATTAGTGAAGGTTTTTTGACAAACGGCAGACTGAATCCCTAAACCACTCAATCACTTACCTCAAAGGATCCAGGAAATCAAGTTATTTATTGTGATGTGGGAATTCTTTTACTTTGTCTGACTTAGTCTGTGACTCTTCTGACCTCAGCAGTGAGAAACCAATGGACGTATCTTACGCTTGCTTGAGCTGAGATAAAAACCTAAAAACAACATTGGCTGAGAAAGACCAGGGACAATGAGGCCTAAGGTGAAACCACAGAAGTAGAATGGATAGAAAAGTAAAGATGGCTGCTTAACCTTCCCAAAGAGTATTTGATAATCATGTCATGGAAATGAGCTCTTCTGTGGGACACAAAAGTTATTTAGTTGATTACTACTCCGAACACAAATTCACACTAATTTCCAGGACAGTAGTATCAAATTTCAGTGGTGGGCAGGCAGATGCAATTATCAACGAACAGTTGTCCTTTCTATCCATTGTAACTGTATGGATGAGGCAGTTGACTTGAGACAAGCCACCAGTTAGACTTATTCTCCCCCATATTTGCTCAACGGGCACCAGTTTGTCAGTGCTGTCTGCTGCTGATGTTGTTGCTTGTGGCTGTAGTGGCGTTGGGTTCGTGCAAGAACCCAACAGAAGGATGAAAATAGCAGCAAGCTACTGTTTGGAGTGATGTCAAACCAATATTATTTTAGATAACCCAGAAAAAAATAGAAATAAATGAATAAATAAAAAAATCAAACTCAAAACTTTGTTTCAAAAGACTCAACGTAAAAGGAGGAGGACACAAAGTGAGCAAGGAGACGTCAAGCCATTCCAAGGAGAGCTTTTGTTCCATTGCACAGGGGAACAAGTAGCAAAGAGAGAAGCACACAGCTGAAATAGGGTGATGTAAGAGAAAGAGAGGAGTGTATCCAATCCAAACAGCTTGCAGGTTACCGGTCAAGAACAGATGCAAAAACAGTGGTGAGGAAAACACAAACACACATCGACAGGTGAAGATGTGCACAGACACCCGAGAGACGCCAAGACAGAAATGGGGCCGAATGAACACAAATCATTTTCATGCCGGGACTGATCAAAGACCAACGGTGCAGTGATAGGTTCTCAGCATCACCCCCAGTGGGTAGGAGTGAATGCAACTGGCGCTCTCCTGTGTAGCTCTGCTGCCCAGCAGTACCAAAAAGAACTGTGAAGTGGTTGTTCCAAAGCCCCCACAGCCCAGTTGTGGGGGCTCATCCAACAAGTTGCACTGGTAGAAACAGAAAATGTGTTAAAAGAGGTCTTCTCCCACCGCCATGGCTTTCCTATGTCCCAGTAAAGGTCCTCTGCCAGGTTATTGACAATAAAGGTAGCCACTCTGACAATGAATGTATACATGCGTCTTTGTCTGTGACTATCAGCAGGATCCACAATGACTACATCAGACCAGTCCCTAATACCCTGAATCTAGCTACGTTTCAAGGTTCTTTACCATTCATGTATTGAATGTCAATGCACAACATCATTGTGAATCTTTGTGTGATGTGTAAACCCAAAAGACATGAATTTCATACCCTGTCATCACAACAGTCCTTTAGCTACTATTGGATATTTGATTGGATAAGCTGTGTGTATTTTCTTTCTCTACAGCTTGCACTACTGAGTTGTCATCACTCCTGTTGGCTGGTTTATATAATTCAGTTGTGTTCCTGCCATCTGTAAAATAAAATAATAAGTCCAGAACTGATATACTGGAATAAATTGGAAGTGAGCATTTGTGTACCGATAGTTTTTTCTTCTTCTTTGATGACTAAACCCAACCCCAAATTCCCCATCCCCAATCTGAACACAGTTCATATGAGAGCCATGGCGGTCTTAGAGGAGAGCTGACATTTTTTGTGTCTCGGTCACATGGAAGAAAGTGCACTTGCTGTTGAAAAAGGAAAAGCAAATATGAACAAAAGTGAAAGGGAAATAAGTAACCGCCACAATTGTCAGTCGAAGCAGACTTGACTTGTTTGAAAGTGTTGCGTACACTCATGCATATTTGGCACTAGAGGCAATTTATGAAATTAATTATCAAATGAAAGAGTTGTAAAACACTGAAAAGGTGACTTTAGCCATTTGTAGCTTAATTTCAACCGTAACTTGCTACAAAATGAACCTTTTGTTGTGTAAATGGCACTTAACTTAAGGTGGAAAATGCCATAATCATTTTGTTGCAGAGAGGTTAACAAAATCAAGGTCAAGGGTTTAACAAGAATTAAGCAAAACATTAGTTAAGAGTCAGTTTGTCATGTAGTTCATCATTTCTGAATCAGCTTTGAACCCTGATTGTGTCAGAGAAAAACACAGTCATAGTTCAAAGTTGACAATGCAGTCGACATTAGAGAAAATAAAGTTCACAAGCTCCAGTAAAAGGAAAAAACACAAAACCTCATCAGAATTCAATTTTGTAAAGGCATACATCATTTAACTGCTTTACTTTGTTAGCCAACCCACAACAACATGAGAGAAGACTGAAAAAGGGCTACATACTGGCTTGCAAGGTCTTCTGTGATATGTCATTGGTGAAGGCTCCGATGCCTTTGATAGAGATGGCTGCCAGAGAGAAGTGGTACTGTGTGTGTGGGCGGAGATTTTCCACAACATATGAAGATGCGGGTCCAAATGTTTTCTTCATCTATTGATGATGGAGAGTATTGTTATTTACAAGTGTGATTTAAAGTGGTTTCAAGCACATTTTGGGTTGAAAGGCATGATGTACGCCTCTCGGTACAAAAGGTAGGCACCGAAATTCGATATGAAACACCAAAAGTCTTACCTGGGTGCCAAAACTGCCTTCCATGTAGTGAAGTTCATAGTTTACAATTCCTTCTTTGTCATAGGCAGCTTCCCAGGTCAGTTCAATGCTGGTATCAGAAACAGCACCGACCTGAAATTTGGATGGTTGACCTGGAACTTAAGAACACAGCAGAGGACTTTGTTGCAGGAAATGTTACCAGAAATTGGTTAAGAAATTAATATTATACACACGTAATCGTAAGAATGTGTTAATGAAGTACTTTTTTCCTGTTCAGTGATTTCTTGATAAAATAGCATATTTTCTATCAACGCACTAACATGATTAGCATAATGGAAAATGGCATACAATGGCAGAGGATTAGATAGAGATAAATATTGAGCGGAGTAGATTATAGTGAAGTACAAAAGTGTGTGCCCCGATGGCAAGCACGGTACAAGTGCTCTACATATTCTGGGGTTTCTGAAGTTGGATCTGCCTCCTTGCCCGAGCATGGTGGAGTGATTTTGCTCAGCCTCCTGAAGCTTATGGAGAGTTTTCATATTTCTCTTCCTCAAATGTGGCTGTTTTTTTCTGACTGCCATAATCAAACAGACTTTTGTCATAATTTGCAGAGGCCGCAGATGTGTGGGTGAACCTTGCACAGCAGGGGAGAAAACTTGTCTCCCTGGCAGCAGGCACAGTCTGTCTAAAGTTTTCGGGAAATGTGCTGCTGATGCACAAAAACAGCTGAAGATGTTCTTCATTGGCTGTCAAAGTCTTCTCCTTAAGCAGAACGCTACAGAACCGATGTAGCATTCACCATTTTCTGTATCACTTAGTTTAAACTTAACAACTTGGTTTGAACTTTGCATAGATGCCTATTGAACGCAAGATTGCCAGACACTAAATTTGACGATAACAATGAAAGAAAAAAATATTTCAGAGTTCTAACACAAAATCAGATTTAATATCTTTACCTCCTTGCAGTACTTTGACATGGATGGGCTCTGAGAAGGGTCCGTCGCCTACAGAGGTGAATGCTAGGACTTTGATTGTGTACGTCTCTTGAGGAACCAGGCTCTGGATAGTGGTGATGATGCTGTCCTGGACATTATGGATCTGCCAGAGGCTCATGGGCTGGGAATCGTCCATGGTGTAATAAACACGGTAGCCCTTGATCTGCCCATTGGGCTCCTCAGGCTCTTCCCAGCGTACCATCATGGTATTTTGGGATATGATCTGGGCCTGAATGTTTCGTGGTGGACTGGCAGGGGCCTGTTCACCAGTCCGGGTTTCTACTGGCTCACTGGGAGGACCCTGGCCAATTGTGTTGACGGCTGAGACGCGGATTTCATACTCTGTGTTGGGGTAGAGGCCACCAATGCTGTAACGTGTAGTGGTGATGTCGTCCACCGTCTCATACTTGCTGTCTGGGGACTTGGCCTTATACTGGATTATATAGTAAGTCACTGGGTCTGGGTTGCCCGAGTCCCAGGTGATGGTCACACTGGTGGCAGTGGTTTCAGTAACCACAGGGGTACCTGGAGGCTTGGGGAGAGCTGTTATGGTGACAAAACATGACGGAGAGGGGGAGAAATGATCATGACAGTGCCTAATCAAAGAAATTTGCATCAAAAAAGGAGAACTTCTGAATTCCCCAAGGATATTAAATTAACACACATTGTAACTGAAGTTTTTTGTAAATCATTTCAGACTTAATGAATAGTTCATCTTCTCTTAAAATACACCTCTTCACAAGCACAGTTATCTCTTACATTTGACAGTGATCTGCGCCACAGCTTCAATGATGCCAAGGCTGCTCATGGCCACGCAGGTGTAGTTGGCTGACTCACGGACGCTGCTCAGTTCGAGAACATTCCTGCCCACTGGCATCTCATCCTCTGGTGTCAAATCCTCTGAGTTCAGCATCCACTTGACGTAAGGCATGGGCGACCCCACCGCCACACACGTTATGTTCACACTGCCACCGGGCATGATTTCCTGACTTGTCGGTGGAATGGAGAAGCGTGGAGGCACCCGCCGGACTGGGAGAAGGCATGAGGAAGGAGAGAGGACGACAAAAGAGGGCAAGGGAGTCAAAAAAAAGAGAAAGAGAGAGGTAACAGGAGAGGCCGATGAAAATGGACCCTTCTCAAGGAAATACTTAACACAAAAGGTTCAACATGGTACATGTGAACTGAAACAGAAAAGAAAAGAAGTAGACTTTTCAAAACATAAAACAATATACAAATAATGAGAAGGAACTAAACTAACAGAACTGCTTCAACAACAAAGTAGATTAACAATAAAGCAACGATTCATAGCAACAAGGTTCCATTGACCAATATTTGACCCATCACAGCACAATTAAAGACACAAAAATCTATTACGAGTTTCTCATCTTTGGAACTGAACTTGCTGACATATATACACCTACAGCATAACCTGATCACAAAGTATGAACGTGTGTAGTAAAGGCCATGTGATAATGCTATCACATAAACCATGGCAACCTGGAACTTCCTGTCCTCTCAGGCACACATGCCAAACAGGAAGTAGGCCATTACAGGCTTCTCCCACAGCACAGGAAGTGTAGGGTTACTGGGCTATTGACCATCTCTACAATATCTCTAAACACATTCTAGCGGAGGTTTGCACTTGAAGCCTGTCTCTTCTACCTAGATATCGTATAAATATATCTTATAAAGATGAGAAACTTTAATCAGATTTTTGTGGTTTAGGGTAGATCCACTGGACAAAGCCTTATTAAGATCTGACACGGTTCCATTGATAGATGCAGCTATCAGTTTCACAGACAGCATGCATAAATAGACCGAGGTAAATTAAGGAGTAAATGATAACAAAATCAGATATCAAAATTGAGATAAAATGCATAGAGGAATATAACTGAAGGGTCGCTAGCATGCCCAGACAAAAGACGATTGGAGAGGAAAGAAGAAATACAAGATAGAGGATAAAGCATCTGAGGAGAGGAAGAAAGGGAACAGAGGAGCAAAGAGTGACAGAGGAAGAAAAAGAGAGGGGAAGGTTTGGAGGAGGGTGAAGGGGGGGTAACCCACTTCAATGCTGTGTAAACTTTGTTTTTCTCCAGCAAATGTGACAAAATGTGATGGTGGCACATTGTCACATCGCAGTCCCAGTTAACACAAAATAAGTATTGAGGAACAAGGTGTGTGCCTAGAAATACATAGAAAAATAACTAGTTGTAGCTAGAGAGTCTACTATCACAGAGTGTTGGAGTCAAGAAACAGAACTGGATCAACAGGGAGTAGAAATCCAGAGAACACGAAAGAGAGATGGAGGGAAAGGGAAAGAGAAAGGTAGATGCACAAGGGCAGAATGACGGCTAATAGAGGGAGACAGGGAGGACCTCAAATCTCATGGATAGGAGTTGAGTGGAAGGAGGTTTGATAATGAGTCTGAGACGCAGAGGGAGGGCGTGAAAGGTACTGTGTGCTTGCATGTGTGTATGTGTATATACATAGATGTATATATTTTCTGCGTTGGTATATGCATGAGTGTGCGTGTGTACAGTATGCAAGAGTTAGCAAGTGAAAGAGTATGAGTTAGCAAAAACACTGTGTGTTCATGAAACGCATCCCAGCAAGCACTTGACATATAGTGTCATGCAAGAGGTTCAACACTACATGAGCAGGGGAGTTTCAGAGTGATATTTAATGCAGGGTATCCTTGCCTATATGAATCTCAGGTGAGCAACACAAGTCTTTGTTCGGCCGAGGCCAAGATGAGTTGGGGGTTGCCCATATTGCTATTTGGTCAAATGCCAAACTTCCTTCAAAAATCACATGGAAATGAGACATTTTACATGCCTGATGGTTATAGGTACCACCTTGTGGTATAAACAAATAATTATTAGGACTTTAACTTATTTTTAACAACAAAACAACAACATAATATTTAGGTTTTATATTTAAGTAAATATTTAGGTTCATGAATTCATTAAAAAGATACAACTATCGACTACTACAGAGGTCTATAACTTCCTACTAACTATTTTAAACTCATTTTCAACAATTGCTGCAAACTAAAGTATCTAAATCTGGACAAATGTCAAAATGTTTGTTGGGATGCAAAGAACGTCAAAGAGAGAGAGAAGCAAAGTAGTGCCGATGTAGAAGTAAAAAATGATAAACTAAATGGAAGAGCTGACTTAGAGACGGACAGATAGACAAGACAGGAAAGACAGGGACGAGAGACAAGACACAAGGCAGAACAAAACAGACTCAAGCAGCAAGACAGCAGACGAGAAGACAGACAGAGGGAGAGACAGTGACGGATGGGCACGCGGACATACTGTACAGTACGCAAAGGGGTTTGGGTGGTCGGAGAAAGGGAAGGAGCAGGAGCAGGAGGAGGAGGAGGAGGAGGAGTAGGAGGAGGGCATAAGTGGGAGATAGAATAAGGAGACTGTGGTTCTGAATCAAAACAAAACAAAAAAGACCATGGCTCAAAGTGGGTTTGGAGGTCTCACACACTGGGGCTTAAAAACAAGAATCAAACTACACCTCCCTTCCTCCCCGCTTTAAACATTGCACCTCAATGCAAATGTAAAGAAGTCGTAGGGTGGGCGGAATGTGAGGTGTGTCTGTGGAAACTGAGGGGGAGATTCAGGGGGGGGGTGGGGTAGGGTAGGGGGTTGGGGGTGGGGACTGAGAGTGGGCATCAAGGATAGGTAGCATTCCAAAATACACCGTGTCGATCCAAATGGGATTCATATGATCGTTGCATGGGACACTTTGACTTTTACCAACAAACTAAGGGCACACATATTTACACCCGGACTGGTGACACTGACTGAGGGGACTTTTACCAGAGGACTGACATTTACTGACCTGGGCACTGAAATAATCCCTAAAATGTACACACAGCATGTTCACATGCAGTCTGCAGGGACCAAACATGTTAGTAAATAAAGGCCATCTAGCAGTATGTGCAATATCTTCAAGGTGAAAACGCATCTACTGTGACTGGCTTTTAACAGCCATGTCATATTTAGCTATATAAACCCCAGCATTCTGCTTTACATTTAAAAGTATTTATAACATGGAGAGTCAATTACAGTTATAGAGGGAATCAAACATGGATTGAGACCTTCTGCAGCCAAAGCTTTTCATTTATCCTCCTCTGTACTACTCTACATGCAAGTCCTGTAATTCACTGTTAATGTCAATTATGTTACTACTTGGGCAAGACACAACCTGACCTTGAGGGCAAAAACTTCATTGCTGACCTTTGAGGAAATGCTCTTTTGTGGTACAGAAACTCGCGCACTGATTGGGCATACAATGTACCAAGAAAAAATGGTCGATAGCAGATTCAAAGAGTCTGTCCCTAAAAAATATAACATTTTCCATATATTGGAAGTAAAATGCCTCCATTAGAAGCATAAATGGCTACAAAACATCTGTTGAAAAACTTATCAATGAATCGTAACCTGTTCTGCCCCGACCTGATGGAAGCATGACCTCTTGGTTGAGATATCATGCTGTGTCTGATTGTGACAGGAGATATTCTCAAAAAAAAACATGTTGAACTGGAAAAAAAAGGCAAAAAGCCCATTATATAGGTACAGAAATATATCTCTGCATTCTAATTTGTCCAAATAAAAAGCCTAACGAAACAACAAAGGTGGGAGGGCAGCCCATTCCTCACACAGACATGCATGGGTGTGGCTATGGCATGAGTGACATACACAGGTGCGCCCCCATCCACTTGGGCAGACACCAGCGAACCAATACAATCCAAAAATGTCACCCAAGCCCATCCAAGCATGCCATTCATTCCCAAGTATAGCATTGTTTAAGACACACATGAAAACAAATGAAAGGAAATAAATCAAACTGAACAAATCCACGAAAAGAACTAAGTCCGAACAGCATAGACAGTACCAGAGTGCAGCTGTGTACAAAGGGGTATGCATCAATACTATTAGATGTTTTTCAGCTTTGATTTGTGTCCGCTTTAATCTGGTCTCAAATCGGAAAGATTGTTGGAACCTGAATAGAGTGAACAGGGTCTGTATTTTTAAGGGCAAATGCCCAATCAAAGTGTGCCTGACGGCTCTTCTCTCCCCGGGACTCAGGTCAGCCAATGGACCGGGAGCTGAAGGGGCTGAGTGAATGAGGTTTTCCCCACAGGAAGATGTCTCTGTTCACCTTTGAGTACCTAACACTGTCAGGGCAATGAGGGACCTAACACCAGCCACCCGCCAAATACTGCTCACTTTTGGCTGTGGCTTGCCAGTGAAATTTGAAATATGCAAATCACTGAGCCAATACACACAAAAAAAACTTCCTTTCTTAAAGTTTTCATGGCACCGGGGAAAACACAAAAACGGAAAGTCGGGGGAGAGTCTACCCGTCAACAGCATGCACCGTGTGTCTGACACAAAAATACATTTGGTCTTTGGTTACAGCAGAAGATAGAGAGCTCAAGGTCAGTTGATGCTACAGCATATTACACTGTCTTGGGTGGAGATAACGAGGAATTCTAAAGCCAGTAGACACGTTAGGGACAACATTAACTGTGCGTCTACATGTCAGTATCACATGCAAAGGAATCACTGCCCTATCATTAGCTAGACAAAGGCCTGTATGCAATGACTGAATGTTCAAGAGGGCACCTATGCTATCCTACCCTTAACATGCAATGCCACTGAAACAAAGCAAATAAGGAATCCCAATTGCATGGACAGGCTCCTCATTCCCAGAGACCAGGAGCCCAGTCGGCCCATTTGGAATTGAGAGATAATAAAACAAACGTATAGCTTTCATTTGGACACCTAACAACATATCATCTTTTTTTTCAAGCCCCAATGTGGAGAGATAGCCAAGAAGCCTTACAGTGGACGAGGTGAGAAGCAGTCGAGAGAGAACGCCAGAGTACTGCACTAACTCTAATAGTGGGCGGTGTTGTGGAGGGATTTGTGCCAAAAAACAGAGGTCAGAAGGTGGACATTATCGGCCATTTTGTTGAGGCAGATTTTGCTGCCCCAAAATGAAGGGGGAAGCCAAAATAATGTGCAGCCTTTAGTGTCACCTTGAAGCTGAGATTACACCCTCTTGCTGCCTGAGGACACAGGCGCAGTATGGAGATCCTTTAGTCACACTTGCTGGGCGAGGCCTACGGCATTCATACACCGCAGGGGTCGCCGCGTATTAACATACCTCGGCTGCGTCAATGCAAAACAGTCACTACTGGTGGCTTATCAAAATGGAAATTATTACCTGAAGGAAACTGACAGGACTCATGGTAGGGGTATCTAATTATAGCAAGCAACGGATTGCGGGGATTTCAGAGTGTATGACTTTTTTCTGTTGTCTTACAGGAATGACGACAAGCAGCCAATTGCTACCGCCAGAATGTCCCCTCACTGTGGTGATCCCTTTAGTGGATATGATCAGTCAGATTGAGAAAGGGAGTGTGTTCATATATTTGCATTAGAATAGGAGGTAATGCAACTTCTGTTTTGTATGACAAATAAATACACTTCTGATGGCAACGTGATTTGTTTTTTTTAAAGGGGTGGCTATTAACTTTAGGACTCCTTGAGACAAACATCTAATAGAGATGGCAGGATTTTGCTTTGGCCGGTGAGAACATAAGGTGTAATCTAGCTTTCTTTCCCAACGTTACACAAATGCATAGCAGGACATGCAAGCACATTCAAAATCAGGCAGATACCATCGTAGGAGGGCAAACATGCACATGCGTACATCACAGCACAGTCTTTCTGCATCAGTGTTATTCTTCGGACTTATCCTTATAAATCAAGATTGTAGACGTTGTCAGGCGTCATTACTCTGTTTATTACAGCGGGATTGTGCCGTGCTTTGTGGACACTATTACGTGGAGGGCAGCAATGATAGATTATTGACTGGCAGCTTTCACAGACACAACTGGTACAATTACGGATAGATAGTCTTTTTCAATTGGTGTCGGGTGTCGGAATTTAAATTCTCTTTTGTGTCTGCGATAACAGTTAGATCAGAAGGGATGATTATATGTATTTCTCTAATGACAAATGATGTGGCTGGTGCAATGGGAATAAATACATCTATATATAGCTATACTCAGCATCTTCAGAAAGGGAAAAAAATAAACATTGAATATTTTTGATGGAGTTTCTTTCGCTAATATTTTGGGTCTCATGCCAAACAAAATGGCTCTGGAGTTAATAAAAAATGGCAAGGAAAAAAAAAAACGCAGATTCAAATGATCTTGCTGGCTTGCATATATACTTTGAAGATCAATTGCAACTGTCGAAACGCCCATGTCCTGAGGTAAATTTGCTGCAGCTTGCTGGGAAAAACACATGTACTCTTATGGATAAATAAAGGCTGCAAAAGCATGGGCATTTATTTGTTTGTTGTTAGAGCAGTAGTCATTCTCAATATTACGGATACTTTACAGAGATCAGTCTAATCTCCCGGAGATCAGCACACTTTGACGTACAAATGCTCCCGCTCTCAGAGGAGACTGATAGGGGAGCTGGGTGTGTTATCTCCTCCACCTGAATGAATGACATGCCTGATCTTCCCAGACTTGTTGAACCGCATGGAATACTAGCCAAAAAACGTGGTTCCTTTTTCAAAAATGATATAGCTTCTGTATTCATAAGACTACTGGGGACGTAAAAAATCTACGGGCAAGCGCAGCAGCAGGTGACATAGGACTCAGTATGAATCTGATTCATTTCGATATGTCTTGGAAACCCTGGTGCACATGCTGATGCTAACATTTAGGTGGAATATCTTAAGAGATGTTGGTACAAAGCCAATGCAATATCAGTGAAACTCGGTTTGTATTAATTTCTGATTAATTTAGCAAATTCTCCTAATTATTGTTAAAGTACAGTATGATACTTAAAAAAAAATGTAAATTGGGTATCTTGTTGTAGTCCAGATAGAGAATCATCTTTTCTTACTTGGTCACATCAACCTGAAAATCAATTATATTTTATGAGAGTGTGTGTGTGTGTGTGTGTGTGTGTGTACTAGGGGAGGAGGGCTTTTGAATAATAAATTATAATTTGATTGAGTGTCATGACTGCGAAGGGAACACAAACAGCAGTCACTCAAGAAAACCAATCTCATCTAGCTGCCACCATTTGAAAATAAAAGTATCTTTGAGCACCCGCTAAGCAACAGCAAATGTGATGTCAAAGTCATTATATTGTTATTGATCCACGCGGCACTGTAAATGGCATCCCTTAATGGCTGCCTGAAATCACCATGGAACCCAATCAGGCCCAATCAGGTGAACATTTTTTTTTCCAGTAATGGATCGCTATAAACAAGATGACAGGAACACTGGCTGTATACACACTTATTATTTCATTCGGCATTTGCACTCCGAGAATCAAGAAGCAGAGCAGCGTCATTGTGAAAAAAGACACACAAATCTCACAAACAAATTAACCACAAATAGACACACATTTTGAACGGAAAAGTAAGGTCAGGAACAGAACTGAAACGAAAGGACAAACACACAAACAACACCGTAAACACAACACAAAAATTAAACCGAATAAAGGAAAGCCAAAAAAACAGGTTGTATCGGGGAAAAGACTTGTTGAGAAACCAAAGAAAGAGGAGGAAACAACTGAACGAAACACAGGGAAGGCAGAAAGAAAAAGACCAACACGGCCAAAGGGATTCTGTACAAGCATGCAAGCGCAGTTACATTCTCCCATCATGCAACACGTTCTGATATTTCCACGTGCTGGGTTCCCATGACAAGACGTGCAAGAAAGCCTTTAGGTGCAGAAGCAATACCAAAGGATGCAAAACGAGAAAAGGCCCCACAATGCAAACATAAAAGTAAATTAACAAGACCCGAGCTAATCAGGTTTGCTTTCATCATTTCTTCCTCGGTAATAGAGAAACATTTCTTTCATAATCATTTAGCAGTTTGGATAAACTGATTAGTATTGCTTCAAATTAGTAACGTATCGAGCTCTGTAATAGGCAAATATAGCTAAAATTTTTCAACATGTTGATTTTTTTTTTTTCTTTCAAATGTGGGTTCAAAAAAGTAAAAAAGAAAAAACACACCAACCTTCTCGAAGCTCTGAGGGATGTAAAGGGGTTGATGCAGAACACAATGACATGAGGAGAAGAGAAAAATAGGGGAAACACAGAGAGAGTAAAAAAAGCCACCTCAAGGTGTTTAGCTGCAGCTACATTTCCCTTTTCTTTAATCCTTTTTTGCTCATTTTCCCTTGTCCCTGCTATCAGTGACACCCGTCTTGAAAGTACACTTGCCTGCCCCGCCCTCCCCACCCCACCCCCCTCCCTTAAATAAACCAAAACAATTAGATACACCCCAGTGGCCGCACTGTTCGCCTGGTCAGAAAAAAATAGTGAGGCGCCACTGGAGTCAAATCAAGCGTACCATACTCATAATTCAAAATTTTCACAAGCTCCTTATAGCCACAAGGAGAGGCTCCTGTGGTGGCTGTATTTGCTTTTGTTAGAGAAGGAAACCAAATAAAGAGAAATTAAAGAAAAACTAATGAGAGATAGAAAAGAAAAAAAAGACACAGTTTGGGCTGAAATTAGCAGCTGCAGTTCAAGACAGTGACAGTAAATGTTGTTAGAAGCCAATCAGTAACACTGTCATTATGGTTTCTGTTTGGGAAGTCGGCTCAATTTTCCCCGGTACAGTGTGCGCCAGATCAAATTTAGGATTGTTTTTTGTTGTTGTTTTGTTGTTGGAAATTGATCCCTACCACAGCTGCTAATCTCGAGTGCATTTCGCTTTGTGAACAAAACAGTCAACATCAAGTATCAGAATTGATTGACAAAAGTTAACTGAAAACAGACAAAAGGTTGACACCATCAAGGCATAACAAGTGTGTTACATAGTGTGAAAGTACCTGACTAATTATGACCCTCGTGTAGGCTTTTTAAAAGCATGCTGATGGAGCCGGTGTTCATGAAGATTGCGTGAATTGTTGGAAATGATATCAGGGTATAAGCTGCGTGTTTTTGACCAAAGGAACTACTAAATATCCCAGTGCTGTGTCAACAAAGTGTTCCCATTATTGTGATTTAACGATTGCTGCAGAGCTCTTGACTGCAATTTGCCACGAACCTTTTAACATCTACCATGCTGTATGCGGGGAAAAAAATGGGATAGCTTCTTGACATTAAGTGTCACTGCATCACAGTGGAGGCAGCATGAGCCTCCAGGATGAATGCTGGCAAGAAGAGACACTAATCTTGATGAACCATTATTCACCCTATACTGCTCACAGTTGCATTTTTTCTTCCCTATGCTGCTACTTCACAGGGTATGATAATAGCAGTAATAATGAAAAAGCAGCTCCCTGACCCATTTTATAATGTCAGGCTAGTGAATTATTTATCGGGAACAAAGTTATTTGGTACACAGCAGAGGGAACAAACTGAGTAGATACCGAGGCATCTTTATTTAATATGCACAATATAAATAATACATGTCGAAAATGCATCTGCTTCAATTTATCAGAGCTCCCTCAACAGGGAGTCATTGTCATTTAGCATTAGTAGTAGAGGGTCGGCTTTTGTCTTCATTGCATGAAACTCAACGTTCTCTGTGACTGATTATTTTTCATATCTTCACTTTGCTGGATCATGCCAGCCAAAATTACTCCTGACTGCAAAAGGATTTAAAGATAATACCCCAAAGACGAAACGGGGGAATACTATGGATTTATGCTCCAGAACACCATGAAGGAGAAGTAGAGGAAGTGCACTATTTAAAACCTATGCAATAGAACAGTTTTTATGTAATACAGAGCAGCGGACTGTGTTAAGAGTCCTTTTCTATAAATTCACCACAAGGGAATCCTTTTACCCCCCCAAATCTGGAGAAGGAGAAGGGGTTGAGATTTTGATTGGTGGGCATAAATACCTTCCCACTCAATCAAAATCAAGACTTACCGTCGTGCTCCTGTACCTGAAAAAAGCTAATCAAAAAGAGGTCCTTTCCGACTCTTTTTTTGGGTTCCATAACTTTGACGGAGGCGGAAACATTTTATCGGGCACACAACTGCAGGTGTTTTACAACTGATAAAGTAAAGACATACGGCTTGTTGTGCTACACATTTCCTTCCGAGCGAGTAGGGGAGGGCATTCAGAGACAAAATGGAGCATAACATCATAACAGAGAAGAACATTAGTTGGTCAATTATAGTTTTACATTTGGAAGTTTCAGTGCATGTGAAATTACATTTTTTTTGGGCAGGCAAAACTATCAATGCTAAAAGATTTATAGTACTCGGGTAATATTATTTTGCAAAATACATTTTGTGCAATTACACTAGAATGGAAGCATTTATCATTTGTTAAGCTCAACAGTAATGCTACTTAAAGCTGAGCTGCACCGTTCAGACATGTTAGCTAACATGGGTGGATGTTTTTTTGGCCTGGCTCTGGGGCCGGATTGCTCCCTACCTCGCACATAAAGGTTAGCAGGGGACGAGTAGCGCACGCCTTCCACATTAGACGCCACGCACTCGTACTTCCCCTGGTCGGTCTCCTCGCTGTTCTCGATCTGCAAGGCACCTGGAAAATTACAACGTGGGGGAAAAAAAAAGACAAGAGGGGAGGGGGAAGAGAGAGAACAAGAGAGAAAGAAAGAAAGCAGGGAGCATGTGATTAGTCCATTTGTCAGTGACAGTGCATAAAGGAGTCAGACAACATCTGCTTAATGCCAGGTATCTTGAATTTCACAGGACCATTTTGTCAACAATCCTTTCTCTCTGCAATGCTAATGCAGAGTGCCACGGGTTCCTCTCTAGCTTCAGCCATCCACAAATAAAAAGAGGTGGGATTCAATAAATACAAATATGGACTGAATCAGTCACACTGAATCTGTAGCTATGCTGGTGAATGCAACTCATTTAAGACATGATATCTCTTAAAAAAAACAGCATAAGAACAAAATCATGATGCAAGTGTGATGAAAGGTGATGTAGAAGGGTGTTGAGATGGTTTTGTAAACTGAGTGAGACGAACACGTTAACCTTTGCATAGCACTCCACGAGGGAGAGTATGTGTGCGTTGGGGGAAGAGGGGTCATGGGAAAATATCCAGACATATAGTTCATGTCCAAATGAACACTCTGCCCCGCCCCCCTGTCGTTAAACTGCTCAAAGATGTGGGTGATAGCAACTCATCAGAAAAAAGACACTTCTTACATTATATACTGTGAACATTTACGGAGAAGAAAATAAAAAATATATTGATATGAACTGATGAAACCAACTACCATAGTGTTTGGGTTGTTTTTAATCATTTGTATTCTCTTTACTTGTTATTCATGCGTTTCGTTACTCTTCACTGCATTTCATTCATTCAGTCTTATTATCGGGTATACGGTTTGAAATGAACCCCTCTGGCTTACGTGTTTCAAACTGATTCTATACAGTATCACTTTTTTAGATTTCATCTCTTGAAAACAAACCCGAGCTAAATGCTCGACAACAACACTGAAGAAGGGGCGTGGGGCACGGAGGAGGGAGGTGAAACTGCGGGCGTCGGATCACTCCTCGTTACAGCGCTGTTGACGGCACTTCCTGATGATATCATTAGGGCTTCTGGCTGGCTCAGCAGACAGATTGCAGCCCAGGCCTCCCTGACAAACGCAGCACCATCGCTCGTTAGCGTTTAGCCAGGCAGCATCAATACGCCAGCCGCTGCCCAGGATCCTTTGTAATATACCATAACCTACTCCGTCACATCAGCAAGCAGAGAGAACACAATGTTGTACAAAGCTACTATCCTGGAACATTGGTCTAATAACTGTGCCACAAATGAGACCATCGATCCTGCTTAATTATAAAGATGAGTCACTCTTCCACCTTGGCCTCGGCCTTTAACTCGAAGAGTATTTTTACACCTTGGAGTCAATACTGAGATATCTACTCTGAGAAAAAGAAAAACGGACCTGAAGTAACAAAAATCTCTTCATTTCCCCCCCAACAGCTCAGATCCCCCTCATCCCCCAGAGGGAGCTGTTCCAGGCACACAGCTCATGAACCAAATGAAAATGTCTACCTGCAGAGTGCAGGTGGTAGAGTTTCTGCTCTGCATTTATGCAAGGATCTGATTTGGATGTGTTTGATGTGTGCTTGCGACAGCAAATGCCAGCCTGGTGGCAGGTGGCTTGGAATGTGCTCAGAAGCCTACCGCCTCAACACCGGGGAGACCACAAAGTAAGGACTGTGTGAAGTTCAACTCCAGGCGGACCGTTCCAGAAAGCTCCGCCAGCGGCTCGTCAGCCATAGGTCCCTGCGCTGAATTACAAAATCTTTGAAAGGCTTAGGTTGACGTTTGTGCAATTGTTTCAACGCTTCATAAATAATAATGCTGAAAGGCTTGTGGTGGACCAGACAGTTAAATCAGAGGAAACGCTCTATATTTCATATGTTTTCATTCGCTGTGTGCCAACTGCTGAAGGTCTGCAAATGCCTCCAATTAATAGAAATGTCTTCATCTGAAAATAATATTTCACAAATGTCATCTGAAGGTCAACAAAACACAATCACCAACATGTGGAGGGTGACAGATAATGAGCCAAACAAAATTAATTGAGAGCCAATTAAAACCAACATTGGCTGCTGTGAATTGTACCTCCTGGCGGAAGAGAGGGAGAAAGGAGAGAGAAAAAAAGGGAGTGTTTGAGGGAATGGTGGGAGTTTCATCTCTTCCTCTCCATCTTTGGTGGAGACGTCTCGCTAGGTGGCATTATCTATTGTTTCCAAGCCCCTACTGGCTTCATTACATATTCTAGCTATTATTTAGTGGGTCTGTGAAGAACACATAAAGAGTCCTTCTGCTGGCAGAACAGAGAGAGACAGAGAGAGGGAGAGAGAGAGGGAGAGAACAAGTGAGGTAAGATAAAAGCGAGGAAGAGGACAGGGAGGAGAAGCAAGGAGGAGAGACAGGAGGGAGAGACAAAGGAACACTGAGAGAGGAGGAGGAATGGAGAATTGTTCTCATCCATATATCATATTCCTTATTTTCGTCTATTATTATTCTGTCTCAAAATTGAAAGTTTGACTCTTACAAGGAGAACAGGCATTCATCTTACCCTTGGGGAAATCTAGGTGAGTTACGATTTATCTTAAACTGGATTAACACTAAACAATGAATAACAACAACAACAACAACAACACACTGATGAATAAAATTGCACACCCTGGATAAAATGTGATTTGTGCGAACAAATCTTCGATGAAGGAAGCCCAGAAGTAGAGGGACAGAAGAGGGAGACTAAAAGAGAAATCACAACTTCATTCTATTTGGAGGTGCTTTATGCTACTCTCACACATAGTGGAGATGCAATATCCCGCCTGTGTTACATGTGTTACATGCTACACTGTGTGAGTTGCCTATCTCCTCAGTCCACTTTGTCATTTACGCTCTCCTCATATATAAAATAATAATTCAGATGAATCTAAATTGATGCCATTTATGATTTCTGTACCCATATAATAGAAAGACCAGGCAGATTAATATAAGCATTTAAACAGACCTCGAAGGGCTTTTGAATTACAAATCCAAACAAACCCTCTTTGATGTCCTATCTCAAGCAGCAGCATGTACATTCATGTGTGCACACAAAACAAACTCCACCCTTTGTCACCAGCATGTGTCCCATTCCTACCAATTATTTTCTTTTTAAAATATGACTGCACTCTCTGTGTTTTGCATAATTGCGCTCGGTCTACCCTGCCGGCCTGCGGCTCACCAGAGCGCAAGTGTCCATTGGCATTTTTTTTCCCTTTTATCAGGAAAACAGGGAAACACCAGGAAAGAAATAAATGATGAAAATTATCTTTCACAAGCACAATAAAAACCACGCACCAAGTCGGTTAACACAATGGGGGGGGTTTACTGATAAAGACTTGCCTTTTGACAAAACATCAATTCAGGGTGTCCCTTACTGTGCGTACATGGGGCCAAAAGGCATGTCTTCCCTGTCTTCCCTGTCTTCATGTATAAAGTTGTATCACAAACACATACCAAAGAAAATAGTTTGAGCTGATTTCATTAGGAAACATGAAAAACTGCTCATGACAGTTGACTATTCTGCTTGCCAATGATCAATACAAGCATGGCTCCGTTTACTTTATGCAATATCAGCACAGTTTAAATGTTTCACCTGATTGTTTGATGTACTCCGGGTACAAATGTGACAGCAGCACTATAGTGCCAGCGACAAAGGCTGCAATTACTGAGTGGGCACTACTTTACTTGCTACTTAATCTTGCTGAAGGACACTTAAAAAAGGACACATGAATGTTGAAGGACATCATGCGAGCGGTTGTGGGTATTGAACCTAAGATCTCCACTTACAGGCCGTACCGACCATCCGTGCACCCCAGCTAGGGCCACCCCTGCTGAGTAATAAGTCATGTTTTTCTGGGTCAGAGGAGAAAAGATTGGTCCCATTTTTTTTTCCTTTCCGTCTTATTCCATGATGTATGCTGCACCATTAGGATCCAAACAGTGGCTACAGTTGAGGCGAATAAAGTCCCCGATAATAACGACTTCACTTCCAAGCGGACCAATTAGTCTCCATCTCAGTCAAAGTGACCCTCCCTGCTCACCAACACGCACAACCTTCAATCTCCACTGCCATCCATTCCTGGCTGTCTTGGGCAGCATGTTCACTGCCTTCATCCATTCGATAAAGAAGGCTGTAATGGGCAGTGGTTCTGGGACATTTGTCCCAGCCGTGACAGCTGCCCTGGTTAACAGCG
The DNA here is from genome assembly GCF_050575085.1 of Anarhichas minor. Lineage (NCBI taxonomy): Eukaryota > Metazoa > Chordata > Actinopteri > Perciformes > Anarhichadidae > Anarhichas > Anarhichas minor. Next base: position 11,385,702 of record NW_027466456.1, read on the forward strand.
CTGCATGCCGCAGGCTGATCTGAAGAGGTTGAGGTGCCAAGGTGTGATAACAGTAAGACTGCCTGGGAAGAGTTCAACAAATACATGTTTTTGAAGGCCAATTCAGATTCTGGATAAGACATTCTTGTAATGAAGCCGTTAAGAGGATGGATACTTTGGGCCGGTAGTCTGTTAACATTTTATACATTTCTGGCCAACATTTAGGGACACCGGGACATCTCACTTAATTTAAATGAACATTAAATGAATGTTATTTGCAGGCTTTTAATGCCCTTTTTTTCAGCTGTTGACCAGCAGCAAAATATCAACAATTTTGAACAAAATATCAATATTTACAAACCCATATATAGATCTAATTTTAGTCTAGGATGGACAGGGAAATGACAAAAAGAGAGCGGAAAAAAAAAAGTGTAGCGGTGGGGAAAATCTGACGAAAAGGGAAAAAAAGACTCATTTATGAGAGGTACTGTGTGCAATAGAAAAAACTGTGTGCAATAGAAAAGACAGAGAGAGACAAAGAACAATCAGAGACGGGTGGGACGAAGAGTGGAAGAGACAGACAAGAGGGGATAAAAGAAGAGCAAGGAGGGGCAAGCATGGATGATTAATTTCAGAAAGTGCCTGGAGCCGGGGTCGGCCCACCCCCGTCGCTGCTTTGTAGCAGCTTTGCCATGTGTGCCCCCCCCCCCCCCCCCCCCTGTCCCATTTGTGTAATTCAATTAGTGTGCTCCAGCGGGCCTTGATTGATTTGTTTAGGCGATCAACAAAATGACTGGCCCAGTCGAACTCTTTCTTTCCCTCCCTCTTGCTCCTTCCACAGCCCACTAAGGCCTGCCAGTGGCACACTGTTCTTTTCATCATTTTATCTCTGATTTTCAGTTCATGTCTCTCGTCGTCTCTCATCTCTCTCCTCTCATCACTGCTCACTAAAGCTCTGCTACAGTGGAATTAAAACCCGGTCATGAAGTTACAACCTTTCCAGCACACACATCAAACTCTCTAAAGTGCACAGAAAAGGGCTGGGTACAATACCGTAAGCTACCTTAATGATTCAGGAGGATCTGTAACGAATATATTTATACTAATACATGACAACAAATATTTAGATTCACTATCATAAAGCAACTACAGTTAGATGTTTAGAGACGCACTTTAGAGCTTTTGTCAGGCCAAACCTGTCATGTTTGACAATGCAGCTGAAGATACAAACACTGTTTCACACTAGTATCCCACTTTACTGGCTGGTATATATTTATATGAGTTTTGCTAAAGCTGGTTCAGCATTGTTCCTTAAAACAACCTTTCAGTTGTTGTTGTTGTATCGTTGAACATCACTTAAAATACCTCTTGTGTCGGCAGAGGGTGACTAAAGAGGGCAACAACGTGCAGAAATGTACGGATTTCTGATGTGAACCAGCAGCTTTTCTCTCCGTCTCCCTTTCCTTCTGTCTCCATTCTGTCACTCGGGCATGCTCTGCCACCACGCCAAGGTCATTATACTGTGATCGCACCAGCATGGGGTCCCACGTGTGACGCCATTGTTGTCAGCGCCCATCTGGTGGCTTGTAATGCTCCCATGAAATCCGTAATGAAGCAGGTAGGGAGTCCAGCTACCTTTCTACCTGTCGCTTACCTCTAGGCCAGCAACCTGGGTGGCTTTGCATGGAAACAAAATGAATGCAGATTTAACATTTGTAATTGCTCATCTCTGGCTAAAATTCGCTGAGATGTCTCACGACCGAGTAAAGAGTTGTGACTGATATTCAACAGTAATGTTTTTGAAACTTTTCAGCCTGCTTTCAGGGCCTGTCACTCCACTGAAACTGCACTTACTAAAGTGGTAAATAATCTTCTGCTTACTATGGATTCAGATTCCACCTCAGTGCTTCTACTGCAGGAGCTCAGTGCAGCTTTTAACACCATAGATCACTACGTGTATACACTCTAAGGCGTGACAATCTAACATCACATTTTGCCTAGCTCTCTCACGTGGTTAAAACTCTTACTGATATGAAAGAACAAAGTATGTTTGCTGTGGTAATACTCAACCTCAGTGCTCTGTTCTGGGTCAGCAGGCTTCAGGGCCTTTTCCTATCGTGCCACCTTCCTCTGGCATAAGCTCCCTGCTTACATCAGACAGTCTAACTCTGCTTTTGCCTTAACGTTCAGTGAGTGGCTTGTGTTTTGATTACTTCAGGTCTTGTACCTTTTTACGATTATCCATCCAGCAGCTCAGTCTCATCGAATCTATTAACCTCTTAGACCCTAGCCCTATTTTTAGCCCTCTCCTCGAAAATTGCATACACATACCCATAGAGAGTCCAAGCTCTAACTACAAGGTCTATTTTAATAATTGTTATGCTAGAATACTGGTAACACTTGTGAGATGTGTTAAATTGTGTAAATATTGTGTATATGTTACTGGTTAATAACTGATGTGACTTATGGCACAGCTCAAATGGAAAAAGTTCCAAGTTCGCCTGGAAAAAAGCACTTGCATTGAACCTGTGTTTTTAAAATAAGGCCTTGGCTGGCCTAAAACCATGCTAAAGTCATAGAACAACACGTGTTACATGTCCCCACAACATATTTTACTTTGATTGAGTGAAGCAGACCAGCATACATGGTCATAAAAATCAAAGTTTTGATTTTCGGAACCAGCTGTTGCATTGCTGTATACTCATTTTATATACTATATAACTACATATTAACTATATATTCACTTGATTTATCACTAAGAGTGTTCAATACATCATAATAAAGCAGTTTGACACCATTTGCAATAATGTTGAGCAGTTATGATGTGTCATATCTGTCAATCATAAAAATAAATCCCTCATACTGTGTGTCTATGTGACCCTGGAGAGGCCTGTGATCGGCCGATTTACACGTGTGAAACGGTTTTAGATGCGGGATAGTCCAACGGGAGCCATGCGGGGGTGTTTGATCGTATCTGGGTCTGTTTACTGACTAGAAATCGCAAAATGCTGGCCTTGTACTTATAGTCCGTGTACTGAGGACGAGAAAACTTCCCTGCATCTCCCTCACTCTTTGTTTGTTTGTTGTCCCACAAGCACATGAGCGTGCAAGCTGTGTGTCTCTGTCTCTGTCTCTCTCTCTCTCCCTATATTACGTATCGAGGGTCTAAAGACAGAGGGTGTTGCAAGATTGTAAAGCCCCATGAGGCAAATTTGTAAGTTGTCATATTGGGCTATATAAATAAAATTGACACAGAGTGATGTAAAATGACTCATCATTAAGTCAAGTGACGCCTAACCTGAATAAATGTTTTCAAAAAAGGTACATTTTCAGGAGTGCAAGAGCGACTTAAAGTAGATGGAAGTCTACATTTGTGTGTACATGCACTTATGCAAACAAACCCATTTGTGTCCTTCTCAGACAGCCTGATTACAGTTGCATCTCTCTCCCGATCCTATGTTATTCGTTTCTTCCTACATAAGCACCACACACTCCTGACTGAGAGTCAGTGTCGGCACGCGGTATAGCGGGATGGGGAGAAATTGCCCTTTTCAGGCAGCTTATCATCTTATTATGCAAATGCAGAGTTCATATGTCATGCTTGCTTTAGTTCGCCACAATGTGATTAATGAGACCTTCTTGTTTAAGCAAAGCAGAGCAGGGAGGTCTGGGTTGAGGGCTTTTTAAGGAGTGAAGGGTCTGAATTTAGTCTAAAAGATCAGGTGTTCATGTGTTTGAAAACATGCTTGTGTTTGGAATGTCGTGTCATGTATGGCTTGTATGGAATGGTTGAAGATGGAGAACCTCGATCGTCACATGAATCACCCCCTTAGCTGTACCAAACTGTAATTGTGAGACTAAATACATTCAGCTTCTCCCAAAGAATACAGGGACACACATGGCAAACTGAGGTATTCACTTACCTGCTCAGCCTGTGGAACAAAAGCATTTTACAACAAACAAACAGACGACTCAACAATCACACCGAATCAACTGGGAGATAATGATTCAGCAACAAAGCCTGGTGGATAATTACAAGTGAAAGTTAAATTGTCCGTAGAAATGACAAAAACAATTTAAAAAAATGAGGGAAGAGGAAGAAATATTTGACAAAGCTATTGTAAAATTCATGGGAATCACACTGCGTTACCTCTGTCGTTACCTTCCCACCTTGATATCCTCCTGTTCATCCTCTGACATTATAAGAGCCGGTTGTACATGTTGCCTGTTTTGAAAAGGTGGCCATTGCGCGCAGTAGCCTCCCTAGTTTTGCCTGTATAAATTGCTGAGCCGCACAGTTACGGGGAGGAACAGAACTAAATCAACGGTAATTTCTACTGGCCTTTCCCCCGACATACCATGAGTATCAGCATCTAGGGCTCATGAAAGTTATGGAGGTGCATTAATAAACAGAATGTGGCTCTTGCTGTGTCGGTGAACGGAAGGATGAGGAGGATATCACAGGAGCAGAGAGGAAGAAGGAAGAAAGGTGGTTGCTAAGATTCAAGTATTCAATAGCCTGGTCCTATCAACAAATAAGGCCATTGCCTACAACTTCCTATCACCTATCCCCCACCCTTCAGCCCCATGTCCATGTCCAAACAATATAAATGTCAGAGGCACAAAGCAAACAAACCGCCAAGTAATAACCCTCACCGTCCCTCTCCTCTGCTTTTAACCTTCTCAATCGTGTATTATAAGCAAACTGCAACACAATCTGAATTGCTCAGTAGTTTTGTGACACTGACGATGTGGAGGTGATAGTCGGGGGGCACAAACACAGAACGCCCACAGAGGTGAAGGAACTGCACATCAAAGGATGACATGAGGCAAGAAGGCGTGAAACACATATGATCACGCTCACAAAACAGTGTGTACAGAGAACACAGAACCCAAACACAGATGACATATTAATGTTAGTGGATATAGAAGAGAAGAGTCATTTTTTTAGGCGGAAAAGCCCACATGAAATTCCCACTATGATGCCAGTTGGGTGGAGTTAGGAGCGGTTATGTCTGGTTTAATATAAATGAAAGTTATTTTTTTCTCCTTTGTTTCATTGTGTTAAACATCTTACCTCGAATCGGGGTAGCCTCTGGAGGAGAGACAAAAGACGAAGACACAACATCAGTTTAGTTCAACGTTAAGGTTAGTAATAGTTAGAGGAGTTATTTGGGCTGGAAGGTGGATCACTGGAACTAGATTATCAAACCATTAGGTAATCTCTTATAGGGCTTTCAGATATGGGTGTTTTTTTTTTTTTTTTTTTAGAAAAAGGACAAAAATACACCTGTCACTGCTGGTATCACAAAGATATGGGGAGCTTTATATGACTGGCACATTCCATCGCCTTATTAGTTTCTCTTTTTCCCTTCCTTGCCATAGACGTATCAAGACAGGAAACACAATGCTTCATTGGCAGAGCTGAAGAAGCTAACAACTAAAAGGCGCCACTATTCTATACCGGGTATCTACATTAGTATGAAACAAACTTGCTGATGGAGTCTCCACTGAACTAGAATTTCAGGCTGTACCTTCAGGCAACCACAAGTTAAATCAAACAGATTGAAGTTCTTATTTGTCCTACAAGTCGTAAACCTGCTTAACTGTGACAGATAGACTCCTCACCTCAAGCCCCCCCCCCCTCCTCCTCCCCGGTCATTCATTCTCCTGGCTCTTTCCATTGTTTCATTTCACTGAGAGTAGCATGTTCCCCTATTCTTTGTTTATTGTGAGTCTGTATTGTGTTACATGCCTGACTGCCAGCCAATGTCCCATTAGGGACAATAACATATTGAGCTTGTCCAGTCAGTGGCTGGTGGGCTTTTAAACGTAGCCCGGGTTGTTGCTGTGATGTAAAATGTATCCCTTACAGGCAGAGCTTTGAGTGTGGGAAGGGGAGCCAGCTTAACTTCAACCCCCTCTCTGCCAAGCATTAAACTGTCCTTCCAATCTTTTTTTCTCTCTCCATTCATTGTTTTCTTAATTTTTCTTTATCTGTTTCTCCATTCCTCTCTCTCAATTTCCCCCTATTTCTGAGGTTTTGTGTGTCTCAGTCTTTCCCAACGTTTCTCGCCCTCTAGCCTTTCTCTTCGTCTCCCTCTCTAAATCTAAGGATGACTCATGGCTACAATGTGCCCTTGGCCATCCCTTGAGAGTGCCGACAGGGCAGTGCCAAGCCAGGGGAGGTGCCCTACTTAGCATAGACGGCCTGCAGGCACAGAGCTGAGGGTCAAGGGTACGCACTATCCTCTGAGCCTAACACTACATGTACTACTACACCCTTGTGTGTGAGTGCATGCATTCTTGCAAGTTGAATACAACATATGCCAGCATCCTACTAACTAGCTTAACCAACAATGCCTTCCATCAATCTATTAGTTTCCTGCTGCTTTTCTGAGGCCAGGTCGAGGTGGCAGCAGGCTAAATAAGGTAGTCCAGACGTCCCTCTCCCCAGCAGCGTTGTCCACCTTCTCCTGGGGGATCCTGAGGCGTTCCAAAGCCAGATGAGTTATATAATCTAGCGTGTTCTGGGCCTACCCCGGGGTCTCCTACCAGTCAATCACGCCCAGGAAGCGTCCTGATCAGATGCACAAACCAACTAAACTGGCTACCATCCAATGTGAAGGAGCTGCAGCTCTACTACAAGCACCCTCTGCTTGTCTTTCCCCATCTCCGAGGGCGAGCCAAGCCACCCGACAGAGGAAACTCATTACAGCCGCTCGTCTCCGCAACCTCAATCTTTCGGTCACTATCCAAAAGCCATAATCATAAGTGAGCCTGCATTGCTGCCGATGCTGTACCAATACGCTTGTAGATGTTAAGTGGTACCATTAACTTCCATATCCTACACAGCACAATAAGAGGTGTGGGTGGCTGGGCAGTGGGATGTAATTTACAATACCTTCTGATTGGATTGTTGTTGCAGCTTTGCAGACAGAGGCATCCTTTGTGATACCAGCAGGTAGGAGGCGATCTGAAGTTCTGCCTGGTTTGCAATGTACCTAGGTGCTCATTTCCGTTATTTAAAGCTGCTGTACACTGTGTTGCACTGTGTTTATGTATAACTCTTAAAATGTCAACATTTTTTTGCCAATTATAGACAAGATTTATGTTCGTACTCTGAAAGTGTGCATTTGCTGCCACTAACCATACAGTCATTTAAAATCTAATTATATAATTTAATTTATGGTTACAAATTTCCACATTGTCTGATGAAAGTGGGAAATGTCTTTAGGAACACATTTCATAGAGATCATCATTTATTATTGACTATCTTCCTTTTTCGTAAACACACCCTAGAAGCACTAATTTGACACATTAATAGTTTAGAATCATTGAAAACCCAGGCAAAACAACAGTTACATTTGAGTTATTTCTGGAATGATTTTAGAGACCACATAATCATAGATAATCACAAGACAAAAGGACAATAGGGCTCTGGGAAGGTTACATTGTTATAGAGTTAGAGTTAGAGTTAGATTAGAGGCTGCAGAAGCTGTTGATTTATTTTGCTTTAGCTGTGATGACATTTCTGTTGGGGGTTAAGGGGTTACTAGGTTAGTTGAGGTTGAGGTTAAAGTTAGGTTGAGGTTAGGATAATGTTAATAAAGCAGGTTTGTAAAGAGAAGGCCATCAGATGAGGACCTTATAAATGGACTGAGAGACAAAAATAAGAAAGGAAAGTAATAAGGAGGATGAGGGATAATAGATAGAGGGAGTTCAGTTCAAAGGAATTGGTTCCACAAAAAAAACTAACAAATGAGAAGGACATGAGTGACCTAGGTCATTGGAACTTCGAATATTTGAATAATATAGCCAAGGATCTGACTAGAAAGGATGGGTCTGGAGTGGCCAGTCTGTATTCAATTACAATGGCAAATCCACCTGACTACGGGCACGCAACCATATGGCCATAAGCTCCCTTTCTAAGCTTTGGTAGGCCAGTGGTTGATCAGCTTAGGGTGACGATGACCTAAATATACCTCAACAGGCCGCTGACCTCCTCGCATTATCAAATGCGGCATTATTTGCTCCACAGAACACCCCAGCTGTTTTGTTAAACAAACCTCTGAATATATTAAAATTATTATTGAAAATGTAGTCTGGCCAGAGGCAATCTGGCCAGAGATGTTGCCCATCTGCGTGTGAGGCGGGTGGGGTTGGGTGATTGGCCGAGTGTCAAAGTCAGACTACCCTCCAGAGGGCGTCTGGCTGACCTTCTCATAAACACAGAAACCCGCCTGGGATCTTGGTGGTGTTGCAGCAGGTCTCAGGGAAAAACCTGGCTGTTGTTTGCCACATCTGCAGAGCTCCTAGCCACTCCCTGCAGAGCAGCTTTGATGTCAACAAATGTGACCGTTTTCTTGCTCATTTCAGATTAAGTGCAATTGAACTCAGCATGATTCACATTGGGATGTGCATACATCTGTGTGTGTGTGTGTGTGTGTGTGTGTGTGTGTGTGTGTAAAGGAGCTATCCAATGTCAGGTCATGATTTTAAACCTTTGCATTAAAGAGGACCTTAATCTTTATGAATGTGCACTCCTCCCAATCACTGTCTCTCTGGCCTCTGGTTAATCTGTTCTGGCTGACAAGGCCAGCGAGGGCCTGGGGTCTGTAGCCACAGGGACTTGGGCAGAAATGTCAAGCTCCCTCCACACCTCTAGAGGAGCTCCTCAGGGGACCATGATGCAAATATCATTGCCCCGCCAGCACAGCATGGTCTTGCCCATAAATAACGAGCTATCCAACAAACAAGCGCTGGATGCCCTATCTTCCTGTATATGTATATATTCAACATCATTATTACAATGTTGTCTTTTCTTTTAGGTGGGAATAAGTCAGATTGGTATGCACACTTCAACATCAGACGGAGTGAAGGTCACATGAGAAAGGTGGGGGATTCTTTTGCTGGAGCTGGAGGCTGAGTATGCTTTCAAACTCATGTTTTCAAACTCATGTTTTCCAACACGCTTCCCATGTTCCCCTTTCTGCTCCCCCATCTCCTTCCCAGAAGTCTCAATTGTACCTCCCTTGATGGGAAAGCAGCCATCAGAGTCACCCCCTGAGGCTTGAGAGTGTGCCTGAGGCAAAAAAAGCAAACAGGTAGCACCCAAACATTGTCAACAGCAATCTGATCAACAGGAGAATCTGAAAATACACATTGAAAAGATGCCACGAGAATGTTTTGGGATTTTTGGAAATACATTTGTTATCAAAAAATACTAAAATACTAAATACTAAGACCCAAGATGGCTACTCGAAGTGCTGAGGACATGAGAAGCCTAGGGGGCTTGAGCGTGCAGGCCTTTTTCTCATCAGCATAAATCCTGTCTGGGTGCTGAATGAGCTTTCCAGTGAAAGGGCTACAGAGAAAAAGGCAAGCCCCCAGCACTAACATTACCGTACGAGAGCCTTGGTATTGAAACAAGGGAAAGTCATTTCCTTTTCAGCCCTCCTACATACACACATGACCTATAAGTGAAATATACCAGCTTAAAGTGGCTGGGTATATTTTTTGCAAGTAGTTCAATAAGTCAGGAGAAGTACAAAATGTGGCCAAATATAGCTATCATTTGAGCCCTCGCTCTCTAGCATGGGCAATAGAGTCTTAGCTACAGGTCTGTAAGCCAGTGGGGATGTGGGCCAATTTGGCAAGAGACTAAAAATGCTCTCCTAAAGCATTTGGCCAAGACCAGAGAGTCGACCTAGCCCAAGTGTGGGATTGGAGCGTTCAGCAATACAGCGGTACTGCAGAGACCTCCGCCTGGAAAGAACTCAAGAGTTGTTCAGCCACTCTCTGCACTTGCTGCAGTTTCCAAGTGTATTTTGGGACAACGAAGCTGTTATTGTGAGAAGCGAAGTTTGATCATTTACACCTGAGTACAAAACAACAGTGTTTTTCTGGAGGAAAGTGTTTGCCGTATGTCTCACCAAGAAGACAAAAATACTGTAGGGCTATGACTGCGAAGCAATAATTGTCTTGGATTCAAGCAGAGTCCAATTATTTCCTCAAAGCCCCACTGTCTTGCAACGCAGCAGAGAGAAAGAATGGACGTGACAGGAGGCATCAGCAGTGTCGTTTCTGGATAATGTGGTCGGGGGAAAAGTATGTAAAGCCACAGCTTACAAGGTCACCTGGCACAGGGTACTTATGACCTCAAATAGTCCAGTAAAGTTTCTCAAATATGGTAGACACGGTGATTGAACTGGGCAGTGCCAGTCTTACTATGCATATTAGCATTAGCTTGAAGCAGAATGTTGCCTCAAAAGACTTGCTCAGCAAGTCTTCCCCGTATAAATGAAAAGTGTGCTGCTCAAAGGTGGACTATGATTCCTAACCCCCCTCCCCAACTCAATCTGCTGCTTGTCCTTGATTTGCCTTTCGAAGTTCCATCATGGTGGGGGTGAAAGAGGATAAAGTAAGGAGTGTGGGCGAAAGAAAAGAAAAAGTTTAGCAAAAGAAACAGAACATAGGGAACAAGTGGCAAAAGACGACAAGGGTGAGGGGAGAGCAAGGAATGCATGCATTTTGGAAAGTAGTTTAAATATGCCATCTGCTTCAAGGAGAGCGGATGGGCTCTCTGGGCTTTGCGAGACACTTACCAAAGGCTTCTGAAAATGACAATGCAAGAGGAAAGTAAATAAAAAAAAGGGAAAGAACATAGTTCATTTTAGGTTGAGGTTGAAGTCACTGCCACGCAAGAATTAAAAGGGGCTATAATTGGGTCTTGTGTCCTACTGCAGTATCTTAGCAGTTTTACCATGACAGACCATGGAAGGAGCAGTGATGTTTCATGTAATGTCACATCAATTTAAATTTATAATTCTAATAAGAGGCATTTTAACGGGAAAAATCTTATCGTCAATTGTAAAACATCAAATATTTTGTCTTTTTTTCAGTTTTATTTATTGTTTGGTTTATTTTTTTTATCGTTATTATTTTTTCAGTTTTAACTTGTGTTATGGGTCACGGCCAAATGAAAGGTGTTGAAGACTCTGCGATGTGAGTCACATCTGAGTTTCAGACACAAATACAGACAAAACACTCAGAGAGAGAGAAAAACAAACAGCAGTCCAGTTCAGTTAGAAAGGACACACAGAGACAAATTGACAAAATCATGGAACAGATAAAGACAGATGAGACACAGGTTAGACAACAGACAGGAAGCTGGATTCATTTGTCCAGCATCACCTTGTTCGGTTTGAATTTCTTTTGTAAAGCACTTTGAACCATTAAGAAGAAAAAAAACTGCTATATAAATAAAATTAATTTAAAATAAATCATTCACAAAGGCTCAAAACTCACAAAGCCATGTGATAAAGTCAACAGGTAAACCCATGTTTAGAGCAGAGCTGGCCTGCCATATGATTAAACACAACCTAAAAAAAAAAATCAACCTATCAATTCGTCAACCCAGAAGGTCATCGGGCTACTTTTCATCAAGATGTACATCATCCTAGAGAGAGAGAATAATCACACATACTTTGACAGCAGGTTTTGCCTTGAAATCTTAACAGTTAAACATCTACCTCAAAACTGTGCACCCGTAAATTAAATATGAAACGTATCTCAAATTAAAGGCATCTTAGTGCCTGTGGACTTGGCAAGTCATAAATAATGAGTTGACAAATAGATTATTTTGAGTGTACAGCTCATGAGGCCCACAACTGGTGCAGAGACCCGATGGCAACAGACTCTGTATTTAGTGGCGTCTGCGCTCAATTGCATCTGCAGCAACAATAGGGGTCATTGGATTTTTCGATTGGTGACAAAATCATCGACCTAAAATATCTACCCCTTATTGCCTGGGGCCACTCCCGGCCCTGCACTTAATTAGCAATATAATTAGACTTTGCTTTACTGGGCCTCTCAGTGGGGTTTCATCAATGGGAACAAGACAACATATCATTGTGTCAGTAGAAGGTGGACCTTGCTCTCATTGCCTACTATGACACACTTGTGGGTTGTTATGAATCATTTGACCTCATTCAGTGATGTTAGAGTCTTACAACACAGTCTGTTATCGTCATGATGACGATCTATGGAGATAACAACATGGTCCGAGCACTATGGCTGTAACGCCGGATCTTTATACTGTAGTACGCTTCTCCTGTTGAAATCTAGGAAATTGAGCTTGCCCTCATGCTTTGACGTTCGAATGCTTTAAACATGGTGAATGCCCACGTTTAGTTGGGTCAACGTACATTTGTTTTAGTTTTCAAAGCAATATATTGAGTTGTATCTGTAGTTTGGCTGATTTTCAGGTCTTAAATATAAGGATTATAAATGGGCTGAATGAATTCTTACATCACTTGGTGTACTGCCGTGTTGGATAAATTATCCTAAAACAAAGCATAGTTTTTAGTTCCTAAAATGTTTACATTAGCACAAAGTTAGCTAAAATGTATGTTGTTTCAATTAGTGTTGCATTAACTTCCTTAACAAGCAATTCAACTTCTATTAAACTTCTAAACTGGAGATACGGACTTGTTGAAAAGCCAACAAAGTGTTCTCAGTTACACTTCTCATATTATCAAACTATTTTGGGGAACAAATATTGGGCTCTGAAGCCACATTAGTTGTAAAGCACAAAATCAGCCATGTGCCAACAATGTCCAGTGGAATCTTCAAGTGAGTAAGGTGGAAAAAAGAAAGCAACATAACGCTTGGGCTTTCCTTACCTGAGCGTAGCTGTTTGATTCGCCCATTACTTGCACTGGGGTCAATGGGCAGGAAGTCTTTGTACCAGGTGATTTCTGGGTCAGGGTTGCCACTGGCAGCACAGAGCATGGTGGCTGTTCGAGTGCGCTCCACCACTTTGAGTTGAGGGCCCATGTCAATGTTAGGGAAGCCTGGCGGGAGCAGGTCCTCTGTGAAAAGAACAGGAACAAGAGGGGGTGTGAGTCCTATCATTCAAAGTGGCTGTAAACCGTACACATACTTTTACATTATGCTAGAAATTAAGCTATGCCACACAATAGTGATTTCACTAAAACAAAACGGCAAAATACATTTTCATACTGTAGGATTTGGCTAGGGGTGACATATTTGACCAATTGCTAAATAATTGTCCATGAATTAATACATGGGCTATTACATTGGGATAGAGCCCATGTTGCCATAAAACTTGAAATCATACAATCTCATCTACTAATCTACTAAACCCAATCATGCTTCTGTATGCACCATTTTCTCTTTATCTCAAGAGACTTTCTAATCCAAATTTACCCTTTGACCAATAAGACAAATGCACCTTAGGAACGCAAGGTTATAGTTAGCCATGTAAAGTAGCCAGACACATGAATAAACCAATTGAGGAGATAAGTCTTGAATAAAAATGTAAACTGCATTTCATTAAGAATCTGGCTCTCCAAGAGGGCTACATTGAGGAATCAGAGAGGATTAAGAAGGAGGCTGACTCCGTGCACATATTCTCAGTGTAACAAGTAGTAAATAAATGTCTTTAAATGCAAACAGAAGATCAGAGAAGGAGACAACAGAGTGAAAAGTAATACCGGAAGGAAAGCCTGGTGATTTCCCCATCTAGTTTCCCCATGTTCGCTGAAACAAATGACACTCAAGTCAATTTGTGGTTACACAGAGCTCTGAAAAACCACCACTCGATTGAGACACACTATAACCACCAATATCCGAGGTCTGAATACCAATTGAGAGACGTAATCAGTCAGATTTCACTCTGGCAGTAAAGGTGCAAGGGTTATGTGGAGGGGTATGATTTAAGCCTCTTGGACAATTGTTATTGCTACACTTACTCAAGAACCATCACACTAGCCAGTAAAGATTGTGGGGACTTTGAAGCCAATACTCGCGCATGATTGAGCAATTATTTCAATGAAAAGACACAACAGTGTAGTGTGCTCTGTGGTCATTGTTCTCCTTATGCACGCTCCCGGCTCTCTGGGGACAATTAGTCCCTTGGGCCAAATCGCTTGACATCTACCCCGGGCTGGAGCCAGAGCTGTGACTCATTCTTAGATGATGAGAGCCTTTGGGGTAAGCACCCTGAGCTGTAATATGCATCAGAAGCCCACGGCCACATTACAACTCGGAGAAGATTGACTGAGTAAGATGCTAGCCAGTGGCACAGCAGAGGTCACTGTTAATCTGGAGAGCCAATGACCTCATATCCAGTCTGCAGACATCATCGTGGTGTAGTCGACACCTGGGGAGTGTTAAATTATGGTAAATTGGGACAGTCAGTTGAGTCAGACTAATAATCAAAAGGAAGGGTTGGTCTGTCTGCCTTTAAGGGGAACCTTTGCCGATTTGTAGCCGGCTTTGTATCGCTGTTATGTGGGTGGTAAGTGTGTTTGCGTCATCCAGCAGACGCTCGCCAGCAATTAAGGGGGGATTCTAGGTGCCGGTAACACGGAGGGAAGCTGAACATCGTTCATTTGCACATAGCATCCACAGTGCGATGATACAAAGCCGGTTGGAAGTTTCCCTTTTTTCGGACAGGGAGAACTCTGCCATACTATATTTTTCACTCTCTAAAAATGCCTGTGCACAATGCAATTATGATGAATTAAAGTGATAATTATTTCAAAATCTTCTATTTTGACCAATGTCTCATTTGAAGTCATGCCATTTGAGTAATTCATATTAAAATCTGAAATGTGATTTTGAAATTTTGAATCTTGGAAAATAAATGACAAGAAGGAAAAATCAGAGGTTCTCAAAAATCAGTCCAGAGAGGTTACTAACTTAGGCTACCATCAGCAGAGCACAGAGGATATTTCATCGCTAGGTTCAAAGAGGTACATTCATTTACACTGTTTTAGGCTCCATGCCGTGTCCTCTTCATGATTATTTATGATCATCCATGCATAATCTCTTTACACCAAGTTCCCTTGAAGCTTGGAAAATCAATGACAAGCCTATACACTTCACTTTACAAACCTCAGAACAAGACAGAGCAATATGTTCTCATATACTCCCTCTTCTGTGTGTCATTAATGATCTATGTAGAAGTTGCCATACAAGGTGCTGCACTCTCGTACTCCTCTAGCTAGATCTGTAATGCGAACGGCCTGTTCTATCGGTGTTACATCTGATGTATCTGATTTTGCCGAGGCCTGTCAGTGCTTTGCATCACATTGAGGCTGCCTGTATGGTATGAAAACAGTAGACAGAGGCCTGCAAAGACTACAATAACGAAGCTGGAAAAAATACACAGAGTAAGTGGATTTGAGACAAATTAAATCAGGCAATTGACAAAGGGAATCTGCCTGAAGGAGCAAGGGATGGCAGAAAAAGGTGGGCGAACAAGCAAACCAACCAAAACAGCAGTGAACAAGAAGCAGGGATGGAGGATTCATGGAGCTATGATACTATCAATACAGCTGTTCTGACCTGATACAGCACCGGCAGCCATTCCTGAATAAACGGCATGTATGCCGATTACTTACTTGCCTAGGAATATACTCTGATACCATCTTCCCCCTGAAGCTTACAGGCTGAGGCGATAAAGGCGGCCATGCAAAAATAAATAGATCACTCATCGAGGGAGTGTTACTTCAGGGTTAGCCAGCCTGACTGTGGAGGGGAGACGGCGACCAATGACATGGGCTGATAGCATCCTAGGATTCCCAAAGGGCCAGTCACCTATAATGGCTTTGCAATTGCATTTCTATGATGTGTACTGGGGTGTTCTCTGTGATGACACATCTTCACAGGACAAATAGAATTGACGCATGTGCGATATTGGTCAACGGCGACGTTGCTGTTTATTTTGCCGGAAGCAGGCTTTTGCCACCCATGCCAACAATCATCCTACAATAGAGCCACGAGACACATGCTGCAGTTACGCCTTGCAGTGTGCCAAGAATTCTCAAAGTACCATATCAGTTTTGATTTTTTGTTTTGTTTTGTTCTTGTTTTAGCCCACCGACACACACATTCAGTCACATTCAATTTTCTTTATTACAGCGTAAATGCTGAAGCTAAAATATGAACAAAGAAAAAACTATCTAAATGAGTCTTATCTGATGACCATCTTCCTAATTTTAAAGATATCAAAAGAAGCCTCATTATTTGGGTTACAAAAGAAGAAGAAAACTCTGACTACTCCACAGGTACATTTGTTTCAACAGACAAGTCGGGGGTGCTTAACGGGAATCTTTATCTTCCCAGCATGCAACCGTCCTTCTTTGTTGGCCTACCTTATTAAAGCGGCACAAAAGCCTTTTGGAAGCATCCCATTGACCGGTGTTCGCAAACTTGTCAGCATATGCTGATGATTGGCATTTGGGCAGCTCAGTTTGGTCCTCTACACTGCTGTGATTATAGCACTTAGGCAGCAATGACAAAGACACAACAGAAACCATTTAGTAGGTAATCCGATGAAAAAGTATTCATCTGCAGAGAACATCTTTACAACATTGAATAACTATTCAACCAATTTGGACAAGTTTCAAACATCGCAACTTGCTCTATGCATATGTCATTGAAAGAAGGCTTTCAAATCTTGCAAGGGGAAAAACAGTAGCCTCGGGTTACCGTGATGGCAAGCACTACATGTCCACTCCATGCAACAGCTGGCTGGCTCAGCATGACTCCAAAGCTAAACCTACAGGCTCCAGTTGACCTTTTCTGGATTTTGATTCGTGTCATTCTCTTTTTGGGTTGGCTTGAGTGGCATCATTATCCATAATTGTCTTTAACTGCACTTCACCATTTAATATCATTACAAGTGACAGGTGCAAAGCCGTTAATCAGCCTCTGGTTAGCATAGCCGCTGCCACGGCTGTTAATCTGCGGACTCATGCCTGCTGTTGCATTCTGTTTTCTATCATGCTAAGTGTGTCCCTCTTAAAAGGTCTGCCCTTTAGACTCATTTAACTCTTCTGCCTAATCCTATTCCAAGTGAATTACTGCTATCAAACCAAAACGACTTGCCTGGTATAGTTATAACTGTATGTAGGGGGTCATACAGCTCTGTACAAAAGGGCTTTGTGATCAAATACCACATTTAGTGGGCACTTTTCCCAAAATACAGTATACTGATGAATGGTGAAAATGTAAAGTACAACCTTGGAACTCCTATTGCTGTGCTAAACAGCATAATTAACTATTCACCATCTGTCGCAAATACAATGCAATACTTTGTCATGAAAGGTACTTTACAGTGCCATGAATAGCACGTCCAACTTAATCTCTACTCAGTGAGCACTTAACCGTAGCGCTTTTCTCTACCCACTGACCGACACAGAGAATAAGACCTCCGACTTTTGAAATGCTGTTAATATGCTTTACCCAATTTGCTATATAGTATTACACGTGCCACTTAACCCCAGTGTGGTGGTGCTCTGCTCTACAGTGTAAGCTGCACAGGCAACTGAATCACTAACCCTGGGAGTGTAAGTCTGAGTGTTGGTCAAGATAAGACATGTCATTCATTTTTATGTGATGTAAAAATGTGTGATACAGCGGCACTTGTTGTGAGCCATCAGTTATCTTACAGAGAGGAGAGAGCTATAGTAAGAGAGAGAGAGAGAGAGAGAGAGAGAGAGAGAGAGAGAGAGAGAGAGAGAGAGAGAGAGAGGTAAAACCTGACTGGCTGGCACTGCAGCAAATGCATTGGGGTGCTCCACCATCCCCCGCACCCATTACTCATATTATTATTTTCACTTACTGAAATGATTTAATTTCATCAGCAGCTTAATCAGGTTAACTGATTACCCAGCGCCACAGCATAGAGACACAGGCTTTAAGCAGGTCTGTGCATTGATGCCACAGAGGGACCGCTGGGGGAGAGACGGGGTGAGCGAGCAAACGAAAACAGAGTTTAGGATTGGAAGCTACAGAGAGAGAGAGAGAGAGAGAGAGAGAGAGAGAGAGAGAGAGAGAGAGAGAATATAGTGGAAGATGGTGAAGAATACGAATGGCATGCTCTCCTTCACACACATAACTATAGATGTTTAACTAATGGGCAGTCCCAGCTGCTGGCTATACAGACAATACAGTTTCATTTGCTCTGCACCCACAACACAGCCAGAAGTGTTCACATCACACAGGCAGGCCAGAGAACAGAGAGGAGTAAGAGTGTGTGAAGAGGGAAGATCTGTAGTAAAGCTGGGGAACAACTGTATTGTGGACAGTCTATTTTCTAGAATGCAGGTGCAGGTCTAGACTGGAATGACGTGAATACATTTACTTCCCAAGTAAATGTTTCCAAACTGTCTGCAACACTATGTTTTGTTCAAGGCCATATACTTGTATTCCTTATGTTGTGAAAGAGATCAATGTGTTTCTTTCTGCACTTGGTGGTGCTGTGAAGTAAAGCAGCTAGAAGCCGCCAGCTATTATTAAAAAAAAGAAAGTGTGAAACCAGGTGTGTGAGCTTCTGGTCTTTATCCCATACGGACACGGGTCTGTTTCACTCAGCAGCTTTCTTGTCTGTGGTTGACAGATGGTAATTTATGATTATGGTAAAAGCCAAATGTATAGCTTCAAACCAAACAACACGGAAGTTGAAGAAAATTCAGAAATGTCCCTGTCTTCAATGCATCTTTCACATTCATTTCACATTCCCCGAATTCTATAGCCATCGGGATTGTTTTGAGAGATCCACAGCGATAGACAGAGGAACAGTGACAAAGAAAGATCCAGGGACGGAGAAGAATAGCAACACAGGGGAAATCTAATCACAGTGTCTCTGGCCCCAGCACCGATAGCCCTCTCTGGATAGCCATCTCAGCTGAATAATGGTTATTATACAGCAAGCACTCAACCTCTACCCCCGTGCTCTGTTCCCAGAAAGACGTCTGATATCCCATTGGTATTCTCCACACCTAGCACATCCAGCCACCAAGGGCAACATTTACATCCAAATCTCTGAAATACAGCCCGAGAGGAAAAAGCCTGAAAGACCAGACAGAGGGAAAGAGTGACAAACGAAGAGAGTGAGACAGCAAGACTGAAAAATGTGGGAGGGACGTTGAAAGTAAGGCAGAAGTTTGCAGCATTGCTAATCGAACCGCGAAATGAGTTTGTTGGGTCAGCTTTGGGACCATATGATGGTATATTTAAGGTAACTGTGTGATGATTATGTACCCTGTAGGTCTCTGAGGCTGTTTCAGACTATTATATGTGGGCTGTTTACATGTTTGTACTGTAAGTAAATGCAGATGACACACATGTCCTGTAAGATAAAAGGTCACAGGCTTGATTTCCAAAGCAGCAGGGTGTTCCATTAAGTGACCGTTGACTCTTGTGATTTAACCCTGTTTTAAGTAGCTACACTGGGAAGATGTAAATGTGTGAGTGACAAGAACTTTAGGCATTCAAAGTGACTGCACTGACAGTTCTAACTGTTGGCGATTTGCAAATACTTTCCACACCACCTCCAATTCTGAGCCCATATTAGGCCACATTAATAAAGCGCCGCTGAGCTAACAAGCAGACAGCTTGTTTGCCAAAGGAAGAAAGACAGTGGTAGAAGCCAAGAGGGGGATAGTCTAGGGAACAAATGGCGACAACCAGCACAAGCAGCAGTTACGACCACAGTTTTCTCAAATGTAAAAAGCCAAAAGAATGGAAGAAGAGAGGAATTGATGGTAAAACACCAGGAACCAAACCAAGAAAAGAAAATCTTGTTTATAGATAACACTATAGACAGAAATCATAAACAGATAACATCCTGCTGTTCAAGACTAAAGGAAATAATACATTCTTTCTGCTTGGAATTATACCATGTTTAATCTTTTGTCATTTGTATATTTTTGTTTTTAGATTGGAAGGCCCAGTCCGTATAAACCAACACACCACTTGGCTGATATATTTTCAAATAAACACACTGCTGCTGCAGTCAGTGTTTCTGAAAGTGAATCATTTTTTTTCATTTTTATTTCACTGAGAGCTCTTTTCCAGGAATGCCCTGATCCCATTCACACAGTTACACATTCACAACTGGAAGATGTCCAGTACATTGAAACCTGGACGCTGTCCAGTACAACAACAGTCTGATCTGCTGGTCTGCTGGCCAGCAGTGTGGCTCCACTAGAGCAGATGGGGTTAAGGTATTTATCCTGAGGTCTGGGGGGGATTGATCTGACAATCTCGCGGTCACCAAGCTTACTTCTCTCACCTTTAGGCCACCATTGACCAACTGGACTCATGCATTGCGTGTACCTATTAAGATAGTGATACTGGCCTGAGTTGCTGCACCATTGTGTGCACAGAGTCTCATTGGTGAGCAGTTCAGAACTCACAGGATATAATTGGAAGCAAAAATATGATTTGAGATTTGAATGACATCAATATATTACTTTCATTAAAACTCATGAACCGAAAGAAGCTGGAGTGAAAACTGTTCCACACATTTTCAAGCGTTTTAATGACCGAACGTGCAACACATTTTCATCTTTTTTTTTTTTTTTTATGATTTTTTTTTAATGTGTTGCAGCTGATGAAAAGGAGTTTTGACAATTCCTTCATGACTGAGATGCTGTCTTTGCCCCGTGGATTTAACTGCTGGAAGCCGGGTCTAGTCTTCAATGGTAAAACATAAAATACAGGCCATTTCCCTGACGTGGTGAGCCACCTTGATAGACACAGCAGAGACAAGAGAGACAAGTAATTGTCGAGGACAGCTCAGAAGATTCTCTGCTCGCAAGAAGAAGAGGTGGAACAAAAAACAACAACATAAAAGGGAAAGAAAATATTCTGTTTATCCGTCTCAACCGTTGGAAGTATATCGAGCTCTCTCTCTCTCTCTTCTCTCTCTCTCTCTCTTTCTTTTCTCTCTCTCTCTCTCTTTTCTCTCTCTCTCTCTCTCTCTCTCTCTCTCTGTGTCTCTGTCTCTGTCTCTCTCTCTCTCTCTTGTCAGGCTGCTGAGGCGTCTGGGGTAAGACAGGAGAACTCCAGGGGAGACAGGGGATGAGGCCGGGGCCATTAAAGGAAATGCCTCATCGAAAAGAAACGTCAACCAGTCAGGTCTGGTTTAGGGGTGGGTGGCTGTGAGTGTGTGTTTATTCAAGTTTATGTGTGCAGCAGTGGGCACCTTGAAATCTGACGTCAGATTAACACACGGTGTGGGCGGCAATGCTGCTGTACAAGCCTCTCAAAATGGGCTTCTGTTGTTGAATTGTTGTAGAGAATGCAATGCATGTCATCTCATTCAATCACAAGAACAGCTCAGCTTTATTCTCCAGCATATACATAGACACACACATATATATATATATATATATATATATATATATGTGTGTACAATTCAAGACTTTCTACTCCTGACATGTGGAGCAAAGGCCTCTCTAAGCTTCCCAAACCACATTGGGCCAAAACAATCACGGATTTAGAGGGCTGAACTGCTGTACTGTGGCGTTTCTGCCAAAGCAACTAATCTAACCCAAACAAATACCAAAATTTGAAAACAAGACTGACAGTAATTGCTAAAGGTTTTGGATGGGGGGGGTCTACTAGAGACAAATTTAGAGGCATCTTTGGTGTGCAGATCAACACTTGTGCATATGAGGGGCAGCAATAAAACGCGGGCATGGCAATGAGAGTCACAAAGGATGTGGGCCTTCACCAGGGAGAGACGGAAAAAAAACCACATCCAGGTCATAGTGTACAAAAGGAAAACAAAAACACGTTCCCCTTCAGCTGTATCTACATGAAGCCCCCCATTCACACAGACATGTAATGGCTGGAACAGAGAATGTGGGTGTATGGGTTTGTGGGTCGTGGACAGCGTCTTCCAACTGGCCTCTTTCTGAACGCTATTTCCTTCACACTCTTGTTCTCTATTCGTCCGTCTGATAAGTACATCTCGCTCACAACTGCAATGCTCGAACAATTCTATAAACAAGTCTTGGGTTTTACAAGATTTGAACATTTTTCTTGATCATGCATTGTGTTGTATAATAGTGGTTTGAGACTTATTACACATTACACTCGTTTCATCATAGAGGAAATACTAATAATAATGCGGTTAAGCTTGCCATCCAACTTTGAGGGCAGGAAGCGTAGGCACGGCACTTGTGAAGCATGCAGGACTCTAAATCTTTTCAACTCTGCCAATCCTGCAGGGCCCACAGCATGACCTCCGCGTTGTATGACTTCAGTCACCTGGGCTGGTGGCTCATGCATATGCAAGCAGCTGGTGGTCCAGGCCATATCCCCGTGCTCCTCTTTATGCATGAGTTGGGCCACTCCAAGGGATCGTCAGTCGCACTGTTTCCACAGGAACCACCTCTTTCTCCCAACGCTCATTTCATGCTTAAGTGTGGAGCGCCTCCACTATTCTCGTATGATTGCTGATTTGGTACCTGCATATTATTATTGCAATGATATTGCTTCCACATGCTCATCTTATATTTTAAATATGTACTGTTCCAAAATGTGTTTATTACTAATATTGGTATTTTTATTTTATTGTCTCATCAGATTAATTTAAAAAACGTTTTGTCAAGTAAAATCCCATGTCCAATTGCACATTCATATGAATACGTTCATACACATACTAGAATTACAGAGGACTGATTCACAGACCAAAATACTGCCAGACATTTTATGAAATATAATGAAAAACATGATGCAAGAAATCTTAATAATAGTTTCAATCAAAGTTGACTTACATATAGATTTTGATCACTTTGGACATGTAACAATGAATTTTATTTGAATTATTTGAGTGGAGACAAAGGAAATCAATTAAACACATTGTGATTCAATTACATTGAATTGTAATTATTATATATACACACAGAGCTTTACACTTCTCTACCAAATGTGACAAATATAAAAACATAAGTGAGATGTATATCTTTTTTTAAATGTAAGAACCCAACATGTGCTAAAGCTCTCAGAGGAGGACAGAGAGCTGTGAGCTGCAGCAGCCAACGTTGCTGCAGCTCACAAACTGAAGGACAGGGAGTGAAAATGAACATCAGCCATACATTGTTAATGCTGTTGGCTGTTTGCTACTTCTGCTTTGTTTCCTGTTGGTATTGTCCCAACTAACTTTTGATTTGTAGGACTTTATGTATTTAAGTTTATTTTATTGATTTGAATATTTTGCAACATGTATCTATGCTTTGGCACTATATAGAGTGTTACATCATGTCAGTAAAGCCCTTTGAAATTTAATTTGAATTTACAGCCATCAGATGACGTGGCATTCGTACACATTGAAGGTGGCTATGGCTAAATTAAAAAAAAATGACGAAACTACTCTGCTTTGCCACTATCTGTATCTCATTAAGGAAAATGACTTGATATGGGAGGAAACATAAGGGTGTCTACTGGCACAGGGCGAGGCTCCAGGACAATCAGCCGTGTGAGTGCTTATCGTTGTACAAGTGTCCCAGAGATCCTGGCCAACTCGTTGCTGTGACAAAGCATCTATTTATCTAAACTCTCTAGCCAGAAGTAAACAAATCAGCCAGACCCTTACTCCTATTTAGCTTGCCCCTTGCTCTCCATCTGCTTGCCACTTCATCTCTTCCTTTTTGTTCGCCTTTTTACTCTACCCTAGTGTCTTATATTGGCTGTGGCCAGATGCCTAGGCTGGCCAAGGTCACTCTACTTGAGCAGGAATTATATGAAATTGATGGCGAAGGTTCAGGAGCCAGCCAACCCTGGCTAGAGGAAAGCTTCTTCCACTTATCCCGCTCCATCAGCACCATCTCTTTCTCTCTCCCTCTTTCACCTTTATCTTTCTTGCTACCGCTCAGCTTGTGTCCCCCTTCTTCATCCTTCAATCACACATGATTACTGCATTACAGGTTCCGAGGATCAAAGGATTCCGAGGCCATAAACTCGCATCTGAGTGAATTTCCTCTGGAGCAAACTTTTTTTTAAGATCTTTCACGAGAAGAAAGGAAGTGCCAGAGTCGCTGAATGACAGCAAATAAATATTTCTAAGGAAGAAACAAACAACTCTGTAAGCCTTAATGAGAGATCTGGGGCATGAGGGCCCTACATTTGGTCAACATCCGCCGATGTTTTTGTTGTTTGTGCCAAGCCTGCCCTCTACTATACACCAATAACAGCTAGAGAATCCCGACAAAGACCGGAGTAGAACCTCAAAAGCACCATTACATCATGATCACGTCAAGACATATTCCTCGCAAAACAAAACAAAAAAGAACAAAAATAGCTGTTTTGATGTGATCGTGATGTTACGCAAAAGGAGAGCGTACGGTTCATATTTGCAAGTGAAAAAAAAGGTGCCTCATGCAAGAATGGGTTTGCTGTGAGCCGGTAACCTGCACTCATGGGTGCTACTCAGATGTATTATTTACTGGTGGAGGCGGTGAGTGGGAATGAGAATTGACTTGTTTGTCAGGGACAAGCTAGAGAAAAGCAGTTGGCAAAAACAACTGAGAGAGTACATCGCATTAGCTCAGCGTGGACTCGGTCATGAGAGGTATGTTTGGGTCTCAGAGTCATGTCTTCGTTCTTTTCAGTCGTCTTCAAAATTCTTCTTACATGGCTGGAGACCACTGACTCATCGCCTTGAACTCAGTAAGTACAACAAAAGTGCAATAAGAAAATAGGAACGGTACCAATTTCTTCCTCTTTATTCCAGCATTTCTAGTGTTTTCCTCCTTCTACCTCTTTGCTTTTCTACTCACCTTCCTGCCACTCTTTTCTGCATTTTCCCTCCCCTATCTGTCTTGCTCTTGCTATAGGTGTATGAGACTAGTGGAAGGGGGCAAAGATCACCTCAGACGCAGGCGGTAAGGAAGAGGAAGAACAGCCAGATCTGTTGCTGATACTGCCAAGCTTATTCTTCACTGTCTCATTACGGGGTAGCCATTGCCTGCCTGCTGGCTCTCTCTCTCTCTTACCTCTCCTTATTTCCCCCCCCCCCCCCCACACACACACACACACACACATACACAGAAATAAGACTTAAACACACCACAAACACACAGTCACACAACTAACTCTGTGTCTCATACACATGCACACTCCTGCTCATGTTTCACGACGCGTCTTATTAATTTTTCATCCAGCCTGACTGATGCCCTGGACTCACCTCTTCCTCTGAACACCAACTAAAATAAGCATTCAACCCTCCGACACCAAATCAGCAGAGCATCAGCACTACAAAGAGAAAAGCCAGAAGAAAAACTAACCCCGGACAAATCAATGCAAAAGAAACATGTAAATGTAAAAAAACTGAAAAACATGCATTTGCAAAAAGTAAGATTCAGGAGAGAAGAGTTTACTTTTTAACAACCCGTATATTTGTGAGAAAATGTAAAAAATGTAGTTTTAAGAGGTTACAAAAACCCAACGGGTCACGAATGGACTCAGAGGGAATATTTCACAAACCTAAACGTGTATTTGTGCTGGTGCTTGTTAGATACGCACAGGGAATACTGATGAAATGAATAGCAAGGAGAAGTTTTCTCTATTTTTCTCTCTTCTTGTCATCTCCTGTCTCTTCCCGTCTGTCGTAGCCCGGGATCAGACTTTTAAAATCTGAAACAATTTTGAAATAGGATTGCATCACACACGCAACTCTGATTGCAAACATAAGCACACTAAAAGCTGTAAAGATGAGAAGCGTTCTCAACATAACCTAATGTTATGTGAGGCTTGCCTTTTCCAACCTCTGTCTCTCCCTTTCTGTCCTCCTCCTCTCTCCATCTTCTCCTTAGTATTGCTCATTTTTAGCTGAGGTAGCATCCAAGTATTTCAAAGCAACTTTTGATTCATTTTTGTCAGATTTGCAAAAGCATTTTAGGTAAAATATGTTTTTCATCTACAAAAGGACACGAGGGACTTAAAGCCCTCTGCAGGCTGGTCTGCAGTTTTGTGACAAACTGCATTTATTAAATACATCAGAATGTTTTTTTCTTTTCTGCAGGTTGTTTATAATCCACTTGATATATGGCTGTATCACACACATGCACACTAGTGATTACATGCATCACCCTCCAGCCTGCTGTCCACTCCAACAGGCTGTACTTTCTCTCTCACATAACCAGTGAAATACAAAGAAAGAAGATTGGTAGAGACGGAAAGAAGAGAAGGACTGGGCAAGAGAGAGATAAAGGAGAGAGGTGAGAACATAATGGTACAGATATTGTGGGAGAGAGAGAGAGAGAGAGAGAGAGAGAGGTAGATGGAGAACAGAAAGCCAAGGTGGAGACAGGAAATAGAATGTCTTAAGGCTTGGCCCGGAGCCAGTACTGGTTGAAAGGTTGATTGGTCTCCGTCCCTTTAACTTTCACTCCAGTTATTCTTCCCTCTTGCTGCCGCACACTTTTGTTCCATCTCATCATTGCACCTCCGTCTGCCTCCCCCCCCCCCTTTACCCCCCCCCCCCCCCCTTCCCCCATGAAAAGAAAGAATTCACTGGGCTTGATCTGTGCACAGACTGTTCATGAATCAGGATCCAGAAGCCCATTAAAACTCATCATCACCCGCTCCTTCACAAGAGAGCGGCCATTTAGCAGACAGCCTGATCAAACAGTATGCACGCCACGCCCCAACTCCCTCTGTAATACCCGAACATGACCGGCACCGGGTGGCATGGGCGGAGTCATCAGTCAATTTAAAACCCGCAGTTGAAGCGGCACATGCAGCTTGTGTTGACCTGAATCCACGTGTAGCTAGAAAACAAAACTCCACTTGTACAAACAACATAATAAACCGTGAAGTAGGTATACATTTCCTGTTAACATGGCTGAATCCAAATGGACACGGTATCCTATTCTCTTTGCCAACATTTGTAAACTGAAAGCCGAGATCAAAGTCCGGTGTGCATGAGATTGCATCCGCCCTGGCAGGTGTTGGTTTTATATGTAAATGTTGCCCGTCTGACATTTACCCGTGTCTACTCTACCTTAGAACAAATAATCCTCGAGAAGAAGCTTTCCCCAGAGAAAGCAGAGGAGGAGGGGTGAAGTTAGGAGGGGTTGGAGGCGAAACTAAAGGACCACTTCAAATATATATGAACTAAATCAGTGCTGTGGTTGACAACCAGACTGGCAACTTGGCATACACAGAGAGAAAGCAAGACGGTTGGAGAGTTTTGCGAGAGAGTAAATGAG
The DNA here is from genome assembly GCF_050575085.1 of Anarhichas minor. Classification (NCBI taxonomy): domain Eukaryota; kingdom Metazoa; phylum Chordata; class Actinopteri; order Perciformes; family Anarhichadidae; genus Anarhichas; species Anarhichas minor. The sequence continues at coordinate 11,412,722 of NW_027466456.1, forward strand.
CGATGAGAAGCAGAGAACGTTTGATCGGTTCCACCTGGTCGGGAGTGGCAAAAGAAAATAAGCAAGATGTGAGCGGGACTGTGTGTGTGGGCGTGTGCACACAGGTGCACGGCAAGGAAATGTAGTTCATGGCTAGGCTTGGTATCTAGCACTCATTTAAAGCCAGACCAGAGAACTGATCTGAGTGTGTGTGTGTGTGTGTGTGTGTGTGTGTGTGTGTGTGTGTGTGTGTGTCAGAGGAGAGTCTGATGGTTCAAACGGCACAGAGCAGACTGTCACTTCATAAGAAAAACTGCAGCTCCATGGATTCATCACTGAGGTTTAAATCACCTAACATGGTTATTACATGTTTAAAACCTTACTGTGATCTGAACGGTGGGTTTTCCAAACACACGCATAGAAACATCATATTCACAACTTCTTTCGCAAAAAAAAAAAAAGAAAATCAGACCAAATCTCATCAATCACAGTTTTTGCTCGTTGGGATGCCACGGGGGGGGGGGGGGGGGGGGGGGGAATCAATTTGCAACAGTAATCACAGAACTAAAGACTGCAGCGGTCTAAAATACAGCCACACAAAGCGAGATAACTCCCCGTCATCTCCCCACAACAGCATGAGCTGACAGTATCCCAGTGGCAACTTTTCCGTCCCTTTGACATTCTAAAACACTCGCCTGAAAAACAGGCAAATCCAAAAAAAAAAACAGCAAAAGAATGTTCCCATGAAAAAAAAAACACAGCAAGCTGCAAGTTGAGTCAGATCTCAAGAGTGTGCTTGAGTACGCTTGTCAGTCCCTCGCCAAGGACTCCCAGAGGACTGTGTGCAAGTCTTACTGGAGCCAGATGGTCCCCATCTTAGGTATTCAGCTGAGGCAGTGGAGCAAGGAGGTGTCACAGTCGATCCTAAAGGCACCCTTCCATTGCCACCAACAAAAACATCCACGCACATACACACAAACACAGACAACAGAATGTCTGTATCCTGCAATGTGTACATGTTTTTGTAAACGGAAGTTAGCGTCAGCACATTAAGTGTTGAAGGTGGTGATGTGCATGCCCATCGACGGTATCTGTGTGCATCTTTGCTGTATGTGCGCATATCTCTATCAGTGCTGCCAAGCATTGAAGTATACATGTGTTCATTTTCATATTCAATTATTTTGCGCTATGACAGAAAATAAACAGTGGACTGCACGCTTCTGTGTGTGTATATGTGTGGTACTGAGCAGTGACTATACGTATATACATGTGGACTATGTAAGTATTAATGCTCATTTATGGGTTATGGGAGTTTCCTGACCGTTTGATAATAAGTGTGTACAAGCATTACAGTGAGATTGTCGACATTAAATTATTTATGATTGTTTTTTTTGAGTATCCCGTTGATGTGTTTGCACATGTAAAAATCCTATCTTGTTTTAAGAAACCTGGATAAGCCCTTATCCTGTATACGAGAAACCTCAGCTGGAGAAAGGAAACCGCGATACTGTTGCATGTATACACCTAATTCCGGTTATTGAGCGCCGACGACTACCTGTGCAGGGGCCGCTTCAGCCAAGTGATGCAACAGAAATACAAACAATGGCGACAGCAAAAAAAAAAAAGCGCCTCACTTCTGGAGCGACGAAGAAAAACACTTTTGTCTTTCGGGAATAAAAAGAGGCTGAGTTGTAAGTTCTTTGGGCAATATTAGCAGAGAAGATATAAGCAATTAAATTGTCAAGTGGTAGTAAATGTACTGCGTAGTGTTTAGTCGCTCTCATCTCTGGTTTGTTTTTGTAAACATCACAGCGCCTGCGCAAATAAAACGCAGCAAATAGGAACCGGGATACTAATATGTATAATTTATACGGGGGGTATGAATAACCCAATAACTCTGTGCTCGTGTAAATATTCAATCCACAATATGATCATACCTGGGATAATGAATTCATTTTTCATGTCCATGTAAACACAGTGATTGTGGTATAAGCCATGCATGTTGGTTTAAATCGATGTAATTCGATTTGTTCCTGGGAGCGTGTGTGCATTGGGCTGGATTTCCTCACAAATGCGTGCCATGGCTTTTCTGGCCAAGTCAGCCATCGTGGTGACCCATTTTTTGCCTCTCCAGATCCCACACCACAACTCCTCTGTTTACTGTGGATGTGTCCCTTGTGCCTTGTCCCATATCCCATAATCCTTTGCCCCTGTTCCAAGAACCCAGGTTCGGCTATTGTCCTCCTCACCTGTTCTACATTGCCAATCATCCACATCACCCCCCCTTTTGTCTCCCTTCATCTTTGGCCAACGCTTCTCTTTTGTTTTCACCTATTTCTCCCTCTGGTTTGCTCTACTTACATCACTACTTGCATTTTCTCGCTAAATTCATCCTCAATCGTTTTCTCACTTTCTACCGATGAATTAAATCGTCTCTTCTTCCATATTTTCTATTTTTCCTCTCTATATCTTTTCCTATCTCCTTCCTAATGGGTTAATGCAGGGGGACCCGACCTCATTAAACATGAAAAACAGAGAGAACGTACTGCTCTCCACCTCTGCTGCTCGTCTCGCACCTTCAACCTCCGTCCTCACACTCCCACCCCTCCTTCAGTGCCGGGTCCTGCCTGGGCCTGAAAGATGCTGTCTTCCTCTGGGCTCTAGAGGAAACCTTGTCGGGCTGATTCCAATAACTTTTCATTTTCCTTCTGCTCCTGTGGACTGCCCTGGGTTATGCCCTGTGCTCTTCCACACAACTGCACACACTGACGTGCACAAGCCTGGGCTTGTAGTTTGAACTTTGGTCTGCTTGTTCTTTGTTTTCAAATTCTTGTTTCCAGTCTGTCTGTATGTGTCCACTCTTTCCGGACTTTCCGGACATGATGTTCACAGTTCCCCATAAATAAATTGGGTTTTGACTGTGAATAGCATATGTTGAATAAACATGATTTAATGTCATTGTTTTGAGCAAGCTGAAAGCGTGATTCCTTTTGGGTCATGTACTGCCATATAAAGCTACAAACATGATCCTGCAAGGACATTTTAGATTCAAGGATCCTAGAAATCAGAAGTCCTTAAGCACAGCACCAAACTGCGACCTGCTCACTCAATGTACATCAATGTATGGCATGAGTAGAAATGGGAACACACATGTCATTTCAAATTCTAAGTACCACAATCCAAATTCTACATCAAGTTTTGAAGGGCACCTGAGGCACTCACACCCCCCAGCACCCAACAGCATGCTTCCAGGGTGGGGGGGGGGGGGGTTTGTTGCTAACAATAACTAACCCAGGATGCTGGGCCAGGCTTCCAATCCCTGGTCCAACACCCCACCCCACCGCACTGCCTGTGAATTTGACAGCCAAGAAGGCCTAGCTCGTGTGCTGCCAGCCAGCCAGCAATAGCTCAGCTTCATCCAGCCCTGGAAACATGGCAGATGGCAACAGGAGAGAACAGAAGAGAAGACATTGTGTGTGTGTGTGTGTGTGTGTGTGTGTGTGTGTGTGTGTGTGTGTGTGTGTGTGTGTGTGTGTGTGCGTCTATGTGAGACAGACAGAGACAGGTAGAATGATAGAGAAGAAAGCGGGAGTGTGCGACCACATGCTTACTTGCCGATGATACCGTCCTCTATGTCCTCTAAGCAAGCCAGAGCTAAACAAATGGTATAATATCTTTGCTGAATCTAAACTTGCACCTATAGGAGCAGATTAATAATAGGTCCTCAAAGTTTAGCTGTTATTTTACACCTGTGTGCATCTCCAAACACATCTGTCCACCTCTGTGCCCTGACTGTATGCGGGTGACCAATCAATCTTTTTGTTTGTCATTCAGGGTTCTTATGGGTTTTCATCGTGGCCAAATAGAGGTTCAGCTCTTCAATGAATGGACAGTTGATTAGTTCCATTACATTGATGGATCCTTGATGAACAGCCTTCACACCGTCCATTTGCTGTGAGTACGAGTCTATTTTAGGCCGTGACACACGTCCGCACAAAAGCTTTAAGAGATAATTCTCCACATTTCCACATGTATTCATTAAGCTTCTCGAGTGATGATTCATGTAAATGATTGAGCTTATATAGTAGTATTAGTGCACAAGAAGACAATCTTTGTATGTGCCAAAATCGAATAAAATCACATCAGTAGAAGAGTCTTGTCTGCAACTTATGACCCAGCTGAGCGGCTTCTCCGGCTAAAGCCAAAATGGCTTACCAGACAAGTGCTGGAGTACAGAAACTCCAAGCAAAGTACAGCTCTCGCTCACTGGCAAAAACTCCAAGGCAAGATGTCATCATAAAAAACTTGAGGAGCTCACTTTAATGATTTATTCTGTAGTTAGCCCCCTGCACTCTGTTTCATAATGCAGGACTCACCTCGGATGATGGACAGCTTGGCATTGACAGTAATCTCTGCCTCGCTGTTCTCAGCAACGCATTCGTAGATGTTCTCGTCACGTGGCGCTCGGAGAGGCTGGATTCTGAGTACGGCACCGGCACCCTCGTCAAACTCAATGGTCTGTTGGGCAGAGTCAACAACAAGGTTAAGTTAGACAGTTTTGAACTCAACTTGGCATTAGCATAGAGCACTCGAGCAAGCTATTTTCTTGGAGGTTGAGTTATTATGTTTCAAATGTAACTAGGTTAAACTAAGAAGTCAGTTTGTCAAAATTGATCAGAAACTTGACCCAAAACCAAAGACATATGAAAGTTAGTTACAAAAAGATATCCTTGGTAGGGCACTCATTGCCGAGGTGCCCCTGAGCAAGGCACTGAACCCCCAGACTGCTCCCCGGCACGGTAAAGTTAAAGTAGCACGGGTTAAGTGGCTGCCCACTGCTCCTAGTACTAGGACTGTGTGCTGTGCTATGTAAAATGTGGAACCATACAAACTTGATTTGATTTGACAATCCAGCCCAGCCCAATATCTCTGCGTGTGATGTGCTCTCTTTTTTTTGTTTTCATCTCCTCTTTTCCATCTGTAATTATGCTCTTTGTTCTCTGTAAAGCCCGTTGCTGAAAGTGCTTCTTAAAAACCAAATCAGGCAACACTCACGCACCATGTGCCGAGAATATTGAATAGAGAGAAGCGGTAGTTATGATAAAATAAATATTACATAAACGTTAATTTCGCGTTAACGCATTCATTAATTAACGCCGACAATTATTTTATCGCACGTTAACGCATTTTTAAAATTTATTATAATGTTTTTTTTTTTTTTTAATTGAAAGACAAGAGACAATACATAGACATAACAACAAGAGGATGACAAGAACAGTGGGATAAAAGCCAGCAAACATCCTATAGTCAGTTGTGTATGTGTGTGTGTGTGTGTGTGTGTGTGTGTGTGTGTGTGTGTGTGTGTGTGTGTGTGTGTTTTGAACGTGTGTGTGTCCTTGAGCCTTTTGAGATGAAAAAAAAATAATAATAATAATAATTAAAAAACAACAACAAAAAAAAACAGGTAAGTATTTTTAATTTATTATTATTGTAACAGACTGTCTCATGTTTATCGTCTCGTATTGGAGATATGATGTCCCTTCAGGTTTGCCGTAGAGAAAAGGCGACTTCTGCTTCTGGTCGAGGGGGGGGGGGGGGGCAGAAATAAAGAGAGAAGCTGCACCAGCTGTTGCTCTCCCTGGAGACCACTGGACATCGCTGCGGTAAAGTCAGCAGACACTCAGATCTCCGTGGTCAACTCAGCAGACACTTACATGTTAGTGCACCTATATGCTGAAATTCACGGTAAACCCATTTAAACGGCACAGATCGGGAGCGAGCGAAGGACTTTGAAAGTTAGCGGAAAGATTAACGTGAGACAACATCTGGTTTCTTCAGACGAACATCCGGTTTTCAGAATAAGATGCCAACAAAGTATGAATTATATTCACATTAAGTATAAAACATGCTGCCTGCATCTCGTGAACCAAATGTTATTGCACTTTTGTTCATATAGCAGTACTTTTAAAATAAAAGTGTGCAATACACTACTTTTGAATTCATTATTGAACTTTGCCATAACAATCCATGCGACTAATCGCGATTAAATATTTTAATCGTTGCCCAGCACTAGTTAATATGCTTTGTGGGCTATACTCACGTTAACATAAGGCACTTTCCGTCAATTCTACAATAAAGTGGTGTCATTTTGGTTAAATGTGTTTGTGTATACCGAGTTTTTAAAGATATGTATCATTCTAGTATTATAGTTTTAGCATGATGAGGAAAATGTAAATCTACACAGTGTTCTACCTAACTGGACATCAGCATTGGGGTGTTTTAAATGTCAAGATCAATGAAGTACGTCTGAAATAGTCTGGACCTGCCAATAAAGTTTTTACCTTTTGATTTAATCAATCAAAACAAATGTAATAATTTCCTCATTACAAACAGTAGCACAACTTTAATAGGGACCTTTTAAATGTGTCTATATTTCAAAATGTGATGCCAGTGGCTGAGAGAACGGCAGTTTTGACATAATAGGTCCTGAAAAACACATCAACAGCCATGTATCCTGCAGCAAGAAGCAGAAACACAAGGCTAGAATTTAAATCGTGGCATTTTTTGAACCAATTACCCCTTCCCTTTAATATAGCCAGTCAGATTCTCTTTTGTCTAATTTCGGTTGGATGAAATGTTTCGAGAAGATGGTCAGCCTGTCGGCCATTCTCACGGCAAACCTACTCTTCCAACATCGATCGTTCCTTAGAGGAGCTTACACCATCTCAACGAAGGGTTCAGTGCTGAGATCTCTGAGCAAAGCATGACTTTGAGATACAAGTGCAAGTCGTGAGCAGCCCTGCTGCTCCACTGCTGCACATCTCAGGGCTGAGCCACTAATTAGGCTAAAAACACTGCAGCGCATGGCATCGTGATCGATATCAAAGCGTCTGTCGAGAGGGAAGAACGGGGGGGGGGGGTGGAAAAAAAATCACAACTACTTCAAAACCCCTTTGCACATTATTTCATTTCTGCTAAACGGAGGAAGAGAAGCGTCCGTTCTGGCGGGCTCCTTCACGCCCTTGGCTTTGTTTCCCACTTAGCATGCAGAAGAAAGGAACGTACAAACACAACTTTTTATTTTGTCCTCTGTTGGGACGCTGCTGCTCCCCCCGTTGATGTTGTTGTCATTGTTTTTTTTTGCTTTTTTAGCCCCCCTCCCCTGTGGTGGTCTTCATGCTGCAGTGTGTGCATGTCTATCTCTGTGCGCCGCCGACGTTAACGAAAGCAACTTTTTAATTAAGAGACACTGAGCATCAATCAAGACTTTTTAGAGATGCCATCTGGGACGCCTGCCGAGAACTGAACAACAAACATCATGAATAAGGCACACACACACACACACACACACACACACACACACACACACACACACACACACACACACACACACACACACACACACACACACACACACACACACACACACACACACACACACACACACACACACACACACACACACACACACACGCATTCACACAGACAGGGCGGTTTGCAGAAAAAGAACCAGTGCTGGAAACAAGAAAGTGACAACTGAGACAAAGTCAGTCAAGTGCAAAGAGGACAGAGAGGGAGGAATGGGAGGGCTCTGCATTGCGTTACTGGGCAACTGTAGCCACTGGTGGACCTGCACATGGCCAAGACATTAGAGAGACCAGTCCATGAAAACTATGTGTGAAAACCGTGGGTGTAGAAAGCAAACTAACTGCAAAAAGAGACTGTGCTTGTACTGTGAAAAGTAGTGCAGGGCAGCGTTTAGTGTTGCATGACAATTCAGTGACGTGGTACGGGACAGCGACAATGAAGTTGCCCTCCTCACCCGTAGAGTACAGCGGTGATCAGCAGGGCTCGTTGACTCACCTCTATACGCTGGGAGTTGACCTTCTTGCCCTTCTTGTTCCAGCTAACCCTCGGCTTGGGGTCGCCTGTGGCCTGGCAGACAAAGGAGACCACGCCCCCCGAGACGCCAATCTGGTCAACGGGAACTTTAGTGAACCGCGGTGATGCTGGGGGAAGACAAGGACGGACAGAAAGAGAGAGAAAGACATTAGCACACGCCATGAGACGAGTTGTCGCTACCGCAGTTGTTTTCGGTGAATGCACTTCCGAAAAGACAGACTACCAAATGTCTATTTCTACACACGGATACGAGTGCGCCTCTTTGTAATGTTACGCAATCCCACACTTTCCTCTCTCCGAGCCCCTCTGCATCTTATTCTCACTCTGCACCCACACACACTGTTCCTTCAGCAGAGCGAAGTCTTGGATATGTAATAGGAGACAGCCGGGTTCAGCTTTGGAGAGATACAAAATAAATAGACAGACAGACATTCAGAACAGACAAACAAACAGAGCGACAGCTCACCATCCATCCATAGTGACCTATCGACATCAAATCAAGTGTCGCACCGGTTGCTTTTTTTAACCACTGGACCACCTGAATCACCCCCTGCAGTACACACGTAGGTGGAAATAAAGAAGACTAGTACCGTAGTTTCAGTGCTGTGTAATTCTGTGTGTAAATCATGACACTGTGAATTTATATGTTGAGCGTGTGCCAAGGTGCTGATGATTAGTAGCTCAAAGATCTCTCCATAGGGAGAATAGAATCTGAGTATTCTGAGTAGCACAGTAGCAAACTCTAAGAAAAGGGCTTGAGGAAGATGAGGCAACGCATGTGGGGTTTTGTTTTTATTTTAAATTATTCAAACAGTTTGACACTACTTGTGCTGTTTGATAGAGTATTTCGCTGACAAACCCACAAGAATTGGTTCAATTCTCACTTGGACCACGACAAAACGTTTGCAGGCATAGAACTGAGACCCTTTGTTTTAACTGTCCATCAAAAAAAGTAAGTCATTTTGGTGCCTTTGGTGCAGATTTGTTCGCGCATGTCTTGGTTGCAGAGGGTTCAAAACAACAAGCCTGATAGAAATAGAGAGAAAGAGAGAGAAAAAGAAACAGATCCTCCTGGGGAACTCGTTAAATTGGAATCATACAGATATGTGAGGATGATCAAACGGCTAGCGCATAACGTCAAATTAATAATTAAGGGACCATAGGCCGACACCAGTCTCCAGGCACTACTAAACACATATGAAGGAGACCTGCATGTATTATTGAGTAAGGAGAGATAGAGAGTGGATATTTAGAGAGAACGAGGCAAAAAGAAATAGTGTAGGACAAGGGAAATGAAAAGAAGAAGAAGGGTGAGTGTACTGCTTCAGGAAAGCGGAGGCACCGCATGCAAAGTTCATCTCACCGCCCCCAACTAACAAGCCAAATATCCCTGACGCAAATATTACACCAGCATACACAAACTGGTTTAACTAGCGGTCGGTTAATCTCAAAAACAGTTTTCACAATGTCCTCTACCAGCTGGATTTCTTCGAGTAGAAGAGGATTTCTAAAGGATGAGTGCCTACGCACGTCACAACAAACACCAAAATGTGTTTCTGCCCTGCTTACAAGTGTGCGCCAGCGTCAGACACACTTAACCTTGATTTTACGAGCTTAGATGACTGTGATTGCAAGATTATCGCTGAAAGCGAGAATATGTGCTATCCATGGTCAAATGAACTAAAAGAAATGCTATAGTTTTGTTTTTTCAGACTATGGTAGGCAGCTAGAGTTATTTACAAGGAGCTGAGCGGAGCAACTTTTATCTTGCTTATATTTTTGTCATCTGCATATATAAGCAGCTCTAGGGGTAGAGCGTGACACTAACTACACTGCCAGGATTAAAGGCGTTACTCCCACTGTGCACACAAGCAATTCAATTAAAGTGCTAACTTCATTGCATTTGTGGATTGAATGGTCATATGATAAAACATCATCCTGATTGGCTGCGCGTGTTGGACGTTGACAGACAACATGCTGAGCTAAATAAATCAGCCAAAGGGCAAGGATGAAACTCTTCAGCTTCAAAAACACTGCTGGCAATCACTTTGATGTTGAAAGTATAGATTCCTGGCCCTCTCATGGTCAAATGAAAGAGTACATGTCTTGGCTCCCTCAAATATTACTCTGCATCTGTTAAAAAATAAGCCGATAGAAGGACGATTTCCTAAATCCTCATTCTAAAAGAATAATCGAGTCTAAAAGAGCCCAGTTTTGATAAGGACATGTAATGGCAGTTGAACATAAGAAATGATGATCTTCCAAACATGTCCAGCATTGGAGCATTGGCTGAAGAGGTTGTTCTCAACCTGTTGCATATTGTTTAAATGCACCATTCAAGGCGGGAATCATTAACTGACCTTCTGATAAGATCATACACGTCACAGATTACCCACCAAATTAAAGATGGAAAGTCTAACATAAATCATCTACTCTATATTTTACAGGCGTATATATTATGGAGGTTGTGTAGGGGGATGATATGAGCACTGCCCATGTGAAGGAGTAGGCCTCCTTTATTTGTCCGTTGCAAACAATGGTCCCTTTTAGCATTTTTTAATCTCAATTTCCATTCTGAAACTGCACAACGCAGCTTTACGCAACACAGCTCCTCTGCAGTTGACCTCCCGTTACAATGTGCCCTCTGTCGAGACAGAAAAGGGATTTACACAGAGCAGGCCTGTGGCAGTGGTTCTGCCGAAGGCCAGCGCTCTTTGATTAGTTTTCCCTTGGACCATTCGACATTTCCACCCAGTCGCCTTCTTCCCTCTTCTTCCCTCTTCTTCCCTCTTGCTTCACAGGATGAGGGAGATGTACAGTACAATGAACGCACCAGCCCACACGTCAGTCTGGATTTAACTCCTGACAGATCCAGGATTTTCTCATAATGGACTGTTTTCAACGTTACTTCGGGAAGGTTTGAAGAAAGCTGGGGGAGCTACCAGAAAAAAAAAAGTCAAATATAGGGGTTGTCGGAGAGGAGGAGGTGGGAGGTCAGTGGAAAAGAGAAAGCTAGAAGAGGAGAGGAGGTGACAGGAGGACCAGGGACTAGAATATATGATGTAAAGCGGGAGGGCAGGACAGAACGTGTAGCATATATCATAAATCAGAAACTTTTAAAAAGTGTTCTCCTTTCTTCTGCATCGAGTTTCACAACAATTCTAACACCTCCTTATAGAAGACACTTCATACATACTGCCTGAGTGCATTTTGAGAAATGATGGCTGTAAACCGATCACCTCTACTGTCCTTTGAACTATATATGACGTCCTGTTATCTCTGCACAATATGTTCAGTGGGTATTTATGTTATGTTGTCCCTTTTCACACAGACTATTAAAGTGGCGTAGACTCTCCTGGCAACCAGAAAATGACACATAATTATATAACAGAAGTACCGTTTCAGGTCTGCTGGCTCTCTCTCTCTCTCACACACTCACCTGCTCACTTACGTGCTCTTTCTAATGTATTCTTTTTTTTACACTAGTCAGGTAGTCAGTTTAATATTTTTCCACGTCATAAACATTATTTAACTTCCAATCAACCCAGGTTGGGTAAACGGCCCATGAATGTCTACTATAGTGCAATTACTACAGGCACGCAGTGTGTGGTTGTGTGAACTCTGACGAGCGTAATTAACCTTTTTTTTTAATTTTCATCGGCTGTGTGCCTCTGGGATTCTGCTGGCAGTTACCATTGACTTTCACTTTTCTGGAATTTGAACCTTGGTACGTCGGCAGTAATTGCAGGTTAGAAAACGTTGAGTAGCGTCAGGGTTGAAGTGCTTAAAAAAAATTCCCAATAATGGGTGATGGCATAGACCACACCTTATTATTGTTACAGGCTCATTCACAACGTCTCATGCATTGTGTGTAGATTCAGTATCTACAACATGGACAACAGCAGTGGACACACACTGGCTGTTGTAGGGAATCAAACATGTGGCTTTCCTGTTTAAGGACCGCCTCTGTAATGTGCAGCATCAATATAACATATTAATATCATATGTCAGTCCTCTGCTACAATCACCTAAAATGAACTTGACCAACAATGATGTTAATCCCTATATTTCCGTCCAGTGGTCGATACTCTTTAGTGCTACAGTGCTGAGAAATGTTTCCCATAAAACATGTAGTGCTGCTCTCCCCTACACATGTGATGTGGTAAGGTTTAGGGTAAGTCACTTTGCGATGGACTATCTGGTTGACTTCATCTGAAATAAGTACATTATATACAATCTGATTTTGAAGCTGGCAAAAGCTGGCAGCCTTCTTTATTTACAGTAATTGTATCATTACCTGAATCTTTGTTTGTAATAACGCCACCTTTAGCCCCTTTAATCATCAGCCATCTTTAGATCTACTGCGTAAAAGTAGATAATAAGTCAAAGATGTACAATTTAAAGTGTAAAACCATTCAATATATTTCCATTCTCCATGACTGTAAAACCTCCTCTGCTTTTTGTGCACGTAAACCCAGGGCACAGAGGTTGGATTCCCACCGGTGCCGCCTGTTTTAAAAATGTACACTATTCTTTTGCTGTAAGGTACCTTGTATAAAAGTCTCCATCAAACAGTGTGCCTTATGTTAACATAGATGACATTGAAAGGACATGGCGCCTGCAGTGGCCATTTGTCCTTTCTACCTACGTATCTCTTTATTCCCCAAAGCTTGCCTCAGACAGACGGAGGTCCGGCACTGCCCAGTTAAACACACAAGACCCGTCCTTATCTGCCTGGCGGGGTAACATGGCCCGAGCTAAAATAACCAGCAATGGGGGCCCGGCTATCTTCACAAGGCCCCGAGAATAGAATAGATCCCGGCAAACACAATCGGCCAGCAAGAGGGGAAAAAAAAAAAAACTCACACTGTGCACACAGACGCTTGTTAAGCTAATACAGCTACCACCTGCTACTGGCCGCCACCTCTGTTGGACCTGATAACACAGAATACACCAGCACTGTGATTATAGAGTGGTGGAAAGTGGGAGGTGGGTGTATGTGAATATGAGACAGCTCCATTTACACTTCCTTTTTGTTGTCGTTTGGGAGAGGGGGAGTAAGAGGAGGGATGGAACTGGTTTTATGACTAATACGGTAATTGACGGAGAAAAGCTTCTTGGGTCATAAATAGGAGCCATTATCCGCTGAATTAGCAAAGTGGGAGACAAAATGATGCACGGCCATTTAGTGATTTGCAGGAAAAGGCAGAGAATTGGGAAAAGGCACTCTCCATCTTGCTACAAATGGGTATCTTTCAGATCACAGAGAGACCTTTTCTCCAGCCATGTCTGAAGAGAATGTTTGGTGCTATTATTAGTGGTGACACTACACGCAAACTAATTACACTTTCTCCTGCCACTCACGTGGAAGTCTGGGAAGAGGGTGTGGTCAGGTTGATGATGCAGATGAAAATGATATCAATTTATTCAAGCAACAAGTTAAAAGCATAAAACCTATTCCATATATTTTCATCCCACTCTGCTGCCTCTGTGTTCCACAGTCTTCTGTCTTTTTTAGTACGTTTACAAAGTGGATAACAGGAACATGAATGACTGTGTGTTACTGACCTAAAGTTGATTTACTCATTCATTCTGGCTGAGATTAAACTTAATTTTCATATTAGTGAATCAGCAGACACATGACACACACACACACACAGGAAAAAATAAGAACAGCCAATGACTGAACGGGGGAGCGATTTGGCATCCCGACATGTTTTCCTTCTTTTTCGTTATCCACTAAGTCTAATTGGAACTTTGGACATTTTCTCCTGATTTAATATGATTTACTTTGAGTCATCTCTAAACATTCTAAGGCCATTGTTCAGCAGTAAAAGACCAAGTCAAATGGACTAGCAGTGCAGAGAGATGTTGCTGACGTTGAACTCCAGCAATGTGGACCTCTGAGGTGTAGAGATTTAACCAGCTTGCAGTATCCGCCTAAGAGCTATCCAAAAGACTCAGCAGGCCGCCAAGCTGCTAGAGCTGCCTGTCCGTCAGTCCTGGACCTGACTTAAAACCCTAGCAGCCTTTGTCAGCACACACACACACACACACACACACACACGCACAGGTATACTCATGGAGGGTTAGAGGGATGGAGGGATGACAGACAGATAGAGAGAGAGAGAGAGAGATAGATGTGCATTCACGATGATGCATTAAACAGCACGTTTAACGCAACATACGTACGAACAGATTTGCGCACCGTCTCTCTCTCGATCACACACACACCCTACAAGCCTAAACAACCGACTCCCATCAATCAGGACCAATACTCGCAGGCTGCCTGCAGCAAGCGCCATCGCCATGGAAACCAAGCCTTTACTCTAGAGCCGTCATGCTTTGTCTTGTCTGGAGGTTTTCACACGCAATCACTGCCAACGTAGACCAGCAGACTCCAGCAAAAAAGACATTTGAACCAGGCGAGAAAGAGAGAAAGGAGAGAAAGAGAAGTTGGTCCGTCTGTTGCCAATTTGTGATGTGAACATTTCTGCTGGTGAGGTGTGAATTTCTGAAAGTGCTTGAGTGTGTGCTTGATAAGCATGTATGCTCTGCCGGATGAAGCTAGAATCCCCACTTCACCAGTTGTGTGTCTCTGCCAACCGGACATGTTGCAGTTCAAATCCATGACTTTTGACCACCAAATCACTGCAACGTTGAGTTCAAGTGGACGTTTTTGTGCCAAATTTGAGGAAGAGTTCGCAACAGTTTCACAAGAGTGGGTCGGACGTGAGGTCACAATCACCTTTGACCACCACAATGTCATGTCACAATGTCAACGAAAGTAATCTCAGCTGTAGCCATATTCCTCAGGGGGCGTGTTTGGGTCAGGCTCCGTTCCTGTGTAACCCTTACTTTGGATGTGCAAGCTTAGTTAATGAAACAGTTGCTTTTCCAATTAAAATAGAAGGAAGAAAGGCTAATTGAGATTTGCTTTTGGGGCAGCTAGGGGGGGGGGGTGCCAAGCAGTTGTGGATGTAATATTTCACAAAGCGAGTTTGTGCCGCCTTGACTGTACAGGCAGTTCCCACAGTGGAAAATTGTCCATCTCATCTTGTGTCAAATAGTGTCTTAAAATGATATTGTTTCTTCAACGATTGAATAAAGATGGAGGATTATTTTTGCCTGTTTGAATAGAATTCTTTTTTTTAAATTTCAAGTAACAAATATCGTCTTGAAACTAGTGGAAAGGCCTAACTTTAAAGCATCATCTCATCTTCCACGACAATTCTCAAAGCAATTGATTTCCACTGCCAAGAAACAAACTTAATGTGACTTCATTAGTGAATGTATTCACTGGAGAAAACAGAGATTCCACTGCTCATAGTACATGCAATGAGTAAAGACGTGATGTTTTTGTGCAAACCCTTCCCCGTTGCATCATACAGTGTGCCATCTATGTTGACTGCACTCCAAGCAAACTCGCAGGGCTCGGGCTTTGCGGTCCATTAGGGACTTGTGGCAGGATGTGGAAACCCAGTATGAAATAACTTCTGGAGTATTAGTACCCAGAGGTGAAAAACTTTGCCCGACCACACTGCTGTGCAAGCCAAATGCAAGCTGCATTTCTAAAAAAGAGTGGCAAACTCGTAATATGCACAAATTGGTCCCATTGAAACCATTGTTGAAGGCTTAAGAAAAAAGTGAAACACACTAAGTATCCTTCCACCCATTGGAAAAAAATAGGCTCAATTCCTCAGGGAGAGGGAAGGGAAATTAAGCTTAAGTGTGTGTCTGATTTGAAAATGGCCACAGAGCACACACAGAGGAGGTGGAATGGGAACAATTGTGTGTCAGTTAGAGACTCACTTGAGACAATTGACACTTGTTGGCACATTAAATGAAGAGGAAACCTCCAATTGCCGGATGTGTAGGTCTGATCAAAACAAAAGGACGGGAATAAAGAAAACAGAGAGACCAAACAATCATTTACCTCTCCACTGAAAATAAAGCACAAATAAAAAAGCACACAGTACATTTGTATTCAAATCCAAGTAAAGCTACACACAAGGAAAGGTATCCACCTGTGCAGTCTGAGAAGGAAGGTATGAAAAAGCATCGGCGCAACAGTCAGGCATCGAGGAATATCTTTCTTTGAGAGGGGGTTTCAAAAACCTTTGGAGATCTAAACTTGTTCATCAAAGCATTGAAGGCATTACAATTTTAAAAGCCACCTTGGTGGTGTGTTGGATTCCTCGCTGCTGGAAGAAGAAGAAAAAAAGAAAAAGCAGAGCGATGGCGCCTTTCACGCATGTCAATCACTCGTATTGTTCTGTCAAACTGGGTTCATATAACATTGCTCAAACTACTGTGGGCATAAAGGAGAGATGATGGCAAGAAAAGAAGAGATTTAAGGATCACCCGCAAGTTTGGAGGAAAGCTATTTGATCCATTGTGCTGACAAAAACTGTGCTATTGGAGGTATATCTCAATGAAGTACATTACGTTACGTTTCTTGTCAACACCGTTCTGTCGTCTTGTGCGGTAAACATGTTTACACCTCCAGCAAGCAAGCAATGTGACCTCACATGCACCGTCAGTTCACATCAGAGAACTGGTGACTTTAAAGTGGGTCTAAAATCAGAGTTTAAGATCTTTCCAAAGGACACTGAACAAGCAGGAAAGATTGTTTCTTGCCCCAGTAAATCAAATTGTGTTCCACCATTTGTAAGTGTACAGCAACCAACAACAACTCTGAGGATGTAGACGGTGCCAACAGGCTACTCGAGGCAGGGATTGATGCCTGTAACTCAGTTAAAAATGAACTTGTTTTCTTCTCATTTGAGAGAAAAACAGTCTATGGAGTAAAGCATGGGGCCAAGCATTCAAACAGCTGGGTGCACACAACATTGAATTTGACAGAATTAACTTGACAGTGTTGGCTCAAACAGAATTTGACTGGAAAGTATGAAAGTAAGGGAGGGAGAGGGAAAGACAAGAGAGAAATTGAGAGTAACAAGGAGAAAGAAACAGAGAGGCGCTGGGAACAAGAACGAGAAAATAACGGCTCCACTAAGGGGCTTCATTTCTTTTTTTGAAATTGGCAGCTTCAAAGGAATATAAATAATTGAACACCCTCACCCCATCACTGTGGGTTCTGGCCAATTACTATTAGGAGTACTTTGCCTAGAATGCTACTGTTGAGACCTCAGAAAGGCCAAAAGAAAGAAGGAAGAAGGTACACTGACGTGAAAAGCCAGAAAGAACGCTGACAACTAACGTTATCTTCCTGAACAAAAACAGAAATCTGAATACTAACAAATATTATAAGATAGAGACATTCAAAGCTAGGGTGGGCACTGTGTTTTGTTTTTCGTTGTTGTTATATTTGTTGAAATCATCCCGACAGCAATCAATCAATCAAATACTCTGACAAAAAAGGAAAAACACCCGGTATATCTGGCTGTCGCAGGACTGCAATTAGCCCATCCAATTATTTAATGTGGCCCAAATGTAATTATTGGCCGGGCTACCTGTCTGTCTACCTGCCTGTCTACCTGTCTGTCTACCTGCCTGTCTACCTGCCTGTCTACCTGTCTGTCTACCTGCCTGTCTACCTGCCTGTCTACCTGCCTGTCTACCTGTCTGTCTACCTGCCTGTCTACCTGTCTGTCTGTCTACCTGCCTGTCTACCTGTCTGTCTACCTGCCTGTCTACCTGCCTGTCTACCTGCCTGTCTACCTGTCTGTCTGTCTACCTGCCTGTCTACCTGTCTACCTGCCTGTCTACCTGTCTGTCTACCTGCCTGTCTACCTGCCTGTCTACCTGTCTGTCTACCTGCCTGTCTACCTGCCTGTCTACCTGCCTGTCTACCTGCCTGTCTACCTGTCTGTCTACCTGCATGTATTCTTGCTGGTTTTGTCCAATGAAATTATTTCTTTCCCTCCTGTGTGTGGGTGTATGTGTGTGTGTGTGTGTGTGTGTGTCAACCACTGTTTTATGTGCAGGAAACTGCTGTGCAGGCCATGTACGACTATTACACAACAACACAATTACTTTGGGGTTTTCTCATTAAATGAATGCACAACACTGCCATTTATTAACATGTACAAATATAGATCTTCTACCCACACACACACACACACACACACACACACACACACACACACACACACACACACACACACACACACACACACACACACACACACACACACACACACACACACACACACACACACACACACACACACATTTCATGCAAACATGCAGACGAATATAGACATACACACACAGACAGGCAGCCAAGTATTATTAAGGTTTGAGGTGGCAGGATTTATTGTGGCATCTTTCTTTCTCTTTTGATTAAAAATGTCTCCTTCTCGCTGTGATTTATGAGTTTAAATGGAAGGGAATGGAGGGCAGAGAGAGAGGCAGGGATGACATCATGCTTTCAGCTGGTGCTTTCTGCAAAAAAGGTTGGCATCCACTGTGTGCGTGGGTGTGTGTATGCGTGTGAGAAGGAGAAAGTGTTGATACGAAGTGGGGGTCAGTGTCTCTGTCCCCTCCCCCCAGTCCTCTCGGTCCACCTGGTGGATAATTGGACAACTGCACCCCTGGGCTGTGCGTGTGTGTGTGTGTGTGTGTGTGTGTGTGTGTGTGTGTGTGTGTGTGTGTGTGGGGGTGTGCATGTGGGTGTGAAAGACAGAGAGAGCAAAAGAAGAAACCTGTGAGTGCGTGCATACATTTCCAGACATAATTGTGGGGCAATGCTGTGTGTTCCCAAAAAGAGAAAGAAGAGTGAGGGGGAGAGAGCGTGAGAGAGCGTGAGAGCGTGAGAGAGAGAGAGAGAGAGAGAGAGAGAGAGAGAGAGAGAGAGAGTGGCCAGGAGGGGGGAAGGACCAGCAAAACAAAATTGGAAAAAAGCGTGAACATGGGCAAGAGACAATGAGACAGTAGGAGAGAGCGAGAGTGGGATAGCTCGACAAAAACAGCGATCATATCCACAGGCGGAGCAGACAAAGACTGGAAGATACTGACAGATGGAGAGAGTGCCCTGCTGTTAGTGTATTTGTAAGTGTGTGTGTGTGTGTTTATGTGTATATGTATGTGTGTGTGTGTGTGTGCGTGTGCGTGTGTCTGTGTAAGAGAGTGGAGCTAATCTCCTTCAAAGATGAAGCAGACTGCACTGAATGCCATTCAAACCAGAGTGAGCAAACAGAGTCTGTGAAACAGTTCAGGTGGAGGAAAAAAAAAACCAACCTGAAAGAGAAGAACATGCAACAAACTGCCTTCATATGCAACACGTTAAGAGACGGCGCTTTTGCACCTTTGCTTTCCTTTGAGTCTGAACACGAGTGTGTGGCCTTGCAGTCGGTGAGACCGAAAAGGCAAAAAGGAAGGGAACAAAGACATCTGTTTGACATCTGTCTGAGTGCAATTTCAAATGTTTTCAGCCAGCTGAGCTGAAAGATACTCAAATTATGCTCCCAGACACTCAAACCGCCAGGCAATCAAGAGCAGACAGCTCTGTTGCAACGTGAGAAAAAAAAATCAAGTCCTCCTCGTGATATCTTGAACTACCCGAGAACACACTCAGCGAAATGTCAGAAACTCAGACAAAAGAAAAGACAGAGAGAGAGGGAAGAAGAAGAAAAAATGCATTTACCTCGCAGATGACCGAAGACAGAAAAATCTAGCATGACTCAACTTCCACAAAATTTGGGCTGCGGCATAAGGACTGTGGAGCAGTATGCCTAAACTGTCACATCTGCTCAATAACATTTTTAAGTGCCATTTTGAGACAGATTTATATTCTTTTTATGGATTCTGTCTCATTGCTTGGATCTTCCTCATTTCATTATGTCTTTGCAGACTCAATCAAGTTTTGCAATTTGTTCGAACCGGAATGTAGCTTCTTGTGTTTTTGCTAATTTGCATGCGCATTAAAGTGTATACCTGCTCCACTTGTGAAAAAGCACTTTGGTCCAAACCTCGTTTGTTATTTAACTGCTGTATGAAGACACTTGAATTAGAACTAGTTAATCCAGCTGCCTCTCCCCCCGTTGTTGTGACTTTTTGAGGGATGCACAGACAGAGAGGAGGAGGATAATGAGATTAGATCCAATCAAAATGAGACAAGGTCATAGCTCAGTCTTTCCTTAGACACAAACAAAAACACATTCAGACACACACACATTCACCACGTCACACATGCTCTCAGAAACACACCTACACACACACACACACACACATAAAGGATTTACAAACAATGAAACCCAAGGGGGAGCCTCCCCACCTCGCCATCACTCTTGTTCTATTTCTCTGCAGAGCCTCCTCTTGCTTTGTTTCCTTAATGCTGCTCTAAGCCCATCTTAACAGGGAAATGGTGCAGAACAAATCCTAAGCAGGAGTTGACAGGGTGGGATAAGAGACTATGACGTTCCTCTGCTACTGACATGGGAAGTTATGGAGGACAATTTATGCAGACAGGAATCAAGACTTCAGGTGTTCATATTTTTGAAACATCCATGATTTAAAAAAAAAAAATGCTCAGGTGGTGCTGATCTGTATCACAGAAAAATCTGATATCGGGAAAAATCCAATGTTCAGTCTTTTCAACAGCGGACTGTCTATCAACAGCTACAGTACCATACAAACACTAATGCGCATGTAAGATCGGCGCTTCAAGTCAAACCTCGTGATATTGTAGTGAAATTCTTACTTTCTTTGGCTGAGGCAGAGGCATCCTATCAACAACATACCTTTACAGCCTCTCCAAGATGAGACATCAACAATTTGAGATAAACGCCTTTACACACTCACCAAAGGCAAACTCAAAAGGACAGTATCAAAAAGCAGCTGAAGAATCTCTGTGAAAGGCTTGAGTGTATATGTCAACGCTTCGTTTACTCGCCATCTTCCACAGCATGGCTGGTCGGTGTCTTGATACTCACATAAGGCGTGGGAGCTGGTGAGCAGCAGCGATAGCAGCAGAGTGGCGACGGGCAGCAGGAGTGGCAAGGAGAGGCGAGGAGCACCGCCGTCGGCCATCTTGGCTCCGGTAGGGAGGGGGGGCGGGGGGCAGGGAGGGGCGGGGCGGGACTGATCTTTGACCCGGCCCGGAGAGCCGAGGCCCCGACTGCGCAGGGAAGGTTGGGGTCTTCACGCAGGACGGCTTGGCTCTCTGCAGAGGAAAGAAAGAGAAGGAAAATTAGACTTTGGATAAAAACACAGACTAGGGCACGGAGCTTGTCACAACATCATTGCTGGTGACAATTAAATGGAAGTGATAGGGTGGAAGCAAAGTGTCACGCAGCCCAAACCCTGTAACCTCCCTATCTCTCAACCAGCCTCCTCTCACATCCCTTAATTAGCAGGGGAGTCACTGTTTTCTGTCTTTTTTTTTCTCTTTCCTAATCGCAGGATCTTGTCGTTATTTGCTTATCTCATTGCCTTGTAATTACACAGACAGCCAATGATATTCCAGGCACCGTCTCTTTGTTTTAGTCAAATTGCCATTAATCCTCCAAGCTGCACAAAAGGGATAGGGACGCCTCCCACCTCACACACACACACACACACATACACCTACACACATCTCATTGATATGTCTGGCGCAGCATACAGCCACCACCAAGTGGTTATACATACTCTTTAATTAAAAAAGACGTGAATAAAGAGACAAGGAAAGAAAGAAGTGAGCGATCCATGGCACGAATGTAATGAGTTTGTCAATTTCTTGACAAAAGATTGCCGTCTGTGTCAGCAATCAAGCTGTAAACACAAAACTGTTCCTTCTCGTGGGACCCAGATGTCAGGAGCCAGGTCCAAGCACCTCTATCAGCATCTGATCTGCTTTAGTGTCCTTGTGCAAGACACTAAACTCCTCTCAGCTACAGGGATGCTACTACTCAGCTGAGCCCACAGGAAGGGTGAGGGTGACTCTCTAGAAGTGAGATTAATTACCTGCACACTGGGTGGTTAACAGGGTACTATACAGTACAAACTGTGCAGACGGTGTGCAGTTAATTGCAGATGCCCTAAAGCAGGGCAACTTAAAGGTTAAGGTTATATTCTGTCTGCGCAGGTTTACGGTTTGGATCCACGAAACAGCCACTTTCAAACTATCTCTGAATACTTCAGAATATCCTTATCTGCAAGAGTCAATGGCTGAAATGTGAACTGAATGTACTTTTAAAATAGCATAGCTATATATATATATACAGTATAAATATATATACTGTTACAATTTCATCATGATTCAGATGCAATCAGGATCAGAAGTACGTGAGACAGACAACTTTACAGGCAAACGATTCCAATGGAATAGCAGAATATATAGTCATAATATAAACTACCTCACTAACACCATTACCTATATATAAATACACATTGTAATGTTAATAGTATCATGTTATGCGGAGTAGAAATCAAGGCAACTTTGATGAACCCACTATCATGGCCGACAACAGTGCTAGCAGCCGAGACAACCACAGCTAATTGCGGGGTAACCGAACACGGCACCTCACACACTGGGCGGATACAAGCCCCGCCCCTCCACAGCTGCAAGCCCCGCCCCTCCACAGCTACTGTACCAGGCTGCTCAACTGCCGAGGTGAACCAGACAAGACACACAGCAGCAGCAGCAGCAGCAGCAGGCACGCTTAAAATAAAACCCACAAACACACGCAGCAAACCCATTTTATGACACACGCGCACATTCAAAAACACAAAGGGATAGATCAACAATGAGTCCTTTGTGGCGACGCCGTGCCAGGAAAAAAAAAAAAAGAGTGGGTGTGTTTTAGAAGCTCACCTCATCTTTCAGCACAATACTATACACACACACACACACACACACACACACACGACCAACATGCGTGTCCTTGCTTGTTTTTTTTTTCTCCCCCATTTTCTTGGCCTGCAGGGCAGGTGATGTCACTGGTGAGAACTGAGGGAAATACAGCAACATGAATAGAGAGAGAGAGAGAGTGGTGGAGTATCACATTATCTACAGACCTCTGAATGATGCTCCTATATTGTTGTGACTGTAAACATTGGTGGAGGAAGAGGGAATCTTGCCATGCCTGTAGGGAATTACTCTATCTATCCTGACACAGTGCCTAGGTTATGATTTATGGCCCTCCCTTTAGGGCATGGTTTTCTATCTCCACCTCTGGTTGCTATACAAACTTCACAACACAATTACAACAGCTATTGTTGTTGAACGGCCTTGCCGAACATGACCTAAGGACAAGTGCGTGCTCCAGTTTAACAACAGACACTGTCTACACAGCTCAACGCCGACTTTTCTGAACTGTAAAAATAAAAAAACAGGAATAGATGAAGAAGTTTAGACTGAAAGATATAGATGCCGACATATATTCTTTACTGATCCCTGAGGGATTTGGGGAAGCTAAAATAGCATCAAAGCACACTTTTAACCTTGCTATTAGCACCTCCGTGGGAAAACCTGTCAACTCTCGCTAAAATAATTCATCACTTTGCCTTTAGAAATGGGCAGCATCGAGCATTCCGGCAAGGCGAGCAGAGAGGCCAATCAATTGATAAACCATTACCTCAGCTACTTCCACATTACAGGCTGTGATTGAGAGGAAACTGCTAATGGTCATGTTTTGAGGATTTCAATGTGATGAGGACAACCGCAACAATTGACTAGTTTCTCGGGGAAATCAAGCTAATTAGGAATAGTTAGTAATTGTTTTTGCTCTCACAAGACGAGCATTGGAAAAGTAAAAGCACTACGAACTCACTTGCCACTGCTGGCAACTGTAAGTTAATACTGTTCGATTGTTAGATCTGTTGGCCTTTGTAATGAGGGGGGGACATTATTATTAGCAGCAATCTTGTGACAACAGAGCTGCGCAATGAAGTTCTCACTGGCATCGTTTCCATGGCAAGTGTGTTATCAAGTTGCCCCTACAGTGAAGTAACTAACTTACAACTGCCAAGTGTGCAGTGCAGCTGTACAGAGGTTAGCGCTACCATAGAAGACCAGCTGTGTGACACCAGAAGTTGGTCCACCAAGCCATATTTAAAAGGTGAGTGAACAATGGAATTACGTTGATCCGTTGATCACAAGGCTTTTGACGATCCGGTGGAATTCACAGCTTTGAGCGTATTCAGGTGAAGAAATGCAATAAGTGCTGCTCATCTTTTTGTTTCAGACTGACAGCCTTACTGTGAACGTCTATCCATTAGAGTCTAGGTTATTCCCACTGATGGGCAATGAATACATTTTGAAGCGAGGACCTTTTTCTTTCAGATTTAATCTGGCCATGACTCCAGATATTAACCAGTCGCCAGGCTTCAGTAATTACAGCCAATATGGCAGCACAATTTCCACTGAGTAGTGGCAGTCATTGGCTATCAGGGACTCTCACTTTGACATGGTCAAGCTTTAAATTCAGCTCCTTTCCCCATGCAATATTGATACTAATGCATTTGATTACCCAGATTGAGAAAGGTAGCGAAGGGAAAGGGGAAATGAGAACACCTACGCACACCCACACACACACACACACCACAATGGGCCAAGGAACATTTAAAAAAAGGAAAGAGCAAACCATACAAAGTGCATGAAGTTACACGTGTACATAAATACGTATCTCGAGAAGAGACCATGAGAGCTGTGATTTTAAGACACTGAGCCATTTCCGTCCACTATGGTTCTACCCACACACACACACACACACACACACACACTGCAAAGATGTGAAGTTGTATTAACAAGGAGAAAAACAACTATGACCTGAGGGAGCACATTAATAATCCCTTTTATGAGGTGAACAGTAAGCTCACTTCACACACACAGTTAAAAAGCCCTCCGTTTGGTTGGGCTTGATCATCAAAACACTGTGTTTGATGTCTACAACTTCAAAAATAATTGTATTTCTGTGTTTGTCTCGTCCCAAAACAAAAATGTTGGACTTTCTGCAGGAGTATGGTTTCTTGCATTGTTTGGTTTCTAGAATGTGTGAGTCAACAACTTGTTGGCTCCAGGACTCTTGACAGGCCCTGTTTACAGTAAGTCCTAAACCTTCTAGCTTAAGCAGCTAATGTGAGCAGAATATCCAGCCAAGGAGAAGTATCATTAACTAGTATTTCTATAAAGGGCACACGGGTCATGTAAAATGAGCTGAGAGCTATATTGGTCAATTTATTTACACAAAAAAAGGCCACTAATGACATAGCATCGGTGATCTTCTTCAAAAAAAGCCTGGCCACGGTCTTTAGGTTACTCTAAAACACCACTGATGCCATGTCTTAACTCCTTTTTAAATCAAATAAGGTAGTAGTTACTTTAAAGTATGTGAGTGTTTGTGTCAAAGAGAAGGGCAGAGGTGTCTCCAGAATCAGAATACGATCCCGTTGACTGTCTAGTCACATGAAACGGCTGATAGATACTACAGCATAAAGTTCCAGAAAAATGCACATCCATCTGCACTAAGCGAGTATAATGTTGCATTAAGCAGATAATGCTCCACTTGCTACTTTGATCCACTACGTTAGACAACCGTAGAAAAATCCATATTATCTATCTGCATGCTTATTCTTGTCCGCATTGTTTACTTTGGTTAGACCAGCTGATGGCTTTGGCTAACTGTGAGCCGCTAGGTGAGCTCGGAGAACCTGCAACTTTAGAGGACGGACTTGAAATGAATATAATATTATAATAACGTGTGGATTTGAACATGTTTTGGTAACGTATATATCACAGGAATGGCATATAAACTCTCTTTATCATTGATTTTCGATTAAAAAGAGAACGAGGGTGATGCAGTAGACGATTGATATAAAAATAAATGCCAGTCAATTGTGCTCTTCTCTGTTGTCAGACGACGGAAAAATACTAATTTCCAAGCGAATACTGCCTTTTTCATGTCCCTCTTTCAACTCTGCTGTTTATGTTCAGCCTTCAGCCGCCGTCTCTCCCTCTGCAGGCTTTTTACCTTGGATTAAGTTTTTACGCATCAGCTCAGAGTTACGGGCTTTTACATCAACCTGTTTACTGCCTTTCATTGATTCCTACCCTACAGAAGGACCCCAACACACCCATGTAAGATGCAGGTCCATTTGGTGAGTCAGAGTGGGTCCATGTGTGTTACGATGAGGCTCATTCTATGTGTTGCATAGGTCAGTGTTTGTGCCTCTGTGAACAATTTGTGTTTGTGTGCATTTATCAGTTTTTATTTAAACGTGTATGAGACATGCACATGTATTTATGTGTGCATAAATATGTACATATAGATTGGTCCTTTATATTTGCATATGTGTAGAGTTGATTTCTGTGTTTTGCATGTGTGCATTTGGCATATATACGTAGGTATGTGATGATTTAGAGGGAACTTATTTATGTGCCTCTACATTTTTGTACGTGTGTCTTTGTAAGAAGCAGATATATTATACCGAGACACACGCACACACACATACACACACACACACGCCCCAACCTCAGCTATAGAAACAAGTCTATAGCAACCATCTGTTTTTCTCCATGCTGAAATCCTAACAGTATTGAGTCCATGTGTCATTGGTAAGGTCTCTCTCTTTCTCTCTCTACCAGTGTAGCTTTCTACTTGAGAATATTGGCTACATGTTGAGGCAAAATCGATCGTGAGAAAAAACAACAACAAAACCCAACCTGGAGTACATTGTCCTGTGATACCCTAAAGCTATGTACACAGTGGAGGACAGAGAGAGAGAGAGAGACAGGTATATGTGTATGTGTGCGTGTGTGAAGGGAGGTGTGTTTAGCTTCTAAATGTATCCCCCTGATCAAACTATTCATCCTTCAAATCCTCCATCTCTGGTGTCTTTTTCTCCATCGAACCCCCTCCCCTAATCTCCCTCATTTCCTCTCTCTCCTTCCCCATCACTCTCAAACTCATGCATACTAAACTATGCTTGCGTTGCAGATGTTTGGTAGGGAATCACATGAATTTGCATGGAACTGCAGGGCTATTATGTAAATGCCCCCAGTGTGTATCTACCTCCCAGCTTCACTCTTTTGTTGCCAGTCTCTCCATCCTGAGAGATGCGCGTCATAGGAATTTCTAAACGAGGCGCACCTGTCCTTCGTGTAGGGGAGCCTCAGTGCAAAGAGCTCACGGGGGGGGGGGGGGGGGGGGGGGGGGGGGCAAGATATCGTCTGCAAGATATCGTCTGCAATATTCACTTTTTAAACGTTTAACTTTGTTTTACACGAAGCGCAACAGTAGAATGCACTGCACTGCTCGCAACAGGTAGTGCGGTGTGAAGAGTTTAGAGCCAAAGTCACGACGCATGTCTGATATATCAGGTACAGAAAGGCTGGGATGATTGCCATTATTATATGACTTAAAATACAGAATGTTCAAGAAACTGTAACATTAGGATGCACACTTTTGCAGAGACACTAATAGTCCCAATTATATGCAATTTCAGAGTCTGACGTACATGTAACTCACATTTCTTTGATCTTACCAACAGAATAAACTCCAGAGCATATTATATAAGAGAAGTATTTTTGCGTTATGGCAACGCATGAGCATATTTCTTTTGGGCCTAAAGTGAAGGTTGTTTGCACAGGTAGGGAGAGCTGCGCTGCCGTGACCTCATTAAGAGATTGCAGAACGCCCTGCCATAGCAACCTCTCGTTGGAGTAGCTTTCCCATGAGCCTTTGCCCTCAACTGTTCCCAACCTCTCGGACCCAGAAATGTTGCTTGACACCTCAGAGACACCTTGTGTCGGCCATCTGCTGGCCCCCTGGGAGCACCATAACCTTTCTCGGGGGTTTTATGAGCGTTTTGAGCTCCACTTTGCCTTCTTTAAGGAGATTTTGCTGCAAAGAACTGCTGAAGTTATTTACTTAGTAGTCATATTTTCTTGTGAAAAGAGTGTTGACACGAAAAAATAGCATTCTTCAAGGGTCATTCTTAAAGTTATGAGTCAGCCCAAGACTCAAAATTGGTGTTATGTGATGTTGTCTGTTCAATGTTCAGGCAGCCTTCATAGCTTTCAGGGAAAAATAATGAAAATGGCTGTTGTGTGAGCCCATCTCCGAAAGGAAATGGAGGTTTACAAAGATTTAAGATGAAATTATCAGAATCCCACTGAATCTTCAACCTTTTGTTTTTCTCCAGGTGTTGGCCGGAGTTCGATCGGCAGGAAATGGGTTTACTGTGAGCATTATGAGGCTGCACTGTCCTTCCGATAAACACCCAGGGCTGTGAGGCTTTTAGCTGAAATCCACCTCGGTTGAGGTTGAGTGCACAGCAGCAAGCATCGGGGTCGTGCAGTGGGAGCGAACGTATTGGCAGCTGGGAGGCTTGGGCGGCAAACTGACCTCCTAAATGTGGACTTTATTGCACAGTCACTTTGTTCACCACAGTGGGGGGGACACAGTATCTATCTCCTGTGTAACCTTGCCTGTGGTTACACCTGTGAC
This sequence comes from Anarhichas minor, assembly GCF_050575085.1. Taxonomy (NCBI): domain Eukaryota; kingdom Metazoa; phylum Chordata; class Actinopteri; order Perciformes; family Anarhichadidae; genus Anarhichas; species Anarhichas minor. The sequence goes on from NW_027466456.1 coordinate 11,440,999, forward strand.
GTTATCCCCACACACACACACACACACACACACACACACACAAAGAGGAACACTTGTTTTTATTTTCTGCCCCTCCTGGTCTGTCGCACTGGCCGCTATAGCTCCATAACGACCAAAGGTTACAGGTGGCGCTGTCTGTAATGGCCGTCCCCTCGGTTTGGAAGAGTCTGGGAAGGGCCGCTACATATCATATACCGGGGGAGGCATTTAATTATAGGACAGAGTATAGGTCACATTTAGAAGGGAGGTGAGACAGGGGGTGTGAGACAGTCCTTGACAATAAAGGGGGCAGTTGGATGGGGATGCGGTGTGTGTCTGTGTACAAGAGAGATTGTGGTGGTAAGAAGAACTGGGTATAGGAGGGGTGACACCAGGTTCTGGCCCTCTGCCAATAGAGTCTGACAAGCATTGCACCGACTAGCCCGAGGCTTGAAGGCCCTTTAAAGATCGCCATGGAAGTGGGGAAAGACGTTTTTTAAGGGCGGCTGGGACACTTGGGGAACGCTGCATTTTCATTCTGGAAATGGGATGCGGATGTGGGGGGGGGGGGGGAGATTATTGTAAGTGATTGAGGAGGAGGCGGAGGAGGGAAAGACTGGCAGTCCAGGGTGTTTGGAAAATGTCTCCAAACCTCCTCTGTGTAATTGGCAGGGCTCACCGTGAAACGTTTGCTGTGTGGTTTGAGAAGTTTCATTTCCAAGATGAGATATATAAGCCAATTTGAAAAACGGTGACACCTACACAACAAAACGACTGCTGGCATTTTAAGAAAATTCACAACTGAGTGAAACTGGACCCATCTCTTTTGGCCCTTTGCTTTAAAAAAAAGTAAAAAAATCGAAATGAACTGAATTAATACAGAGAATGAACATTGAGTGTGATCCTTTTAAAAGTGAAGGGTAACAAGGGAGCTCAGTGTAATAACGCGGTGCTTGTCGTGTAGAAATAAGAAAATGATGTGTGCTAAAGAGGAACGTAACCACGGGATTCTAGCATTCTAGCATATGCATTATAAATTCAGCGTGGCAGATGAGTAGAGAAGAATATTCTACCACAGAGCCATCAAGGGCATGTGACAGATAGCGAGTCTTTATTTTTCATGCTTAATATAATGGAAGTTGAAAAAAAACACCGTTGCAAATGCGAGAAATAAAACCTGCACTGTTTGAAAAGTCATCCGCTGACTCACCCGTGCAACTGTGTATCTGTGGGCCTGATAGACTTTTGCTCTTAGATAGTTAACACTGGATATCTGACTCTGCTTTGGCAGTGATCATTCAGTTACACATAATACGAGCCTCCACCCTTTGCTGAAAGCAGGGCTGCTTTTTCACGGCTCATATCTAAGGCTCCTTTTGTCCTGGCAGCTCTTTGATTAATCCGGTATATGTCATAAGACTGGGAAAGAGATAGACACACACACAAGCTAGCACATTGACAAATAAAAGATGGCAACACACACATACACACACACACACACACACACACACACACAAACACTTGAATGCACAAGGGGAACTCTATAACAACCCCTCTCTTCATCAAGGGTGGTCATCTTTTTCAGACTCTTTTTGTTTTACAGGGAATTAATTGAAAATGGAGTTAATCCTGGTAACTTGCCTCTGAAACTGGGCCAAAGCCCATCAGCTGGCTAAATAGTGTTTAGTAACCTCGCTGTGGTAGCTGGAGCTTTCTAAGATTTAGCTTTTTCCATGTGTGATTGGGAAAGGTAGCATTTTAATTTGCACTACTTTGTGCTATTATCCGACTATTGACTAAAAGGAGCAGTGAACACGAAAAATTATTGATCGACAAATCTACATTCCGACCACCATCAAGCCGGCGAGTGCTGCACCAGACGTATGCGACGCCACTTGGGATTGTTGCCTGCACGTGATACTTCACTCAGCACGTCTCTGCACTCATTTTCCAAATGACATTAAATTGCTGCATTTTCACTGCGCTTGATTGAAGCGACTGGATCTGATTATATGGTGGAGCGAGGATAAACACGCTACCATAGCAATTAGCGTTGTGCAACTCCATGTGCAGCAGGCTTTGCGGTTGGAACCTGTTTGGGCTGGAGGTTAGGGGAGTGTCTGCACCCCTGTCTATCACACGGCATTGTGAAAAGCAGAGACAGATGGCAAGGTTGACCCACACTCTGTCAGTCCACCCATCATGTGTCCCACCACCAGCGCTACCGCTGAAAGCCTGGGTGAGACAACTGTCTTTTACAACCACTTTACAAAAGAACCACGGAACAGACAGCAGCAAATGGGACTCAGGACTTTCCACTTAAGACCCAAACCCGTGCTTTCCAATATGGCGTGGTACAGCAAACCAGACAATCAATGGAGAAAAAAAAGACAGACGGAACAACAAAAAAGACACGTAAAGTAGAGATCGCTAAAATTCATCCTTATAAGCAAAAGATATGAGTAACTCCTTAACAGGGGGAATAAAAAATTCCCATCGAAATGTATTTGTGGAGCCTCCGGACTGGAGCATTTCCCACAAAACCGTCCTTTGTTTCTAGATAATAATCACTAGACAGCGAAGTGTGAGAAGTCCTATGTTCTCTGGCCGCCCATGGAGGCTCAAGCCGCCTCATGTGGCCTGTTGGGCATTTAGCTAGTGGTTGGTAGATGCTGTACGGGTGGGGGGGGGGGGGTAATAATGTGGCATGATCCATATTAATGTATTCCTCCGCAGTAAACTGTTGAAACACAGAGCCAGTGTTGTGAACTGGCCTTATTTCCCGCCCACCCACCAGAATAAAGAGTTTGTTTGTGTGGCAGACAGAAGGTTATTGGGGGCGACGGTTACGCGCATGGGCAAAAGCCAGGGGAACGGCGGAAATGATGAACATGACGGGAGTTCTCCCAAACACTAGTGCATAAAGAAAAAGCACTTTCTGTGGCCACACATGTATGGCCTCTCCGATGTGAGTTCAATGCTTTCACATTCACTTCTGTGTGTCTACAAAGTCAGCAATCGCTCATTTGAGTACCCCCTCCTCTGACCCTTTCACTCCGAACAATGACCCTCCGCCACCACCATCCTTTTAAACCCCCACCACTACACCCCGTCACTCTTGAGAGTGAATTGCAGAGGGCCCAGGGAGGGATGGGAGTCGAGGGGGGTTGTTGCGGTCAAAGGCGAGAGGTCACACAGCTGGTAAACCTCTTTAAATCCTCCTTTTTCTTTTTTACACCACAGATTCCTTCACAGCAGGGTACCGCTCGCTACAGCCATCCATCCCTGCCTGATTTAACTCTGAGCATGTGTATGAGGAGATTCTTTACAACTCATATGTGAGTGTGTGCGTTTGTGAGTCTTACGCACGCTATGGGAGGCATATAAAATGTCATATTGTTAGGGGACTGCAGAACCCAAAAGTAAATCTACTCTGCGGTATTCAAAACAGCAACACTCCAGTCGAGATGGTGGGGGTGGGGGGGTGGGGTACCGGGTTTGTTTATCTTTCTGCCTGCAGTACCCATGCAGACTTTAAGCGGTGGCAGAGTGGGTGAGTGGGGAGGAGGGGGGGGGGGCATTTAAGTCCTGCAACTAATGCATAAACAAGACCCCTTTTCTCTCAGTCTCACTGTCTTTTATTTCCTCTGTGTGTTTGTCATTTTCCACACCCATGCTGCGTATTACTGTGCTGTGTGCCACGCTGCACGAAGTGAGGGAGAGAGAGAGGGGAGAGACTTATGTGCACAGGCAACCGCACACATGGAGAGTGGCAGCGGCTGAAGAGAAGGAAAAAGAGAGGAAGGCAGACAAAAAAGAAAGAGAGCTCGTTTACATGCATAATCACAAAGTAAGAGGGAAAACACATGAGTGAGAGGGAGACACCATCACACACACACACACACACACACACAGACAGACAGATGAGTCTGAACGACAGATGAGTCTGACGATCAAGTCTGAGGTGGTGGGTGGGGGGGGGGGGGGGTTATAGACTTAATGGAGACGGATGGATGTATCATATTGGACCCAGACGAGGTGGTGGAGCCACTGCCAGCGACAGTGATCGGAAGAACAATGTCTAATCAGAGAGGCTGTGAGAGAGTCATGTAACTGTTTATGCACGGAGCACTTAGCTCAAGAGCACTTTGGCAGTGGTGGTGGTGGGAACTGTATTCCTCCTGCCCTTGAATCAGCAGCTCGCGGCAGAAACAGACCCTCCTGCCTCATGATTGGACCAAAAACCTTTCAGAGACCGGCCAGAGACAACCGACAGAACTTTGGCCCACAACTCTGCATGGAAGAAGTCCCAAAGCTACATCATAGACGTTTTAACATTGTAATCCAGTTATGGATTACCATGTGTTTTATGGAAGCTCAAACTTGGTCTGTCCAGCCCCGAGACAGATTTTCTCTTGCTTTGGACGTGTGTGAGATCGGGTTTTGACTTGGAATTCTTCTCTCTTGTGGCACCCATCATGTTCTTAGCAGATTTCTTTTGGGCCAGATCTCCACAGCCTGCATTCTCATCTTGTGATTCTCCCTGGAGGAGCTATCAGGAGGTAAACACGAAAACTGTGGCCGACGCCAAGACACCGCCGACGGGTTCCCAAGTGTGGACTGAGAATGATTCCTTCCAGTGTCTCCTCATGTATGAGCACACAGGGTGGCCATTGTCCATGGCGTGTCTTTGTCAAGGAGTCGTCATCACAGACCAAGTATTCTCCTTTGAGGACATTTTATGCAGAAAGTGTTGAAAGGTATTACTTTCATCATCAATACCAGTCAAAGTCAAGAACACGGGGAAACGAGTTAACGCAGTGTTGTGCAAGAGGTGGAATGAAAACATCAGGCTTTCGACACGCATGACGGAAGCTTTGCAACAAAGTGGCAACTTGCCGCTAAAAGGCTAATCAACGGCGCAGAATCAAAACATCAGGGAGGCACATGTAAAGGCAACAGCGGGGGAAGTATTAACGAGTTCCACGCAGACAACAGCGCAATGAATCGTGGGAAAAGAGTGACGGAGTGAACAGAAATTGAGAAGGAGCATAAAAAAAAGATGACATCCGTGCCAGGCTGCCGTACCGCCAAGCAGCTCATCTTCTTGGCGCAGGCAGAGTGCTGGCTTTCATTCAACCAAGAAGCCCGCTTTTTTTTTTTTTGCTTTTGCTTTTCATGTTTCTTTTTTGTTTTGCTCGTTCACCATAAGAGTTGTGTACAACTTGTTCGCCTCGCGTATTTGGATCACCCTCACTCGCCGTTCTTTATTGGACTGAAAAAGACGGCTGTTTTTTTTCTCCAAAGCCTCCGGGCCTTGAAATGCATGCAGGCTGGAATCCAAAGCCCCTAATCACAGCTGAGGGAATAGGCTGACTGGAGAGTCACGATTCGTAGCGAGGGAGGGATGGAGGAGAGGAGGAGAAGAAGAGGGAGAAGAGGTGAAAATGGAGAGACTGGGAGAGGCTGTCTGGAGAAACAAGACATTTTTAAGCACTGGGCTGGACAGAGAGTGAGCCAAAAAAGGCATTACCACCAGTGACACTATAGTTCTTGATTACACGTAAATAGGAGCTGACTGAAGGCCTTGTATGAAGGAATGCAATAGGTAGTGTGTACTGTGCCTCTTTTCAAGTCGTACTGCTTGTTCTCTGTGTTTGTGTGAGCATGAGCATCCATGTGTGTTACTTCATGACAAGTCTATGAGTGTGTGACGCAGTGTGTCAATGTATATGTACGTACAGTATATGTGTGCACGATATGTGACTGTGTGTGTGTGTGTGTGTGTGTGTGTGTGTGTTTGTGGCCTGCCACTCCGGTACACCTCAAGCTGTTCAGCTGTCGTCAAGCTCGCTCAGCAAGAAGCAGGCTGCTCCATCTGGTCAGCCCACCCCTCGTCTGTCTTCTCTGGAGACTCTGTGCGTATGCGCACGCGTGTTGTCTGCGCGTGTGTTTGTGCGAGTGCGCGTAAGTGTGCACGAGCACGGCTTTTACTACCACGTGCACGAATGTGAATACCCACGCAGGCACAAATGTGTGTTGCGTCTCCGGGTTATGCAACGGGGCCCCGAGTATGTTCTACCTATCCACTTATCCCTTGTACACACAAACACACGCACGCACGCACGCACGAACGCACACACACACACACACACACACACACACATACACACACGCACCAGCTTAACAGGTACTATAAAATGAATCAGTATGCCATTACCCATTCATCTCTTATTTCAGCACTGTGTTTGCTGGCATGATATCAGAGAAGCCTCTGAGGTAAATTAGAGGCAATGACAAAATGCAAAATGAGCGGCTGAAGAGTCAACAAGACAAAAACCCGAAACCCACCACGCCCCCCCCCCCGCACACTATATGTTAAACATTGGGGTAAATAAGCTAAATAAAACATAGTTTGTGTGCAGCAGAATTGAGATGAAGCGATAAAGATATATATTTGTGACTGCTTAGACTTTCCACCCTAAAGGTAAATAAAGGCTCCAGAAAAAAACAATGAGCATCAGAGAGAGAGAGAGAGAGAGAGAGAGAGAGATAATTGAAATAACAAAAGCTAAGTAGACAGACAAGAAGGGGGAACCAAAAAAATAAAAAATAATAACTCCTCCGAGACTATGATGATGGCGCTTGTCGTTGCTATTACATTATTATCTCACTCTCTAGAGGGTGCCAAAATGCCACAATATGTCAAAAAGATTGTTTCCGCTGCTAGTTTCATTCACCTAAAGCCAATTAAGACAGTTTAAAGCACTTTACATAACGTCGTCGATGCATCAGACAGAACCCTCGTTGATTTAGAGACACTGAGCAAAGAAGTTCAGCCAGTTATTTCACACAAATGAAAGATTGGTAAAGTTTTGCAGCAAAATGTCTCATTTGTTGAATGCTTCGTGCCCCAAATATCAAATGTGTGCTGAATTGAGTGGATGTCTAGTGAGTGTGTTTGTCACTAACAAGGTCCCATGAGGCTGCCTCAGTCACCTGGGCATTGCTGCATAGCTCACAGCCAGGTCGACTCATAAATGAACCCAGAGCGACAACAGCAATATCCAGCATTTTACACCAGAGTGACAGTGTGTGTGTGTGTGTGTGTGTGTGTGTGTGTGTGTGTGCGTGAGGGAAGGCTACTTCAGAGCTGTAGTGCAGCTGGCTGCCATCCCCCTGCACCATGGAAATGTGAACCAGCTGCCCCCTCTTCCCTCATCATCCTCAGCAGATAACACTGGGGCTATTGTGCCCCACAACACACACACACACACACACACACACACACACACACACACACACAAACCACAACTTTCTCTCGCTCTTCTTTTTCATTACCTTATTATCTTCTTTCCATCACTCACTGTCATTTGTTTTCACCACTCTCTCTCCCTCTCTCGCTCTCTCTCTTTGGCTCCACCTCCACTTTCTCTGTCTGAGACGTCTGCATTGCTGCCAGATGTAGCATTTTCTAGCATTTAGCCACATCTGGGAATGAATCGGTTTTGCTACTTACACAAATTGACAGAGATTCAGCTATATCCTCGTCTTGCTGTCTGACACCTCCTCTCTTCTAATGCATAGGCAGTGCTGCATGGCATGTCTGTGGTTTGTGTTCGCAGTGGTCAAACTGATAACTTCTCATCTTGGCTATCCAGATAAGTAACAAAAAAAAATGTAACTCCCACAAAATGACGAAACGAAAAGTCAAACCAAACAAATTCCTTACTTACTGCAGCTTTGAATCGGACTGGTAGCAACAACAGGAAAACGCTAGCAGGCAATTTAAGGATTTACAACTAATAGCCCCGAATAAAGCAAAAATATGCTCGGCCTTACTAATGTAGGCTGGAGAGAGTTGTCAGCTTTCTGGACTTCTTATCTTGCACCCTAACGTGGCCTTCAGAAACAACATTATTTAGCTCCTAGTCAAACCTGAAACTGCATGAACTCTACTTGCTGCAGCTTTGGATTGAAACAGTAGAGACTTGTTCCTACGAAGCGACTAAGAAAAAGCAAGCAATCATGTGATGTATTTAAATGAATGATATTTTATTCATAGTTTAATCAAGCACTGGCGGTAATGTGCTTGATTTTCGCCACAAACATGCTGTTTTGTTTGATGCAGTGAAACAGCAAGTACACCTCAGGCTTTTCTGTTTCATGTTTACAGTCCTCTGTTTTCCTTATTTTTCTATAAATGTTGTCATTCAATCTCCCCTACTGCTCCGCATGCCCTCCCTTAATTCCTTTGACAATCACTTGTTTTCCTTAGTTCTTCCAAACTTCCCTAGCTGCTTTCCATCCCCCTCCTCCTCCTCCCTCTCCCCTTCTTCTCATCTAAACATCACTCATCTGCCTGCTTTTCTTTTCGTGTTTGTTCTACTTCTTTCCCTCCATCCACCCCCTGTCTGCCAGGCTTCCTTTGCTCTCTGCAAGCAGAGGAAGGGAAGAAAATAACAACATAGTGACTGGTCTTCACACAGTTATGCTAACAGCGCCAGGGTCAGAATACACACACACACACAGTCGTATCTTTTAGGCTCTGTAAAAACACACACTTACACGATCAAAATTTAGTTTGAGCAAAGCACACACACTGCAGGAACACACACACAGGCACACACACACACACACACACACACACACACACACACACACACACACACAGATAGCAAGCAATCGTGAAACCCACAGATCCGTGGTCAAACCAAACAGCAATTCTTTAAATAAGCACGTTTCGGTGGCAGGGAGGCATCCTCCTCCTCCTCCTCCTCATCATCATCATGATTAAAAGGGAGGAAAGCCGGTTGTTTGGCCCCACGGAGTAATGAGCAGGCGGGCAGGCGGGAAGAGTGGTGGGTGAAGGGGTGGGGAGGTATCAAATGACACCCTGACATTTGAGCCAGAAACAAACGAATCGATCATGATTCAATTATTCATCTTTCTGTTTACCGTGGAAATGGAGCGGTTTTGGAGGAAACGGGAGAAAAGAGATGGAGACTAGAGAAAGTGGGAGTTTGACAACAGCTCGGATGTGAAGTTCCATGTAATCTTAAAATAATGATCGGCTGTATTGAGCAGAGTTTGCAGCAGCGGTCTCTACTTTTAGGTAGTTCTTATTTGCTATGGTTTCTCAATATTATTATTACAATAATCCCACAAGTTTGTTTTACTGGTATTCAATAATTAATTCGTAGTCTTATTCTAGTTTGCAGATTGTATCTCCAAGGGTATGTCCTTACAGCTCGATATAAAATGTGTCTTTTTCCAGTGTTATTACGAACACTTATAGATAACCGGACCAGGCTTATCACATGTTGTTGTAATGGAAACAATAATGCGACAACAAATTGTGTTTTAATTGAGTCCTTTTTTAGTGTACACAATTAAATCAATAAAATAATAAAATAAAATGTCCATTACAAGATTCCAGTGCCCAAGATAGCATCTTCAAATTGCTTATTTCATTTAGTTTGCAAAGCTTCCCACTTGAAAAGTTGTTGTTGTTACAAGTTTAGGCTTTTTTATTTTTACTTTATAAGAGACTTAAATGATTAATCAATTATCAAAACTGGTGTCAATGAATGTGTTGATCAATTAAGGTTTCATGACTTTTATTATATATTCCTATGAACTCGCTTTAGTTCTTTCTTGGAATGCACGTATATTGAAACATACCACGGGCATACTATGCGCTTTGTTCTTTTGTTTATTTTATTATTATTAAGTCTAATGAGTGTAGCACTTGGACCATATGCTTTGGTGTCATCTACAATCAAGTGTGTTCGCATAACCCCCAAAGCTTTGCGTGTGAAACAAGCACTCCTAAATGTCTTTTCCTGTGAGGAGCAGACTGTTTTTCGACATTTTGGGTCCCAGCGTACACCAAACAGAGGATGCATACCGAACTGAAGGTCCTGCACCGAATGGTTTGGAAAGAACCGCTATATCCCTAAAGACGCTCATTAAACGGGACTACACACACATACACACACACACACACACACACACACACATTGACAAAAAGGTACATTATGCCTTGCACCCTGACAGCATCTCCGTTTCTCCAGAAATTCAATATGGCTGCCGCCTCACTCCCTCCGAGCCGACTGCATTCCACAGATAGAATAGATGGCCCTGCTTAGGATGACATTTTAATGAGTGTGTGTGGGAGAGAGGCTCTGAGAGGGTGACGATAGAGGGGCGACGATAGAGGGGCGCACACACGCAAAAGGAGGGTAGAAGCACACAAAGACTAATACACACACCGATACAAAAGGGCTAGTGTGCACAAGTGTCCCTCACATGCACAAACACACGTATATATGGATGCACACACACACATGAATACAAAGTGCTATTATGCGCATACACACATTCACATTAGCAGACACGGCCATCAAAGCCTCCCATCACGTAGAGCCGATCCTCAACACCGACGAAAGGGTTTCATCCTCACTGACACGCGTCTCCACCACATACCGATCATTTAATCATCACTACAAACAACTCGCCAGGCTGCGGACGGGCTACATCCAGAATGTCTATACACACACACATCCACACACACACACACACACGGCAACGTGAGTTAACGCTACGCTAAGCCACAGCTGGAGAGAATGACTGCCATGTTTTGACACCTAAGTAAGTTGCCGTCTCCCCGGGAAAGATGTCCACTCCTGCCAACAGGAGGTCAACGTGTATAAACAGAAGATTTAATAATGGGATGGTTGCCTTGTTGTTATGCTAACAGGAACGTATTATTTTTCTCCTCTGGGAGGTCAGAGGTGCAGGTCAGCCACAGAGCACCTTATAGGGATTTAAGGCATATTCTTTGAAACCACTTTGGCAGAGAGGAAGTCAGACAACGGATTTCCTTGGTTCAACAAGTTTAAACTCAGGTCCCATTTGAGGGATAGTTTCACCATCAGCTAGACCACCAAAATAGCCAAATATGAGGTTTCAAGACCATTTTTTACAGGATGGAATTTTCTACAAATTCGTTAGTCACTGAAAACCACACAGCCATTCCGGTTCTCATCATTTGTTTATGCGAAAATATTTCATTTTGTCTGTCCATTTCATAAAAATATATATTAAACATTAAGGCTAATTAACGGGTAATATATTCTTAGTCTAACCTGCTCAATTGTTATTAATAAGTTGCTTTAAATTATATCATTTCCCTGACTAAATTGACGTTTAATTAATTATGCTTCCTATTTACCTTTGCAAAGCACGTTACACAATTTTTCTATTTATGAACGGGAACCTTTTGTTTGTGAAATAATGTCAATAATAATGTCAATAATGTTTCAATAACAAGCAAGCTCATTATGTAGCATACTTTATTACATATTTTACAAAATGTATATAGATCAATAGATTCATGGACAGATACAAAGCAGGGAGATGTGTCAACACGTCATTTCTTATAGTGTATCCGCAGATAGTTAACCTCAGCAGATTATATTAACCTTTTAGAGAACGCATTTGCATAGGGGGGGGGGGGGGGGGGGGGGGAGCTAGCACTGCAGTATAGCCGATGGGTTGAATTAATGAGATTGTAGGTATCTGCATGGCTGCACATTTTAACTGGGCTTTTGGGTGAGGAGAGAGAGAGAGAGCGAGAGTGGGGAAGAAATGGGGAGTGGGGAGGTCAGGGCAAGCAAAGGGGGTGAAACACACACACACACACACACACACTCACACACACCCTTCCGCTGAAAGCCTCTCGTCTTCGGCTCCCCAGTTATAACCTTCAATTAACCTTCCTCCTGAATATAGGAGTGTGTGAGTGGTCTGAGTGAGTGTGTGTGTGATTGTGCTTGCGCGCTGGCATATTCTTGCTGACGTCTGTGGCTGTGTGTGTGTGTGTGTGAGCCTGTACCCGCTCATTCCTTCTCAAGCATCTGCTTTTACTCAGCCGAAAATCAATTTTACCTAACCCCCCCACCCCCACACTCCCTCCACCCCCACGGATCACTACGCATCTGAGCCTCATTGAAATTCAAAACGCTGAAAACACATTTCTTTATTAGTTTAGTGCTTCCCGGCTCTGGACATTCAGTTAACATCCAGAGTAACTGGACACAGGTGGACAAATCTACAACACGAGCAACATGTCTATTCAAAAGCATCTAATATGTCGCAGTGTGTCGTTTGTATCTTTAGATACATTTCACGTCTTGTTCTCCTTTTCCCTCCTTTATCCAAGTTGGACTTTCTCCAGACCTCGACTTTGTGACTTGATTTAATGATTTTAAATGCTGTTGAGTTGGATGTCTGCTGACAAGTAGCACATCTACCACTCTCTCTAGCTCATACATCTGAAGATTATGCTCCACTACAGCTGATATTACAGTACGACTATCAACTGGTGACTTCCCTAGCCCACCACAAAGCTGCAGTTTGTTTGAATATCAACATTTCAGTCCTGTGACAAAATAATTAATAATTCTGAGTAACCCCACAAAGAGTTTGTTTGGCATGAAAACGATCAAGTGTTTTATAGGGGCACCAACACATTGGCTAAATCCTCAATCGAAGGCAGTGGTTGGTCTCAGCCTTCAGCAATACAGACTCCTGCCAACTGTTCAATGAATGAAAACAATGGATGACTAACCCAGTGGCCTTAAAAAGTCAGTATCAGACATTTTTGCGGAGCGTGTGATGTAAAAAAAACAAAAAGAAGCAGATTTTAAATGATTTTTTTTTGTTATGTTTTTTCTTTCGCCTGCGTTATCCAAACCAGGTGGGTGAGGGCTTAGGGTCTCATTTTGGGACCCCTACCCCGATCAGCTTACGGGATGGATGTTGTATCCAGTCAGGCGTGATGAAGGCAGGAGAGGAAAGGTGTTGGATGAACAGAGAAAACTGCAAATGACTGTCTTTTCCAAGAGAAGACTACACTCTGCCTGTTGCTGCACTCTCAGCTTCCTCATTACCCAAGGCAGTGACTACAAATAGCAAGTTCCATCCTGTTGGTATATAAGTGCGTGTGTGTGTCTGTGTGTGTGTGCGTGTCTGTCTAAAGTGTGTGTGTGTGCTTGGCGCAGCTGCTCAGAAGGAGGGTTGAATCGGAGCTGATGAAGGCCATACAAACAGTGAACATCTGTGAGAGCCTTATTCATACTGTAAAAATATAGTAGGCTGCTGTGGAGCGAGAGAGACAGTGTGTGTGTGTGTGTGTCTTAAAATTCAGAGAACCACACCCCACTCTCCAAGTCTCTCTCCCTCTCTGTCAAACCAAACCTTGCTCGCCCATCCCCCTCATTCTGCATTCCACCAGACTTGAGGGGCCCTCGATGACTTCCTGACTGCCTAGCTCCCTCCATCTCTCTCTCTCTCTCGCTCAGCCACACGCTAACGTATTATACACACACACACACACACACACACACACACGTCAAGCTGATGTGTGGAAATGAAAAAGTGTATTCATAAAAAGGGCCAGCGGTGACGGGAGACCTTTGATTATGCCCGTGGACTCATTAGGCCGTGTGTATCCATGCGTGTTCTTGTAAGCATGCCTTATGTATGTTAATCCACTTGGCGACGTCACATTACATGGGCGCTGATATTCAGAGGCGCGAGAGTGTGTCCAGGCAAATGAAGGGGAGATAGCACAAAGCATGTCGCTACTTGTACACCAGTACTCCACTGACTCGAGGTCAATCGTCGAGAGAGGCGGTTTACATGGAGAAACGCTGTACAGCTCGTGGCTAACTTGTGCGGGACCATCTACACCAAACATGGGTTAATATCCCTCAAGTCATCGGACCAGACCCGGGCTTTAGTGTGTGCGTGTGTGTGTGTGTTTGTGCACGCCTTTCAGAAAGTGCGTTTGAATCAAGCCGTCGAAATGTTGACGTAATTAGGAATGGTTCATCGCACGTCGGCCGTTTGAACATTTTCAAACCCGACGCAGTGTGGCCAGGAATTAACCTGTGACAGCAGTCCGATAATAATAGTTCAAATGTGGGTTTTACACACATTGAGCAGAGCTGCGCCAAGTGGTATTAGACACAGACAGGAGTGATATAATTTGTTGTAACAGGCTGGGGATAATTGGCCGGATGTGTACGTGTATGTGTGTATGTGTGTGTCTGGGGCAGGGGGGGGACCAGCCTCTCTATTACATTTTTTGGAGGTTAATCCAGGCAGGACAATAGAAGCCGGACTAGAAGCCAAGAGGGCAGCACAGAACACACACACAGGATGGCAAGTGAATAAAAAGAGATGAATTCTGTTTTTTTTTTGGTCCAACCTGCTCACATGTTATTTTGGTTGTTTTTATTTAGTTAAATATTTCTGACAATAATTCTGAAAGGCTTTCTGCATTTTACAAACGCTGAATACTTTTTCAATTAAATTAGTTGAAAATACATATGTTGTACGTATATATATCTTTGGACGATTGGTCAATACATTTCATACTGACGTTAATTAAAGTAGCTGAGTTGCGACAAGACTGAAAGAGCGAGACGCAGAGAGGAGGCTACTGTTACAGACCTTTTGACATATTTGGAAATCTTTATCGGCTTGTTTGCTCAATAACGCAGATTGAATTCAACGTGAAACTCACAGTGGGAACAGAGAGAGAGACGGATGAAAATTGACACAGAGGCACCATGAGAGATCAACAGGAGCACAGGTCATTCCATAGCCACTAACATCCCCTCTCTTTAGCCTCAAGCTTTCACGCTCTGTGGATACAAAGATGACGACCAACATTCGACAACTTTACATCCAAGGGGTGAGGGAATGGTAGGTGCACTATGGAAATCAGTAAGAAGGACATACACACGATAGGTAACCGTTTTCCCTCCAGCCCAGAAAGAAATGACTCTTTCAAAACCTGGTAATCAGGAGGGAAGAGCAAAAGCGACCCTGTGGTCCTCATCCAAGACTGTCTGCAATGCTGGTTCTCAATTATAGCTAAAGCTGCATGTAAAAATGTGATGAAATGTCTTTTGCCGAAAGTTATTGCAACACCATCTGTGGCCCTGATGCAAAATTCCTTCCATACTTTTTCCAAGAATGTGTATGAGCTATGTGCGTGTGCCTGTGTGTGTGCGTGTGTGTGTGTGCCTGTGTGTGTGCGTGTGTGTGTGTCAAGCACAGTAGGACTCCAACCAGCTCCACTGCACTCATCTCCAATTTCAGCCATATGTAGGATTCCTCCCACATGCTGCAGAGCTGCTATTGTGTGCTTTAACAAATCAGCACGATAAATCACAGCTACAAGTGTTTTTATTTTATATTTTAAGAATGGTCTTCACTTTGCTTCCTGAAACAGGACTGGATTCAGCAGCTGCCACTTCAACGTGAAACTGAGAGACGGACTGGTTTGTCAGTCGGGCCTTCGGCGTCATTAAGGTGAACATTATTTTGGCTACTGTAATCGAACTGCATTCTTGTTGCTATTTTTCCACTTGAGCGCCGACCGTGAAAGACGGAGCAAGTGATGGGGGAGGGCAGGGGACACGGGGAGAGAGAGAGAGACAGAGAGAGAGAGAGACAGAGAGGAATGCAAAAGGGAAAAATAAAGCTGAGGAGAAGAAAAACAAAGAGCAGAGTGGGAAAGGCAGAGGGAGAGAGAAAATCAATACCTTGCCTTGAAGAGAGGCCTATACCAAAGGTGCAATTATGCTAAATGTGTTTTGTTTACGCGGCAGCAGGCCACAGAAATTTCACAACCGGGGGGGGGGGGGGGGGGGGGGGGCGGAGCCAAATTAAAACATTATGACTCCAGGGTACAAAAACTCAAAGCAAATTTATCCAGAGTTCACCATCCCGCCGCACATTTATTTATAGGAACACACGATGAGATTAAAGACAAAAAAAGGCCTCTACATTAAAGCTTGTTATTTCTGTCTCTCTCTCTCTCTCTGACCCTTAAAACTGTTATTGGTCCAAAAATACAGCTTTATTCCCCCTGGCAGTGCCTGCCTTGATTCACGTGGCCCACACCTTGCTCTTTGGTCTCGAACAATGTGGACATATATTCTATATTTCATATCTTAATGTGCGAGTTTAGATGTCAATTTTTAAATAACTTGAAGTAATCCCTTTCTGGTTGATTTACCTGCAAGGAGCCAGTAAACGTGACCCCACCACCAGTCATCCCCAAACTGTTACCGTAGGGTCCTCAGTGCTCCATCATGTCGCCCTGCTGTGAACTGGTAATGTCCAGAGTTACTCGTCTTTTTGGTTTGCCATATTATGATGTGACTGTTCTTTGGTGTCTCCATGTGAAGGCTATGAAAATACATTTTCTTTTGGAAAAAAAAAAAGTCTGTTTATCTATCAGGCAGCTCCCAGGAGGCAGTATGTGGAGCCGGATAAATGTGAAGTCACAGTGCTTAAAAAGACTTTGTATCCTCTGCAAATCTTTCGAGCTCAATAAAAGAAATGGAGACAGAAGTCTTTCACGTTGGAAAAACACCACAGCCCATGGGGACTCGGTAGGGATGCCGCTATGAGGACATTTCTTACCAGCGGTTAATACGCTCGTGACAACACCGTTGTTACTGATTACATCGGATATTTGACAGGAAAGGATTTTCATTGATTTGGCTCTTTATCTGTAGAGCGCTTACTTTGATCTTTAACGTTGGATGGCTGTGTATTTTACTGTATTTCTTCCAGAATTTGATGAATTTGGTGCGCAAAAATGGACTAAATAAGTTTTATTTCTATAAAAAAACCTCCCACAAAACTGTGGGGGTGTTGGACACGAAACAGGGTGTAACACCGAATACCATGGCAAGCCTAGGACTGGGTTTACCAATATCTGCGAGACTATATGCGGCTGTGAAGCAACTATATGGACAGAATAATTTGTATTCTGTTGGGTTGCAATGTGCCCAAGTTTAAACACCCACAGCTCTGAATGAAGAAACCTTCCCACAATTTTCTTCAGTCTGGTCTCCCATTATCCAGTCTTGACTAACACTGGTTTACAGACAAACAAATATGTGAGCCTCAAGACCTACATCTGAAGACCATGTGACGGTGGTTGGAGCCTCAAACGTGACAGCTGGAGTACTAAAACCAAATACCAACATGGCCACATGAAGGCTTGTAGTAGCAGAGGGGAAAACGGTTCTTCTTGGATGCCATGCTACAAAGCTGCGGAGCGCCACAGGGCTTTTGAGATGTGGTAAGTTGAAAGGGGCGCGGGTGTGAATACAGTAAGGTTAGCTTGGTTAAATGCTGCCACGCCATAGCACAACAACATTCCTTTCACGAGCAGCAACCCTAGAATTGTCAACAGCTGTTTGCACCGGGCGCCTTCAATGGGGGTTCCATCTTCTTCCCAAAGACATCAACAGCAATGTCACGATGCTAATCCAATCAACGGCCTTCTCTGAGGGACTGGCTTGTTCGACAGTGTAAAGTCCCTGTTTGTCAAAACTGCGGTCTGCCGTGAAATCCGAGCTGACGTGTGAAGGACAAGATGACAGCGTCAGGTGACAGTCACTGCCGGCGTGTGGCTATGGCTCGTCAGCGCCAGGAGTGATATGCCCAGCGACGATCCGCAGACTACAATACCCGTCGCGCTTAACTCGCCAGTAACCACCGCGGGCCACGTTATAAGTGAGAGAAGAAAGAAGGGGAGACGGAGCTCGGTGGCAGCGCATCCATTCGGATGACACCCGGGCTGACATTTACTGGCAGGAATAAAAGAAACCAAACTCAAACATCAAGCGGCTTCATCAGATTTGTTTTTTCTGTGGAGTGCCAGGTGATGAGTCGGGTGCTGCTTAAAGATGAGAGCGGGAGGGTAGATAATTCACCTGGTGTCAACAACACTGCCATGACATGACATATCCCCAGCAAATGATAAAAACACGTCCTGACAGGGCAAACGATACTGCACCATGTCGCCGTGTTTACTTGAGGAGCTCAAACAGAATTAAACGGGCCCTTAATAGTCCAAAGACAACCTCCGAAAACAGGTGGAGGCAGGAAGATATTGAATCTTGCCTCAACTGCATATCACCCCCTCGCCTTTATCAGCTGATACGGTTTCCATCTGTGGTCTTTCGCCCATTTCCACCGACCACAGAGCTCCTCCGAAGGCAACAACTGCAATCGAGACACAGTCAGCAGTGAGCGGGGGACGCCAAGGTAAAGATGGGCGGATGTAATACATTAGGCCCGAAATGAGGGGGGAAAGACTTTGTCATTGAATAAGCTCCAAGGGAAGATTACAGCTGTAGAGCTTTTCGCTCGCATTGTTCCGTCCCCTCAATGGTGAGGGAGGGAGAGGGACGCGGTAACAAGGAGAAGGAAAGGGGAGTGTTCTCTTGCGGGGTATCCGGCCATGTCCTTCCAACGCCTTCGCTCCCCTACCCTGCAATTTGCTGGCATGCTAATCTGAGAGTGGTACACAATTGCCGACCGGCAAAAGTGGGACATTATTAAAAAATCTGATGAGGCCCACGTCAAACGATGAGGTCAGTCAAACTTTTGTTTTTTGGCCAACTGCTCACTACCACTGCAATACAGTTTCCTGGTCAATTTCTTCTTTTGTCTCTCGTACTTTCCAATTTGCTTCCTCTCTCTTCTCACTCCCATGCTTCCTCCCCTCTTGTTTTCATGCACTCTGTTCCTCCCTCTCCACTCTTCTCTTGACAGGGCTGGCAGCCTCGGTCTCAGAGGAATCCTTGCATCTACCCCTCCTCCTTCTCTGCCTCTTCCTCCTACTCCCTGCCTCCATATCTCTCTCTCTCGTTCCTTGTAGAAAAAAAAAGAGCTCGCTTGTAAAGCATGCACACACGCGCATACACACACACACACACATATCTGCATTCCTCTTCCTCACTCTTGTCTCAGCACCCAGTGTTGTGTGCCCACGCCGCCTGCGCCAACAGGTCAAGTGCTTGCAATCGCCTCAGCTAACAACCTGTGCCGACTCAGATCAAGCGAGATCATGGGCTCTGGGTAAAAATACCTCACGCATTTGGTTGCTATTCAAAGCCAAAGTGCAAATTGGCTTCGAGAGGGCGCATTGGATGCCGGTGGGCAAGGATTTGAACCCTTGAAAGCATTTTAAGCGCATCCGATCCAATCTGCATTGTCAAAAATGAACAAAAGAAGATTTCAAATTGTGTTGTATCTTGCGTGGTTGTTGAAGGGCAAAGTGTCCTCCTGTTTGTTATTCGAGAGTCAATTACAGTGTTGTTTGGCCAGCAGATAAATTGAAGCCAAGAGGACCGGGGGCCAAAGTCACCTTCGGAACAAGACTTGTGTGGGGGAGTGCAGCCGGTGGTATAGGTGACAATGGGAGACGGTGAACGGGCTGTAAGGGAATCACATGCGAGAATGTGCAGGAAGCTGATGGATAGCTTGCCCCGAACTGGTCCCCCACTCTCTGAACCCTACAGATGAATGGAACACAATTCGCCATTGTTCACCACTCATGTTTGGAAAGGGGAAAGCAACTCACCACCCGGCCAAACACTCACCAGGTTGCAGCTGTGAATTGTACACACAATTTCAGATGCACAGACGGGTTCTGTTACAAATTACGTGATGATCCCAAACTAATACAGACACATGCAGACAGTCAAGTATGTGTAATATGTGGGAGCAGGCACACACACACACACACACACACACACACACTCACACACACTCAACGCATGCTGCGGTTAACAGAGCGGACACCCTCATCTATTTGCCATTGCTGACCATTGCTGGTAGAGGTTCCAATTGCAATCATGGCAGAAAAAAAATCAAAAAGGTGCTTGAACAGGCTAATACCCACTAAAACCCCTCTGAGCTGTGAGCACACAAGCAAACGCTCAATTTCTACGCTACATTTTTCACCGTGCATGTTTTCAATCTCATTAACATCAAAGTCATTAGAACACATGAAGTTGTGATTGGTGCATATTTGGTTTTCACAGACTTGGAATGTGAATTCGAAGCAGATATTTATATCTTTAGCAAGGCTGCCGACTTCAAATAGTGACACATCTTACTCATCAACCACATTCAAATCCCCCTCTTTAACCATAAACCACAGGGGTCAAACCTATCTCGCCATGACTCCACACGCAGCTGACGCTCTCTGGATTCCATCTCGTTAACAAAAGCAACGCCTCGGACCACCACCGAGCGTCATCCGCAGGCCTTTATGTGGATATGCACTCGATCACACACACACTCACACGTACGATCACACACACACACACACACACAGCTATGTAGGACCCTGCAAGCTGTCAGAGGCACAACAACAGACTCGCACACATACACGTAGACGGAGTCATCTTAGGTTACAGATACCTTCTGACAAAGTATTCCCAGACCGGTTTTATATGCTGTAAATTCTACACAAAGGAGAGCAGGGTGAAAGAAATCAGTACATTTTGTGTGAAATTCCCGCTTTGAAGTGAGTGACGCACTTGAAGCGAAGGAAAATAGAAAATAGCTGACTTCAAAGAACAGCCCAGGTTCCTCAAGGTTCCTCCTGGCTTCTTTTTTTAAACATACTATGTTCAACTCCACTCTGCCTGAGAGGCTTAATGTTGGCTGTCAGTGTGCAAGAAGCATTTTAGCAAACATTGCTACACTTGAAAGTTCCTCCCAACAGGTTAAAGTCATTGCTTATTGCATGACAAAAACAAACACACCTTCTTACGTCTCTCCGCAGCACTTCTGTCCTTCTCTACCACAACACTATACTTATATATAGTATATTAGTCAACTAGTTGATTAAACGTTGCTGCCTTCTCTAGTCGGCACCAGACATACTAGAGTGTTAAAATCATTTAAATGTTATTAATATACACATTTAAATGACCTTCTGATGTATGTCTCAGCTGTTACTCTGGAGAGCTGCCTCCCGTCCTTCAGCAGAGGCCGATCTCTTCTCTGATCTAAATTCATCAATCGCTCCCGAGTCACGTTCACCTCGTCGCTTTCTCTCTGCCCTCGTCTGTCACCACGCCTCTTACCGAAACTTGCTTCGTGCGTTAGTGATCCAGAACTTATATTTCTTCTGACAATTTCAATGCAAGTGTATCAGCTAAATATCTCAAATTTAAAACGTAACTCTATCCAATATGGCTACTTTAAGAAATACCTATTATGATATTCTCAACCAGCTTTACCAGGTTCAAAAGCCTGTCCTGGGAACAAAAGCTGCAAGAGGCCACAAGGTTTTTCACCCAAGCCCCACTTTGGATGAAATGCCAATACCCAAGAAGAATAAAAAATGACAAACTGCCTTAGACTGAACATAAATATGACACCCCAGCTCATGCCTCATCTCCTCAGTCCCCTTTTAATATTCAGATCCCATATGAAACCAACAGAGGCAAAGGCCACCATCCATCATGTACAAAGCTGCCTTCTTTCTTTCTTGCACTGAAGCCGGGCTGTCCTTCGTAGAACATGCCATTCCCATGCAATTCTCCCAAAGGCGTCAGCCAAACAAGACCCCTCTGTGATTTACAATGGAGAGGCCTACTTCATTATTAACTCGCAGGCTCACAGCCTAGGGGCCAGACCATTACCTCCACATGGGGGTACATGACACAGGCAGCGGTTGGTCTCTCTGTGTTGTAAAACAACACGTTGTAAAAATGATAGATAAGGGTTGTAAGTGCAGGCTCTGGGCAATCTCAGAATCCTTGGTGTTCCAGAAGCATTGCTAAATGTTGACTCTGGTTGACCAATGCCTCAATCTCTGCATGAAGCAAAGCTGATCATTGAATGCGGTTATTTGGGAGAACTGCACACATATGCAATATGAAATATGGTTTCCCAGACCGGCACACTACCATGAATGCATCCATTTTTAAAATAAGACCCTGGGAGTCTATGTGCCACAGTCTGCCAAGTACGCTCTGGAAGAAAAAAAAACAATCCCTTCACCCACAATGTTGCTACTATGTTGCACCATTGAGTCACACAGGTCCGGACTACACTTTAGTGCAATATACCTCATACGGCTGAATTGTAATCAGCACATCAGCACACCCAGTGCAGTGCAAACAAGGTAACTAAAGCTG
Source organism: Anarhichas minor (assembly GCF_050575085.1). Classification (NCBI taxonomy): domain Eukaryota; kingdom Metazoa; phylum Chordata; class Actinopteri; order Perciformes; family Anarhichadidae; genus Anarhichas; species Anarhichas minor. Next base: position 11,463,021 of record NW_027466456.1, read on the forward strand.
AGTTAGATGGGCAGATAAATTATCTCATTGGCTGGAACAGCGGTACTAGCCAGGCCAGTTATATCTCCTCTGGCATCACATCCTCTACGAGGCCCTGGCACGGGCCTTAACCGCAGCAGTTGGCAGGCGGGGGGGGGGGGGGGGGCGGCGGCGGGACGGCCATCTTAGTGATTGCAGAATTGGGAGCACCCCTGTGTGTCTGAAAGACAGTTTGGCTGTAGTTTAAAAAGCCACTAAACCCCAATCTGCTCCTTCCTATTTTTGCCCTTATGGTGTATCCCTGGAGGGCACTGGTTCAAATTCATTAGCGCTCCTTTATCTCCATGAAAATGGGAGACCCTCTGCTTTCCATCTACCTCCTGTTTCTAAGCTGCAGTCTCACCCCCCCCCCATTCTCTCTCTCTCCCTCTCCTTTCTGCTTTCATTGTTTCTGTCTCTCCCTCGTTTTCCACTACACTTACCCCAGGGCAAGTATGGTGGGGCTATAAACAGCAACCGCCATTTCCATGCCAGACCTGCTTTTGTCTTCCCTTCTGTCCCCGTGTTTTTAGCCCTACCTCCACCCCGTTGAGACTACAGATTGGGGGCTGTAAGATGACAAATGTCGGAGGGGCTGCCTTGGGGGGAGATGGATTTATCTCCAGATACTGCCTACCCATCCCTTTGGCTCGAAGACTGAGTCGCGGCTGTAGACCGGGAGCTGGCTTCAAGCCTTTAGCTTTGTAGCTGACATTTTTACTGAGAATAACTTGTAATGAGCACGCAAATACTGGAGACGGTGCTTTTTGCTCAAAGGGAGTCACTGGGCATCGCTGGGATCAAACATTCAAGCCTGTTCTTTTAACTCTTACCACCTTGTGTTTCTGAAAAAGACTGTGTTTTAGGATTAGGATCATGAGACTTAATTGAATTATGTATTGCATTTTGCAACTGTGTTTGGTTTTGTCAACTAAGATTCGCTTTCTTCATCTGTGTATATATGAAGTCTTCCTGTCTCTGAAGTGCATTTCTCTTCTAGTTCCTACTTGGTGGCATCAGGCTGAAGACCTACTCAGAGCAGCGCCGGCTCCCGCTTCCCTCTGTGTCCACACTATCTTCCCGTATCAGTGGCAAATAGACAGACTCTGATAACAGTCTTATTTAGTTCCCCTTTAAATAATCCAGCTACTTTACTCCTACTCTGCTTGCCCGATTCCCTCTTTAACTGGATAAACTGCTTACAGGTGACTGCTTACATTTTACACTTCACAATAGAGGGATTTAAACAACACTCTTCGAATGTGCAGCTAGGTATTCAGCAGCCAGGACATTCCCACAAGAACAAGATGGATGAACACAACTTGCTGTTGCATGATGATGAGACAGTACAAGACAATCTCTGAGAGAGAAGACGCCCACTAAGTGTAGTTGAATTTGATTCCTGTCTATGTAGGAGCCAGAGTGACACATCTTGTTCCACCACTCATGTTAAAAAACGGACAGAAAGTCAAACAGCAATGGAGAGAGAGTTTTGTATACAAAAAGAACGGTGTGTCAGCGTTGCTGGGTAAAGTTCGAGATGATACATGTGTGGGTGTTTTAAATGTTTATAAATGGCGAAATATTATTCTATGTATTTGGTATTGTCAATTTCATCGCATAAGGGATACTTTACACATGTATAGCCTATTGTGATTTGTTGACTTTCGGGAAAGTGTTTGGCAAATCTTTGTATGGTGTAATGCAGTAGTGTTTGAATCGTTACTGATCTTTATTCTGAGAGTAGCTTACCAAAGCTGCCTGTGGGCCAAATATTACCAAAAGGATTTTGTCGCTCATTCATACTTGCACTACTGTCTGTAGCAGTAGTAGTAATCGAGACTCCTAAACTGGTGGATGAACAGAACTGTGAATTCTGTGTACCGTTAAGCCCCTATCAAACATGCGTTACACGCACTGGGACATCCCAGGCGAGATTGTGAACATGTAATGCTGATTTAACTGGGTAACAGTGACCCTCTCACAGCAGGGGGATGATGACTCTCCATAATGACCCTCTCAACTTGGCTGAGACGCCAAATCAGTTGTCCCATTGTCTAGTGACCACCTGGCCAAACATCTCTGCAGCCAAATCAAATAATATTGCAATGCGTGAGGCACTTTTTAAATTACAAGGCTTGACAGCAACCTATTGATTGATTCTAAACACTGAAACCTCCAACAAAAACCAATACAAACCAGTTTAGTGCAATCTTCCCCTGAGTACAAGAACCACAAGGAAAGAAATAAAATCTCCAAAACCATTATTCCGCCATGGATTTGATCCATAAACAAAAGGGTGACAGCAGCAAGGCCCCCCACCCTCCGGTAGTGCTAATCTTCCAAATCGTGGCTGGTGTCTCTGATTGCTATGTTGTCAGTCTTCCCCCAGCCTCCATCACTTTTTAATCAGGATTATCTTCTCTGACACTGAGACTCAAGAGTTACTTAGGGGTCCAGGCAATGCAGGTGCTGGAGCCCTATTGGAATTGCTTGGATTATTTTGACTCTTCCTCTGCTCTAAATTATTTTGATCTGCAAAGCCTAGGGCAGGACAATAAAAACCATATCTACTGACCTCATGCTAAACAACGACGTGATGTGTTGCTCAATCCATTAGAACAACATGTCAAAATAAAACTACTGGTGTGTGTTGATTGGGGTCTTTGTTAAATGTTGCTTTGTCAAGGTTACTTTTGGAGTCAATGTCAAAAAATGTTGTGCACGCATGCATGTGTGTGGAGCTTTTCCTCATAACCACATAGTGGAAAGCAACCTTTTTAAATAGTATCTTTCACACCAAAAAATGTTAGGGAAACAACTAAATCCTCAACTTCTCAAAACAGTAAATAGAACCGCAGGTTGCCCACTGTGTTTACTGTCAGCTGGAATACAGTGGAGAGCGCCTGTCTCAATTTACATACAAATGTCACCTATCTTCCCAGGGGCTGGGGAGGGTGGAGAGAGTACTCCACCGTGATGCGCTTGACAAACCTTTCTTCCCCGTCTGGGAGACAAGCTTGTGATGCACAGTGAGAAGAAACTCAATGTATTTTGCCTCTGGTGGCTTCTCTCTGTCTTCCTTCTCTTTTTACGCGCCACTGGTACTCTGCAATTTGTGTATCCAGACCGGAGTACATAGGCTTTGTTTCCATTTCACTGAAAGATGGGGCACCCTGCTGTTTGAAAAGGCGCCCAGATTGCTGGAGTTGTAATTAATGAGGAGGCCTTGTGATTGGGATTTTTTTGATGGAGGGAATTATTAATACAATATGAATGATTGCATTGAGCCAGACTGCGAATGGAGAAGGCCAAATAGGAACAACACCTAAAAATTGGCGTGACAATGAGGATCTTGTGGTAAGGGAGATGATGGCGTCGTCTGCATACAAAGCAATCACCTCGGCTCGGAGAGCCAGTGCTGCTTATATTCCCAGAGATGCACAGGGAGCCATTTTCTGTGGTTAAGTGGCCCACATAGTGATTCGGCACCATGTCTCATAAACCAGGACGTGTATCCCCTGATGCATAGGGATGAACAATCAGCCTGACAGGCAGGTAGTTACTCCTTTTTAACCCTGGCTAGTGCTGAGTGATGCAACAGAACAGCAGGCCCCTCCCTTTCCTCCTCCTCCCCTGCCTCTCTCTCTCTCTCTATCAGTCTCCTCTCCGTACCCTCTCATCTCTCTCTTTCTCCCTAGCCTCCTATTTCTTGCACACTCCCTCTGTTCATTATTCTCTTTATCCCCCCCCCCCCCCCCCCGCACCCCGCCTTCCTCTACTCTATTCAGTGGCTCCCTCTCGTTTTCCCTCTCTATCGCTCTCCCTCCCAGAGGCCCATGTTTCCTTGCTTGCATTACACACAATTACTTCCATCCATCAATTATCTGCCTACTCCTCTTTAGTTAGCCCACTTCCCTTCTCTACTCTGTGACAACAACCCCCACTATCCTGCGCATACACATGTTTCTTTGCGACCCCCATCTCTCACCTCCTACCCCCCGGGGCAGCTGAGTGTACCTCCCCACACGCTTGTCTCTCCCCCCCTACCCCTTCTACTCCTTTCTCTTCCCCCAAAGCTCGCCCCTCCTGGAGCCCCTCCTCATACCAGATGTCCCTAAAGTTTGGGTGAGGGTGTGCATGTGTGGAGAAGGCAGGAACAAAAGGACAGGGTGGTGGATTGGGGGGCAAACGGATGGGTGGGTGTGGGCCAAGCCATCTTGCCCTTGGCTTTCTGTGTGCACACAATAAGCACCATCAGATTAAAAGCGTTTAGAACACACACACACACACACACACACACACACACACACACACACACACACACACACACACACACACACACACACACACACACACACACACACACACACACACACACACACACACACACACACACACACACACACACACACACACGTCTCTTTTAACCATTTCACACTGAAACCGCAACTTGGGAAAAGCTCATGTTCTATTGGACCTGTGTCTGTGAGTCGTATCATAACCAGGGTGCTATGAAGGTCAGACACTACTCTGCTAATTCATGAAAACATATTTTCATGTGCTTCTACTTACGATAGATGGCTGCACTTGCAGCCTGCAACTGTGAATAAAGTGGCATTCGGCATATTTATAAAATTAATAGAATGAATAGAGCAACGCAAGCATACAGTATCTTAAGTACTACTTGTTTGCTGTATGGCTTTTGCAGTTGGAGGGTGTTGTGAGTTATGGTGGAAAGAACGAGGTTGGAAGAAAGCAGCAGAATCAAGAGTCAATTTCGTTATTGACATGATAATGGAGGTGTGTGGCCTTCCCTACCAGTCAGCTGCCATCCACTTAATCTTGGCAAAGTGTTCAAAAGTCTATCACCTCACAAGACTCCAACAAGCTCAAATTATAGTAAATTGCACAAACAGAAATGTTTCTGGACAATATTATACTCTTAACGCATCCTGCGTCACAAATACACGCGGCCTACAGATGGCTCAACAGGCTGGCGTGGACCATCTAACGGCCTGTATGAGCAGCATTTTAAATGAGAAAACAATTCCACCTGTTTGAACCCTTCGGGCCCCTGCCCCCTCCCCACTACCACGTGTCTAAAACCTCAGAGGGGTCAAACTACCAGGGCGCAGGCCTGCCCTTCCTGCCAGACCTAGTTTGCAAAGAGGAGGAGGCAGACGCCCCAAGGGGACCCTCTGTGCATCAATCTGGGGGGAGGCCAGCTGGTAATCCCACTTAATATAGGAACAGCCCAACGGCATGCATCGGGAGACGACCAGAAAAGATGCAGACAGACAGACGGACAGGATCAGACACATCCATTTCATGCTCGTCCCAGACCGGGTGTTAATTACTTCTCACCATGAAACACCAGTTCACATTAACTCCATAACCATAAAGATGATGGGATCAGGGCCCAGAGGAAAAGGAGCGTGAATGGGTGCTTGTAATAGAGCAGTGTTTGGTGCAGTTTCCTCTCAGGCTTTAACAAACTATGCAGCATGTTTGTTGAAGAAGGAGGCCGACTAGAGTGAACGAGGGAGTAGCAGGCATCAACAGAAGGTCTGCTTACTGCTCGTCGTCAAAAGCAGATTATCAGGAGGAGCTGGAGCGAATCATTTCTGTAAAACCTGAAGGTACCAGGAGAACGGGCGGGAGGCTGAGGGAGAGAACAGTGTGTCGATGTATTCCCCCTAGACGTTACCAGATAGACTCTACTAATCCCTGCCAGACTATGTGTATCAGCAGTTTCCTTCACTTCTTAAGACTCCTTTTCCAGTCTCAATCAAATCGCTGGAAGATTCCCATTAATGATATCGAAGGGGTTTTTCTATCCTGTGTTACAACAATGCTGGAGAGGTTTTGCATCTGTGGTGAGCTTGGTGTGGAGTTCATTGTAAAGTGCAAAAGAAGCATGAAACGTATAAAAGTCATGCGTAAATGCACTTCAGACGCATTTAAGATCGGAACAAAATGCAATAAACACAGTCCATTCCAGGAAACAAATAAGCAACTGAGATCTAAAAAAAATATTGCCATATTATTGAAGACTGGATTCATATGCAAGAGAGATGGGAGAATTTTAAATGTGAGGAGTTGAAAGACTGATTGAGGGAGATATAGGGAGGAAGAAAATCCATCAGCCCTTGCCTCTCAATGTCACCTCTGCCCAAAACCATAGCTGGCTTGATGTTAAGTGCTGACCTTTTGACTTCAGGAGAGTTAATATGACTTTTGGGTGCTGCCGTAAGGGTCATGGCCATTTCTCACCTCCAGCAAGGTCTGTTGAGGACAAAGCTACCAGTTTCAGACCCAAGGCAACCAGCGGGGGCCTCTGAACTATTGGTCAATAATGTCTGTGCCAGCCATCCGGTTCATGTTTCTACCCCTATGGCCATGGTGACAATGTAGGTCGATTGAGCAAAAACAACACACCAGCCTGCAGAAGTGTGACCACGATGATGTGGTGAATTGTCATGACTTCAATCTTCTGGTTTTCCCTCCTCCACTGCTTGGCTCTTTCTGTCCTGACAAATAATACCACCCCAGGTCTAAATGTTCTGACATTTTCATCCAAAGTGCCTTACAGCGCTGAGAGCGCATATTCAAAATGGGAGGCTGCAGCGACTTTAATGTCTAACGGTTGTGGTGGTAAATAACATACTTTTCCCATCAGCTATTATTTACTTGCTCTGTTTAATTTACAGTAATCAGGCGCAACACAAGACGTGTTGTGAAGCAGAAAGAGAGGCTTTTTTCTTGTAACTCCAGCTTGCACAAACAAAGCTGACCTGTTTTTAATTTCAAAAATACTATGGGTTTAACAATGGTTTGTCGTAATGCTCGTTAAAATTGGTTTACATACTAAATATTCTTATTTTGTTGTTTTACATTGTGGTTTGGTTAAAGCAACACTATATGTGTTTCCAGACCCTTGGACACAATATGTTTCAGGCTTGAGGGCTGCAATAATCACATTTCATGCTCATATCAGCTACAGTTCAATTCTTAAAAGGTCACTCCGGTTCAAACTTCTTATTGTTGCCAAACGTTCTTCTTGGAAATGTAGGAACCCAACAACAGTGCACCACAGTTCACTACTTTAATGCATGGAGTATTAATAATATTAGTCAACAATTCAAGGGATTAGGAATAACTGAAGCCACAAATCGGTGCCATTGTTTGGTTAAAACCAGTGAGTTGTAGTATTCTAGCCGACACCAGGCCGAGTTCTCGTGTGGCTTGAACGTACACGAGTGCAGAAGACTATTGCATAACAGCATCATAAAGCATTGGTAGTTTTGCTGTTGCTGACAATAGTCAGCGGAGCCTCGTATCGAATGCACAACTGCTGTATCCAGAGACACACAGTTCACTTCCTACTGTAGGTTCATGTGCAACAATGTTGCGATATGCTATAAAGTTGTTACATGTTTCTTTCATTGAGTCTTACCCACCCTGGCTTTGTGGCAATAAAAGAAATGTGCATGACCAGGGATGGCTAATCCACAAATCAAAGGGGAGAGGGGCCTTTACAAGACACACTGCCTCCTGTTTTCACAGCCAGACTAATTGCACCTCGTGTCGTTGGAAGAGCACTGATTTAGCACTCAGAGCATATTAAAATGAATAAACACAATTAGCTGTGAGTGCAACAGCGCCTCTGCACAGCGCACATTTCTCTCTGCGACGACAGTCACTTCAAAGCAGCTGTTATTAACTGTGGTGTTGCGTCAAGTGCGATGTGACTAATTGCAAAGCACTCGATGCCACCAAAAATGCTCCTAATTTCAATTTGAATTTAAATCAAATGAACGGAGCACTAGGTGGTAAAAGAAAATTGGGTAACTGTGCAATTGTAATCGTAAAATCTGGAACAAAGGACAAGGCAGAAATGTGTATTTGCTGATTAATGTTCTACTTTCATTGTGACTGTTAACATTTTATAACCAAACCATGGTGTGAATTCAAGTGGAAAATAGACAGTAATTGATGAGATACAAGTCATGAATCATCGTTCATTGTTACATCAAACAATACATATGTATTATATGTATTGTTTGTGTAGGTGTCTTTGTGTGAATTTGAAAATAGCAGTTTTCAAACGTTGACACTTGAAAATGTTTTACTGGCTGTAGGTTTCAGTTTCAGCGCAGCATCTGGAAAATATCTGATGGGAAAAAGCCTCTTAACGTATCACGAGCTCTGCTCGCTTTGCCAATAAAAAAAAAAAATCCAATAGCTGGAGTTGGTAGTAAAAAATGCACTTGATGTTAAGAACCCCAAAGAACAAAAAATACATAAAACAGGGACAAAGATACAACTTCTGAAATCTCCTGAAGTAAAATACATGACATTGAATGTCTGTGAGGCCTGTAGCGATCTAGAATCGCCCTCTCGTCTCCCCTTTGATTCCGTTTAAAATGAGAGGGAGAACACAGCCTGTCGAGTTCGGGGAAATAAAAGAAAAACTGCTCAGAAAGTAATACTTGCAAAATAAGTGACTTTCAAAACCCCGAGGACGACACTTCCTTAAGACCTCTATACTTGGGGGAACAAAGCATCATATCCGGGGCACAATTCAATTAGCTTGTCATCCGAGTGTAGGGAAAGGAGCTCCAATTAAAGACGTTTTCGTGGGTGTGATGTTCTCACTACCTCACCCTTCTCCACTGTTAATTACCACCGCTTACAAGCGTGCCACTCACAAATGCATCGATCTGCAATTTCTGCAGACGAAAAAACAAATGAATGAGTAAAATGAAATAAAACAGCACCTTGCAGACGCAGCTGTGACAGACACGGCGGTCACGCTCAGCTTATCCTTGGCATTTTCATTGCCTTTTGTCTTTCTTGCCCAGTTGTTTGACAGTGATTGGGGTTGATAAATTGTTCAATTAAAGCCGCATTAAGAATCCAGAACACACTGGACTCACAGCCTCTTGGTGTACGTGTTGTCCAATTACTCTGAAGGACAAGGCTCCTTCTCGCTACCGACAATCAACATGTGACTCTCATCATAAGACAAATGGGTTTATTTATGCCACCTAGCAGGCTGATTGAATACTGTAGTGCAAGAACGATGATTTGGAGTTACAACATCAAAACGCAATTTCCATTGCAAATGGTTTAGATTTTTCTATGTAGTCTCCACTGGGGAATTGTCTTAAGTTCACCAGGATGTGAAATAGGTGTCAAAAGTAGAAACAAACAGTGATGTGTATTTCATCTGCATTTTCCAGCTTGATACACTGGTGCTGCTGAGCCTGACCTCTGACCTCTATACATTTCACGATACTTCCCTGCTATTTTCTATTAACATCGGGAACAAAAACAACATTGTTCGGCCTCTTCTGTTCAGCAAGCCGCAGTAAATGAAATGCATTACGAATCTGTTTTTGGCTTGCAGTTGCTGTTGGGGTGGAAGGGTGAGGAGAGAGAGGTGGGGGGGGGGGGGGGGGGGGGGTATGTGGCCCAGGGAAGGTTTAGCCTTAAATGTTCTGATAAAATTAAGATCCATTGCAATTCTAATTGGACTCACTTGAATTACTGTAAACTGCCATAACAAAAAAAAAGGAAGAAAAAAGCCATGGCCTGGAGCTGTATCCAAACTTTACGACACAATCAGAGCAAAAGTTACTTTGCGTAGCAGACGATTACCCTTAAGATAAAAGAAGTAGTGGTGAAAAATTAAAAGGATATTGATTGTGCAAACATCAGAGAAATGTCTAAAAAGAAGCTTTTCTCCAACTCCACACAAAGCTCACCACAGACACTTTGCAAGGGAGTACAAAACGTCGACAGCATTGTTGTAACACAGGATAGAAGAATCCCTCAGACACCTTTGATGGATGTCTTAAAGGGATTTGATTCAGTGAGTTCCTCTCCCCCCCCTTTTAAAAAAAACATTTTCTGGACTGTCGCTTAGCACTGAGATCAGTGATGGACATTTACCTGCATCACATCAGAGCAATATGCCCACTGGACGCTGTTCGCCTCAGTGTTTTCAAATGCTAAATTGTGGGAGCATTTTGGTCAAAATGTCCCCAGAACGGCGGCTCAGTGTTTGATATGCGCGTGTGTGTGTGTGTGTGTGTGTGTGTGTGTGTGTGTGTGTGTGTGTGTGTGTGTGTGCTTGGGGGGTCTCCAGTGTGAGAAAGTTAGGGGACCTCTGCATTAAGAAGCAGACTGCGGACTAAATCACTGACTTTAGTCTTCTATATATATATATAACACGCAAAGAAACCACGTTAACAAAAAAGTTAGGGCAAATAAGTTCCCTCTAAATCACATCCAGCACAAGAGCAGAGCAGGAATACCTTTTTCTGTTTCCCCCCGCAGACTGAGGTCTACTGGCAAAGAGTAAAGACACCCGGTAGACAGGACGGTCCAGCATTATGGCAGAGTAGGAAAAACAGTTGAAGCGTTGTCTCTTCCCACATTTATTTACCTTTATATAAATAACCTGCTCTCTAAACTCATATCAAGCGTCTCAACGAGTTAATAAGTAGGTTCAAAGTTGCGAGCACTTACTTCAACGGCGTGAGAAGAGTATTTCTCAGACTACCCCCCTAGTTGGTTAACGGGGGGACAGCTTTTAAATCCGTATTGGTTGGTGGGTGAGCGGTCGTATTCCCTTTAGAAAAACAGTTACTTCGCATCCACGACGGTAGGAAGAAGAAGAAGAAACACTCCGCTATAGTCCACTTTCTTGAGCAGCAGAGCAGTCACTTGTTAACTGGGGGAGCGAGTACAAAACACTTCTATTATTGCCCGTGCGTTTGTATTCCTTTCCCCCCCAAACAGATCAGACGCTCCGAGCCAGAATCTCCTCAGTGAAAGGGAAATTAAACACCCTATAATAATCCGTGCGCGACACCGCCGCGCGCGGATCTCCAAATGTGTCGTTATCTCCGCGTCCCAGGTTTTGGTCCCTTTCTTCCCAAATCCACCTCGTACGGACTGGGGGGGGAGACAGGAGTCAAATGCCCCCCCCCTTCTCCCTCCCCTCTCTTGCAGGGTAAAAAAAATACGAAGCCTTGTGCTGCGTTCAATGCCGCCTCATAAACTTCGTCTCTTGACTTCCCCTGAATCGTAAATCCTACCACTCGGTGCGTTCAAGCACGTTCCGTCGGAAATCATATCACAATGGGGCCTGTAACGAAACGAGTTACTGCGGCTGATCTATTATTTTCATAAATCTGGGCTGCGATGGCAGAATGAACAGATGACAAATACACAGAGCAATGGTGCAGGGAAGTAAAGCACGAGTTTGGATTTTTTTTAGCCTACAAACTGCGAGGCTAAAGTTTTCAACTGATTTGCAATAAAATATCAATTAATTTGATATAATACAAGATATGTTAAAAAAAACATATTTCTATGCATTTGCAAGAATGACCTTGAGCACTGAGAGAGATGCAAGAAGTCAGTGGCCCAAAAATGCTAAAATGTGGGTAATCAATGAACCAATATGGATGTAATAGTCAATTTCTTTACATGTCCAGATAAACGACACAGTGATCTTCAGTGCATATTAAGCAAGTAGCCATTATCCATCCAGTTGCATCATAAATAAACTTGTCACATAGTAGCCTACACACGATATACAGTCTATAAACTGCAATGCAGCTAAAATACAAGGCTGGAACAAACAGGAAGTGTTCTGTGACATGATCACGATTTGGAAACGTGACTTAGTTTTAATTTTGTAAAGACTATTTATTGCTTTCAGTAGCCACTCTACCATGACATGTCCCGTTTGTCCTTGTTCCCGTTTACATTTCAAAGCAAATCAAATTAGCATCAATTCTTTTAATTTCAGTGATAATACATTTGTATCATTTATTATTATTGAATTAATTTGTTTAATAATGTTGAGCTATGATGTGCTACAAAACAACAACAGCACAACAAACAATTAGCTGCAATAAAAATTAATATTGATCTAGTAATTACTCAAATGCCAAATAAAAGCGAAACATTTTACATTGACTTTCAACAACCTTTGGTTCGTCCTCCTTTCACTTTGCTATCAGTGAGGAGGGATTTGGACCTGATTTCACACAATCACATTGGTTTTGAGCTGAAGCGGCAACTCTGATTGGCTGGTAGAATTTGAATTTGAATAGTGACAATGGAGTCCCTTTGTCCACTAGGGAGGCAAAGCACAAGAGTCCACTGACCCACAGGGGCTCTGAAGTACTGTTTGTAAACAATTGGTCAATACTGTAAATTTACATCTGAATACATTAGATAAACAGGTTTTAGAAGCAACAGTGGTTTCCAGTTCCACTTTAATTCATTTTAAATCAATTTATTTTGTATTTGTACGTTTTCAGTTGAGGGTACTTCACAGTCATCTTAAAGCTTATATGAGTATTTGAAGACACTTTTCCACTATTTATCAATTCCTCAAAATTTAGTTTTTTGACATTTATTTGAATTATGGGAGAAAGGTTATCCCCTAGCCCAGCCACCACTGCTCAGCTGAAAAACGCTGGTTACTGGCTACGTCAAATCACCTTACTGGAGCATTAAGGACCAGGGTGTATGATGGGAAATTGAAGAAATTAGATTGAATTAGGACGGGGCTACATTTTGTGAGGCGCAGTGCATCAAATGAAAGGCCTCTCCTGCCCAATTGGAAGGAGAGTAGCAATATATTTTTTGTGAACCTTTCAAGGTATGCAGGCAGTAATGGATGGGAACAGGCCCTTTTAAAAAAGACCCATCTTAGCTGTGTGTTGGCAGAGAGCCACCCTGAGCCACAAGCAATCCTCCACTGCCCTCTCTCTGCTTTTTGTTTAAAACCCAGCGTGACATGTAACACACCATAAAGAGGTGAAGAGGGGAGTGAAGTGTGTGTGTGTGTGTGTGTGTGTGTGTGTGTGTATGTGTGTGGGTCTAATCAATTTAACTGGTGAATAAAAATCATGCGTTTATGTTACGTGGACTTTTCCCTTGGCCACTTATTCACACTATGGCCCCTTATTTAATCAGGCCGGTAAATCTTAGCGGCAACCCAGAGCTCTCACCGCCATTCCCCTGGTGGCATGAGCCTTAACATGGTAAATTTCACTCGGGTAGGGAAATGCGCTCAGTGGCCGAGGCTAGTGCTTTAGAAGGATAAAAAGAGCACTTACCGCCTGACATGTGCAATCCATAACAGAATAATGAGACTCCTCCACACTAGGAGCTCTCTTCCCCTGCTCTCCCTCTCCACTTTTTGTTTTCCTTGTGAGTGTTCATAAATGCCATGTAAATTCAGAGAGCGGAAGATGTGGCAAGTGCTCGAGGGAAAGCGCTTCATCGTTTGCGTCTTGTTACCGAATTGTGTAACAACATGTACTATGTGAAGATTCTCCGAACGACCAGCGAACCTTGTTGAAACTGCCGGCCTCCGTCTGTCAGCTGTTATGGCTACAAGTGAAGGTGATCCACACCACGATGCTTGCTCATCACTGTTCTCAAACAAAGACACACCGGCATGCCAGAAAACAAAAGCTGTTCATGGGAGAAGAATGCTTCTAGAATTATATTAAAGGACTCTGGGTGATGAAAATCAACATGAATATGATATGGATGTCCGTTGACACAGAAAAGTAAAGACAGTAGACGATAACATTGCCCAGCTGGTGGTCATAATTACTTTAAAAATACATATGCACTATTAAGAGCGGAGATTATAAAAGCATTCGTTTTTGCTTTATCCCCTTAAAAAGGCCTAAAGCATCTATTATTTGCTTTTCATACACAAATAGGAAATTAAAAAGATTTCTGCCACCATCACAAGGTCAGCCACTTTATTTAGTTAACAACAATGTAAATAAATTGGCGGGTTTCCTTCAATATGTCACTGCTCAACTCAAAAGCCAACAAAAGAGCGGAGTGTTACCAACTTGTAAACACTGCCCAAATGTTGTTTGTCCAAATCTACATGCATTCTTTCTTGCCCCCGCTGTCCTGTTTTTAACACTACGTGAGACTGTAAAAAAAGGAACGTTGCTTCTTCTCCTTATTGTCTCCCTGCTCCCCTCCGTTCATCTGTCACCCCAAGGGGTTGAGGCACAATCACCTCCGATAGCAGCGGGCCATCGCTCACTCTGTCCCTGGAGGCGACAGCCCACTTACTGCCAGCTCGCGCTCAAATGGAGGACATTTCATCACCCCACGAAAACACAATTAAAAACGTGCACGCGGCAGTCGACGGCCCTTCGAGAGCCACCCCCAGCCTCAACTTTAGTTACTCTGAGCCTGCCTCACCCTGTCAGATATTTACTCTTCCTGTGGTTGAGTGTTTGTCAGCTAAGTTGGAAAGTACTGTGTGGTGTTTCCGTGTGAACAAGACACTGGAAGAAAGAGAGAAAGTGGACCGGCGCTCAGTGCTTATCCATCTCGGATAGAGGAACGGTAAGCACGGCCGCCTTTGGTGGGCATGTAGCCTCAACAGTACACTGATAAGTGACTGTGCTGTTGGCTAGAATCCTGTTTGTCCCTGGAAGCCAAAATGGAGGATAGCATGCTGGGGTTTGTGTTGATGTGCTTAACACACACACACATACTGTACACACACACACAAATACACACAAACAGCAAGCAGGAACACAGGCAGACTGACGGCTATTAGAGTGCAATGATGCTCCCTCTTATCTCCCACCGTGATAGAGATCTACAAAGAGCTTGAGAGCGATTATGAATTCATTACCTTGATACACAAGTGAGTGCGGCAATAGACAGGAGGTTGAGAATGGAGATGGGAGCTCGGTGGGTGTACTGAAAAGGGGATGGGAATGCAATGAATTACACGCTGCTAGAATAAATCTGATAGCTCTCTCTGCACTTTCAGGAATTTTTGAGTTCTTCAGGTGCCACTGGAGTGCATTTCTCTGTGACACACACATCAATGTTCATGTTTTCCACTGTCGTACTGAGGATCATAGTTCAAAAGGACATGTGGGCAGTGCAAGTTTCAAATCGTACCTTCTAACAACAGGCCACTCTTACAATCTGTCTTTACGTTTTAATTTACAGCAATTCAAACAATATCTGAACATGTTACATTGCAACTCAATGCTTAGTGTTCTTTTTTAAATTCGGCTTTCTTTTCCCCCATTGATAACAATAACAGTGCAGCATCTGTGGCCTGTGTTTTTGTATTATTTTTTTTAAACGTTGGTGACATTTTGGTTCTGCTTCTCACTGGTCTTGTGTTGTGAATTGTTCACTCTTCACAGAAATGTGAGCAAAGTCCCATTGTTGTGCATCCAATCTGTCATTTAATGCATCCTGGCATGATTACATAATAAGACTCCCACTTCGCAAGTCTAACAATGGTCTTTGTGTTGAAGATATCAGATGAATACCCAAATTATAGGGTGTTGTTTTTATCACATCAGAGTCTGTATAACCCGGTTCTTTTCGGTTACCAGACACTTACTTACTCTTGCCTCGCTTTCTTCCTCAATTCTCCTGCATTTCTTTTAACCGGCTCACTCTCAATATGGCTTTCTCTCCGAGAGTGTTTTCCCTCCAGCTCTGTTGAACTCAGCTGACATTTGGAGGCAGGTGAAAGAGTGCAGCTAAATGAACCAAAGAATTACGGAAGAAAGAGCAAGGAGGTGGGGTGTTTTAACTGTGTGTCTTGCGAATACTGTTAAACACTGTTGTTTTATATGGTGCCCGATGCTGCAGTGCATTTCAGTTTCCAAGTTGCCATTACTGGACTGAGCGGACAGTTAGTTTAACTGTGAATATTGTAAACTCCGTGTGAATTACACACTGTATATTCCACAGTCATGGACAACGGCTACTGTATGTTGAAGAGGAGTCTGCACGATTTGCAAGCACATTTGATTTGAATCCATTTGATTTTTAGAAAATAATGTATTATTTCATTTTCCTGAAAGGAAAATAATGTATTCCACAATTTAGAGGTATGATTTAGTGGCAAAGATAATTAAAGATTTGTATCCTTAGTCTGTGTTTTATGTCCAAATGCTGTATGAGAGTTATGATAGGACTATTTGTGTAAACAGCAATCCTATCATGTTTGGGATAAAATTGACCAAATGTAAACTTCAGATCAGATATCAGCTTTGCTGATGTAAAGTTATAATTTCTACAAATAGACATATAAAAGTTATATTGCCTTCTCATGCTCAATGTCTTTTTGTGCTGGCTTGTTTTTAGTGTGGTAATAAGCCCTTTTACTGAGTGATAGTTATCCGTAATGGTACATCACCATATGAATCCATCTTTCAGCAACCTATTTTATTGTTTTGCTGAAACAACCCAGCATATAATTTATGCTCTTTGGGGGTGTATTTATGCAGCAACATGTCATTACATGTCATTGCGTAGCGTCCCGTGAATACGTCTTTTGTAAATGTGTGTGCTTCTGAGTGAATTTAATGTGCTGCGTGTGCAAATGTGTCCTTCACCGTGTGTATATTCAAGCATATGCGCCTTTCAATGTATGCCATTGTATACAGAGTACTGTGTGCGTGTACATTTCCGTGCCTTTAACGCTTTCGGGTCACTGTGCGCGTGGTGCTATGTGCAGATATAAGTGTGCCTTGCAGCGAGTGTTTCTGCACATGGTGTGAGAGTGCGCGTGCATGCGCATTTCTACACAGCGGAGAGGCGGGTGAGGCCAGAGAGGCAGGGAGTGATGAGTGATGCCAGAGGTGGTTTTCTACCAACCCCTCCGCTGGCTTGCTGGCTCACTAATGGCCTCCTCAGTGGGTTGGCTGACCGACTTGCTGGCTCTCAGTGGCTCCGTCTTCCTTATTTGGTAGTGGAGGGTGGGGGATGGTGGGGGATGGTGGGGGATGGTGGCGGCGGGGTAGTGGATGGGGGAGTAGCGGTGCTCTGTTTACACGCAAGGTCAGAAGGTCGGAGCGCCAGAGTGCCATGGAGCAAATACAGATCACTTAAAGACAGTAAGAGAGCACACGAGTCATTGCTTCACGGCCGTCAGCTGGACGGATCGGGGCAGATTTGCCGTGAAAGAGTGTGATGGAGAGAGTGTGTGTGTGTGTGTGAGAAAGAGCGAGAGAGGAGGGTGGATAGCAATACATGCTTTGGTGAAGCCCCAGAAAAAAGATCTCTACAGGTAATTTCCACACACATACACACTCAATTGTCTCTTTACCCTCTCTTGCTCTCAGGCCCTGGACAGTTGAAGGGAGTCAGTGGAAAGGAAATTAAAGGCAACCATCCTTATAGTTTTTCTCTTGTCCGCTTGACTGCTTGCATGCCTGCCTGCCTGCTTGCATGCCTGCGTTCCCTGGGCAATGTTTATGCTGTGCCCTGCCCAGGACAGAATAGATTCGCCCACACAGCACTGTGCTCTCAACCAGAACCTAAGTAGGTCTGGCAAGCCCGAGCCACGGTCCCATTCACTCTCACTCCTCTGGATTAGGCCCTACGGCCTGGGGCAACACAGCAATGACTACATTAATAGACCTAAGATAGCATCTCTCCACCCCACCCTAAAAATATCTATCCATGTCTTTCATATTAGGACACATCAGCAGGTTGTTTATTTCCATCCATCAGCGTCCCCAAAGTTTAGCGGGATCGTTTTCAAACTACTTGAGGGCTAAGTGTTAAGTTTTGAGTGTCTGCAGGGTTAGCCGAAGCCCTCCAGCTGGTATAAAGTAAACGAGTTAGAACTCCAACCTGTGACAGGTTGTCAGAATTGATGGTGGATCTTCACTGAACAAGTAATGAAAATTAAACTTGGATGTGTTTCAGGCTACAATAAAACAAAAGTGGAAAATTCTGTCATTATGATACAAGACATACATCAGAAAAGGGGACCTTTAAAAATGCATCACGCTGCATAGCTTTCCACCATCACTGTGAGGAAAGTGTAATAAGCTAAATCTTTCATTCCCAAATGCCATGAAATTACATGCACTGGCATAATCAAATTCATTACCTCCAAACTTGAGGTCAATTTACATTTCTGTATATGCCGCAACAGATAAGTGGAGCGCATCTAATCTAATAATGCTAATTCATCGCTGTACTTTTTGTCTCTCTTTATGATGTATATTAGGGTTGTTGGTAGTACAGTACATGTGCAGTGAAGGCACTGCTGTGATGAGGGTGGTGGCAGCTCGTAGGGCACATTATCCAACCAGTCGGACTCCCAGTGCCATGCTACGGATAACACTGCTCTGCAAGAACACAGTGCCTCTTGACGCCAGCTGTAAAGATTAGCAGAGCTTTGTTTAATTGTGCTGTTAACATCCTAGGAGCCACTTAAGAGCTGCTGCTCTCTCCTCCTTAGAAACTTTAAAGCTCAGCCAACAGTCGCTGCTGCCTTTGCATTCAGGTGCAAATGCCATAGGAATTTGTATGCCCCAAAGCTGTAACCAGCTGACAGCCAGACGATTGAATCATCGCTTCCAATCGGCCACACACCAATCACAGCCCACTCTGACCTCGAGGAGGTTCATTTAAATATGACTCTCTCCTCACCGATCCTTTCTACACCAACTCTGTTACAGACCGTGCTGCTGGCAAAGCTTTGCCTCCTCCACCCTTCTTTAGTTCAGAGTTCATTTTGCATTGCAAATGGTTGAAATGGTATTCAAAGTTTACCTCGGGCTCATTCCTGTATACGCGGTGGGTTCATGCATCGTGCTAATCGTGCTCCCTGTTTTGGATCAGTAGGTGCTTGGCTAAATCCAGGGAGCGTTTTAAGAGTGGAGCCACCAGCGCCAAGTATAACTATATTTCCATTTGTGGCAACAAATAGATAGAAATCTATGACGAGAGTGTTCCTGACTGAACTGAGATAAATCTCCAAAGGTAAAATGTGAACAAAACATACAGACCAAAATCTTGGTGGGCTGATGAATGAAGGGTTTCTTTTCTAAATGTTGTATATCCAAATGACAAATGTTAATTGTGAAATTTTGATCCAAGAAAGCACCCACGAGGCCATGTTTCCACATTAACTCAATCAGACTGAAAGAACTGAACCAGTGAAGAATCTACAAAACTAATTCAAATTGACATCCTCAGATCAAAAAACAATGACTTTTCTCACTAGTTGAGATCAAACACGGGAATGAGTTCTAAAACCCGGCAATGACTTCGTATTTTTATACTTCCAGTTCCCTCGTCTTGAAGTCAATGTGTTTTTTTGGATGTGTTTTTCATTGGATGATTAAAGAAAAGTCTGTGGTTTAGACAAGATAAAGAGATTTTAACGTTTTGTTCTGCCATATAAAATGTCAGCAGATATCTCACAATTTTGAAGCTGTTCATCCAAAAAAGGTGTTTGATTACAGGCGGCCAAACACTAGTCCGCCTTTAACTTAGTGGTGGTGATGTGAAGTCATACGACATGGGGTGTAGTTCGTCTATGGTCTGATGTTAGCTCTTTACTTCTGGCCATTGCAATGATGCTTCAAAAATCGTAATCAAAATACAAAATACGTAATTCTGCAGCAGTCTATAGTCAATGACAATTTGTCCAATTAGATGTCCCCCCCTCTAGAGGTGGATATCGCATTGTTAGGCAAAATAACACTTACACCTGCCGGCAAAGTGCAATCTAGCACTGATGACCTTTATATCAGTGCACCGCCGAAGGTATCCTCACCAGAGGCTTAATGGTGGTCTGTAAAAAACCTGAAGGAGCATAACAAAATTGTTCTCCTGGTTTCTAGAATATTATAGTCAGGCTCACATTTCTCAGAGACATATGGACACGTGTTTTATCTGCAGGCCATTAAGCTCATTAATATGTAAGGCATGCAACAATGCAAGGATCCAATCTTATTTTAATGTGCAGTGTGGGTGTAATGCCATTGCTGGTACAACTTACTTTTTAATTTCCTTCTTCTTTTATGTGTTGAACCATTTCTTTTTTAATGAACAATGTTTATTTCTAGGCTATATGTTATTGCAGAACATGCTTTTTCTTTTTTATACTATTTTTGGGGGCTTTTGCCTTTAATGTATAGGACAGAGTGGGAATGACATGCAACGAAGGGCCATGGGCGAGATTTGAACCTGTTAAATCTATGATTCAAACTTGTTTACCAATATCAGCTTTTAAGTCCAGACAGTCTTGAAAATTCTCTGAAATGTGTTTGCTGATGTGTAAATGACACGCAGTCAGGCAGGAAAACCCACCACTGCGCTCTTTCAGTTTCCAGCTTGTTGAGCCCGTGGTGGGGGGTCCAGATGTGCTATCTTGCCTCTCCACTATTTCTGCAGTCAAATGAAGCAAGTCACCGAGGCCTCGCTATCATCGCAGCCCAATATGCCAAATACAGCTGTTATTTTATCAAGCTGGTGGCCTCTGGCGGCGAGGTGACGGGAAGCAGGCTGCCCCCCCCCCCCCCCCTCCTGTACAGGAAGAGGGGATGTCTGGGCCGGCATCTGCTCTGACAGCCATTAGTTCGCTCTCATCCACAGTTTCTGCATGTCTACCGCTCTGCCAGCAGCACTAATAATCAAGTTATGATATGGAAATGAGGATGGGGTGTGCAGTGTATGTAATGGCCGTGCACTCAACTACAGTATATTCTTCAGATCTAAATTAAACTATCCACTGGACTGGAGCTGTAGAGATGAGGACATTTAGCCAGACAACCGAGAGATTACATTTTGACCTGATGGTGTAATATCTGGATGACTAAAAATGAATCTACACGGACATACAGTGCACACATGTTTAATTAAGTGATGGGGTTTTCATTCCGACATAGAAATAACACAGATGATTATTGTTTATTATGACTATTGAAGATTAATAGTAAAGCAGAGACAATTGTATTCTGTAAAACAAATTTTGAAGTATTCATGCTATAATGTTGCTATAATGTTGCTATAATGCACATTTCCAGCTTGTGTAAACTAACTGTGCTGTCATGTTGTCCAGGAATTCCCCGAATGAGAGATTTTAATCTCAAGAGACTATTCCAGTAAAATAAAAGTGAAATATACAAACAAATGATACGAGATGAGTAGAATTTAAAGGCAGAAGTTGATCCCAATCAATGATTTTTTTTTTTTTTTACAAGGCTTATAATCTCAAGAAGATGTCAGATGCTGCATACAGTGCAAAAAACTAAAAAATGAGTTAATTAAATCATTTCAAAGAGCGTATGTGTGGGAGCCTTTTAAAATGAATTCTGCACCGAGCGGTATGCACTTCTAAACCGACGCATGACAGCTTCCAGGTCTGAAAACCACCAATTCTGTGAGGTGAATAAAAGAATGGCAGAGGTACAGGAGGAGCTCCTCAGTGCCAGCTTGCTGTGACAGGTAGATGATAGCTCTCCCTCTGCCTCTGCTCTGCTGTCAATAGGAACGGATGGCTTTAGCGCCGGGAGAACAGAAATACGTGGAGGAAGATGACAGTTTACGATGCGTCATGTAATGGTGCTCAATGGTCCTGCAGTGTCCCTTTTCTACCAAACTTCAATAAACTTTACTGGTTTGTGCTCGTCTTTGCCCAGAATTGCTGACACGAGTCAGCACGAAATGTACAGTATGCACTGACTTTGGTGACCAAGCAGAGGAATCTATTGATGTATCCCGCTTTCTATGGGTGCGTTTCTCTATTGTTTGGATGCATTGCTTCCTGAGCAAAACATTATTTATGAGAAGAAAATAAGTTGTCTGCACTTTCTCAGTTAGGGGGTAAAAAGATCCCCTGGTCAAACCCCACTTTGTGAATTGTGAACAGGTATTTGAAGATAAAAAGAAGCTCTACCTGATGAATATTTGAATGGAAATTGTCATTTCAAAATAGATTCAACAATATTGAAGCTTTCAGTTGCTTCAGACAATTATTAAATGCCATCTGCAGTGGTTTCAAACCCGAGATGGACAAGGATGGAAAATATCTTATTCACATTATATAACACCTAATATGGTGGTGAATTGTGCAAAGAAAATTAGGGGCCCACTTACAACTGGGTTGTTTTCAAAACCTCTTTAGCTTCATATCTTCAGCTGCTCCAGGGGCTTCTTCTTCTTCTTCTTCTTCTTCTTGTTACTCGCTCACTTGCACCTTTAAAGTAGATAGAAAAAGGGGGAGAGGGAGTAAAAGAGAGAGGGAAAATGAAAGAGAAACATTAATGAAAGGGACTACTAAATGAACTGCCTCCTCAAGTGGTAGGTGGGGGAATTCGACAAACGCAGAGATGAGTTTCTCTCTCTCTCTCTCTCTCCTCTTTGCCCTTTGTGACCGCAGGACGACAGTTCTCGGGCGAAGAGGAGGCTTGCCGCTGATTGCCTGAGAGCGGTGGAGTGCGAATCTGCATGAAATCCCTCCTGACTTTCTTTTTTTTCTTCATCATTTTCTCCTCCACATCTCTAATGAGCCTGTTCCAAATCTGTGGGAGAGCATGTGTGTATGTGTGTGCATGAGCGTGTTTGGATATTCGCTTAGGAAGAGATCCATACGTTTTTTGGTTTCTATAGCAATTGTGTATGTGGACGGGTGTATCCAGGTTCGAGCGGGCATTTCGTTTTGTTGGTGGTGATTCTGTTATTTACTGCATGTCGACTTGAGTTTTTTGGTGTTTGTACACGTCATGGTACACGTGCTTGTGTGAGTTTATATGCATCTGGAGGCCATGTCTCCTGCACGTTAGCCTCACTCAATATTCTCTCGGTCGAGTCTGCAGTTGTGGGCGGCCATGAGTCCACCCTAAGGAGCTTCCGCTGAGCAGCTGAGGATGGTTATCTCCAGTGAAAGGTCAGAGGAACTCATCATTACCTTGCGCCCAGAGTCTTCTTCTAGATAACGATATCAATATCATTGCTGGAATGGACGTCAGGGGCGTGATCAATTAATATGGACACCGAGGTTCAGGGAGGAGAGCTTCCTCAAATGCACTGCGTTGCTCGTTGAGGAAGAGTTTTTGACTTCAAGTTCATGTTGGGAAAAAAGGAAGTTGAAAATGCAATATTTATGCAAGTTCCGCATACTGAGAGATCAAATCACTATGCAGTTAGTGTGCAAGTAATGAGAGCACATAATTCATACCAAGCGCAAATGCAGTGCCTGCTATGATATTATCCACAAGGCATAACATCTTGAACTATGCTGACTGCTGCTACTGTCGAGTGTTCTGCTTCTTTCAGCCGTTCAAATCTGGACATCTACCGTGTGATGCTGAAATTGAACCTCAACCTGCAGATCAAATAAAAAAATAAAATATTAACCGAAATTAAACTGCTTACTTTCACAAAAAGTCTTGATGACGTTAATAAGACAACTTTATGCTGTGTTGTAGGATGAAAAAGGAAATGTTTGGCAGCAGAAGGGACAGTAAATTTCGGTCCTCAGCCTGATGTTGCAAACTTCTCTCCTCCTCCCGCTTAGTCTTTGACTCATGAACTGGACGCTGCTTGAAAACAGTCTCCCAGCATCCTCTATGGGTATTATTATCTGAACGGTCAACATGATCCTTTATTCTGACAGGCCACTCGGGTCAGGTCAGCCCTCGCCCGCCAATCAGTGTCAACTAACAGGCTGGCTGCAGAACGATCCCCCTGATACACGGACTGCAGCACAGCGGAGAGTAGAGATGAATGTGTACGTGTGTGTGTGTGTGTGTGTTACAACATGGGTTTGTGAACATGTTATAGAGTGCATATGGGGGAAAATGCAGTTCTCATATAAGCCCAATGAAAATGTGTTTGTTTGTGAGGGTGCGAATGTGAGGAAACTAAAGTGTATAAATCATTTTTACGTGAGGCGGGTTGGACAGCAAGCAGCACTGGTTTGCTGAGTTTGTGAAAAATAATTAAAATTGTCTAGAAACGAATGCATGTGTGGCTGCATACACATGAGCATGGGTGCGTTCGTGTGTCGGTGAGAGAGCGAGGGAAGAAAATTGAGGCAGATTCTGCAATACTTCAATCTCCCACACGCTCGGCTGCCAAGACGAGGGCGGGGGGAATTTGTTTAATGTACAGCATTTATTCACTGCACACACGCTGTTGCACTACCGCTTCCTCCCAGTCGAATGAGACACTCCCTTGGCTGGGCGAGTCGCCATTAATAAGCCGGAATGAAGCGTTTGCCGGACAGCACGGAAGCAAAAACTCACCCTAAATCAACATCTTAAGATAATGGAAATCTCGCCCGGCCTCCTCACTATAGCATGCAGGTGAGAGCGTGATGCTGCTCAGTGTCTTTTTTTTTGCTGCGGATCGGGGGTTAATGCTTCGTCCACTCATGTGGAAATCAGCTCCGGTTTGTTTTCTCGTGACCCTGCAACATATTGGCATTGAGTTTAGTCACCGTGCTGAGACAGATGGCCGAGCATCATGGTGCATGGCAAATTCGGGAAATGAAAACATGCATGCTCAGAAATGGGTCCATGTATTTTCTCCTCTCCAGCAACGTGACCACACAGGGTACATTCAGAATGGAGGAAGAGGAAACTTTCAGAGAAAAATAAAAAGTCCAAAGCAAGAAAACACAAGGCTGAGCTACTCTGTGCAAATGTCAACAGGTGTGCTACCAGAGAAGTAAAAAAAACAACCTCAGATGAAGAAATGTCAACATAGTTTCAACCTTGACGTTGACAGAAGTCAAGAGATTGTTTTCTCTTTGAATGAAAAAAAACATTGCCATGGTAGCACCTGATGTCTTCCTCGCTCGTCCTCATCTCACCTCCAGTTATAACAGGACTGATATGCCCTGAAGCAATTAAAAGCCAAATCTTCACCAGAGTAAGGAGAAGAGAAGAGAACAGAGAGGATGGCGAGAGAAAGGGGGGAGTAAGAGGAAATGTCTGTGAAGCACAGAGAAGGTGTGAGTGGAAAGGAGGGCGGGAAAATGTGAAGTTGAGGTAATCAGAAGGGATGTGTCACAGAGAGGAGAAGTGTGAGGTGGGAGGAGGACGAGTTCAGAGAGAGGAGAGCAGACAGTGACAGGGGAGGAGAAGATAAGTCAAGAGGAGAGAGGAGGAGTCAAGAAGGGACAAGTTGAAGGAGAGGAAAGCAGTGAGGAAACGACAGGTGAACACAAGCCAAGGGAAAAGACAGAAGAGAAGACAGGCAGGGAGAGACGAAACTCGGAGGAGAATTAGGTATGAGCAGAGAGGAAAAGACAAGAGGGGAGATAATGGGGGCGGAGACAAAAGGAACGAGCCAAGAGGAGGAGAGAGTGGAAGAGAACGGAAATGACAAGTCGAGAAATAAGATCAGGAGAGGAAGAGAGGAAGGAAGTCAGGGGAAATGAGGAAACAATAGAGCTTAGGTGCTGCTTCTATATATGTGACTGAAAGGGAATTTGAGCCCTTGGCAGCTGTCTATGGTACACACTGACTGTTCCTTCCGAAAAAATTACAGGTTTGTCAAAACATTGGGGAGGAAGAGGTGATACAATTACAAACTTCTCTTGCCATCTCGTTGATACCATTGACCTTTGAATGATTTCACAAATGCCAATGTCATACAGTCACATTCAACTGCTCAGCTGAAAGTCTTTCCTCCTGTATTTATTCAACTATAGAAACGGATTCTGAGAAACTAAAATGATTTGCTTTGAAGCATCTTTGCTCAGAGTAAAGATGACATGACATCAACTTAATTTCAGTTTATTTCACACCACACAATGGATAGCAGGCTGATTATTCTACTGACATACCACTAAGCCTTCCTTTCTCTATCAGGAATGTGAGTGTCCTGATCTTACACAGACTGCTGCGGACATCCGGGACCAGTAGTAGCTCTGTTCATACTGTGCCCTTTCAGGACGTGTTTACATGCGCAGTAGGTCGCTACGTGGACAAGTCTGGACAGGTCTGCACGTTCACAACAAATTGCCAGTACGTGGACGTACGGTCAGAGCCCACGTATACACACTTTGATGACGAAATGTACTTCACACCGACCCGAGCGTACTCGCGAAAGCGCGATGCATAAGGAGAAGTACTTGGAATTCCCTGAATATAATTAAGGAGTTGACCTCAACATGATCACAGTACATATATACTATGCACAACGTTTGTGTCAAAAAAAGGCTACCTCGGTTTAGTAAGAGTCCTAATGAAAAGAAATGTCACACAAATGTCATCCGCGAGATTCTTTCAGTAGTCGCAATGAGCAGCTGTCAAAGGCTGTGTGCACTCTTATGTCCTTGAACAAGTCTCTACCTGATCATGCACCATAAGCTGCTCTGGTTAAGAGCATTGGCTAAATGCCGAAAAATGCAAATGTAGAAAAGAAGAATCGACTTCATGGGAATTACTGTTTCGTATCAAAGCCATTTAGCAAGGCACTGAGGCACCAGTCAAGGCCCCTTTGGGCTTTGACAAAGACATAATGAGACAGTCATTGGATAATAACCTCCTTTAGTCATTCAAATGATTTCCAATGTACTCCAGGCAACATTCTGACCCATAAAAGACAAAGACTGCAAAAGACCAAATGTCCACATGTCTTGCGTGTACCATTCCTTTTGTTTTGTACCATTACATCTCCAGCCAGCTATATATCTTGACAATAGTGTAAAAGGGCTATAGGCTGTCTAATGGTGTCATTGAGGGGACTTTCAATGAAAGGTTAGTGCAAGTGTTGAGTTATGCTCACTGTCAGAAATGCACCCCTTAACATCAATCTCACGGATTTAACATGTTGGATTCATGTCAGAATGGGTACCCTGTTCATCGTCAACAATCTGATTGCAGTCAAATTAATGTGAAGGCTGTAGCAGCACAAGTTTAAATATGCAGAGAGAGAGAGAGAGAGAGAGAGAGAGAGAGACACAGACAGACAGACAGACAGACAGACAGAATGCACCATCTCAGATCACTGTAATAAATCCAATATCTCAATCATCAACTCTTCTGTGCAAAATGAGTTTAATAAACTAGGAAGGGTTTGAGGAGTTTGAGGAGAAAGATTTTCTCATATCAAACCAGTGAAAATGATTTTTGCCTAACATTGCAACAAGGGCATAAGAGGTTTAAAAATCTCTCCATCTACTTTTAGGTGTTCACTCATTTGAGCTGTGTGGATGAATTCATGAATATCCAGTCAAATGTATTTACATACAGCATGTGAACAAATAGGAACGTTTTTGCCCAATTAAATGCTGCAAGTCGATTGTGTGTTCCAGTCCTCTGTTGTCTCATTGGAAGTCTGCTCAGTCCTCGGACTGAAAAGCACCTGATTCAGCGGCAACACTGCTGGAAGATGTGCAGAGAGCCCTGCTTCAACTGGTTTCCTGTAAAATACTTTTTTACCTTTTTGTCAAAGTGACTAAAATCCACCGAAATTGGACGTTGCCTTCAAAACAAACCCCACAGTCAACCAGAGTGACTTTGTCCTGCAACCTCATTATTCTCCACGGCTGCTTACTAATCCTGCACCTCTGTGCGCTGTCAGAAGAGCTCCGCAACACTCAAACACACCACCATTCACAGATGAAACACTCCAGCAATGAGCCACTCAGACTGAAGTTTCATTAGCGGGGCCTGTTTTGTGCAGATAAGTGCGAAAGCGTCCATTATTATAACGTGCTCTCAGCAGAGCCACAGTCATAACTACTGCCGTGCAGCCTCGGTTAAAAAAAGTCTATGAGGTGACCTGTGTGAAGTACACTTGCACACACAAGGCAGTTCTCAGTGCTTGGTTTGGAGTGAGGTCATGCGTGTAAATTCTTTAGATTGAACATCCGTGTATGCTCTTGTTAAATGGTGACTGTCTGCTATGGGCATGCTGTATGGGGTGACTGATATTCAATTAGTCCACCTGCCAGCCCTACATGGCCCGGCATTCCAGCGCTCAGTAA
This sequence comes from Anarhichas minor, assembly GCF_050575085.1. Taxonomy (NCBI): domain Eukaryota; kingdom Metazoa; phylum Chordata; class Actinopteri; order Perciformes; family Anarhichadidae; genus Anarhichas; species Anarhichas minor. The sequence goes on from NW_027466456.1 coordinate 11,490,838, forward strand.
ATCAGCTCGCCTGACAGCCCATAGGTCAATATTAATATTAACGCCTCCATAAATAATGTTATTGTAGGCCCTCATGTTAATGGTTCATGATATGATGGCCATGATAAAGTACAGCGCGTGTTCTATTGTGAAAGGGCAGGGGTTTAGCAGGGAGAGCGAGAGAGAGGGATAGACGGACTAAATCCCCTTCGATGTCCTTCGATAGGGACGTTGGTGACATTGGTTTGGAAAGGTGCCGAGCTGGTCACAGCTGTGAAGCCTGACTGACTAGGGGGTGGGGAGGTTGTGAGTGTGTGTGTGGAGTGGATTGGTGGGGGGTTTGAGTGGAAGGCTGTTGGGACTGAACACAGATTAATTATTATAAATCATCTCCCAGGCCACATGTTCACGGCTGCTACTCAAACTGTTGCCTGACTGTGCGATTTCCATCTCGTACACCGCCCGGTGTGCCCTGTGTGTTTGCGAGCGTAGAGGTCTCGGGTTGAGCAGAAGAACGGCTTTGCTGTTTTGCGACAATGGCCCCATATTTCATTCTGACAGCAACCGTATCATTGAAAGGTCTTTGTGCGGCCGCTGCAAATCTAAAGGATTAGCAACTGACTGGGAAGAGAGATGGACGTCATCAAACTGAGACAATGGGGTGTTTGAAAAGTCAGCGTGTTACCTTGACCTCTGGGTCAAAACAAGTGTAGGGGCGTCGTTTCATCTAGAGAGGCCAAAGCTTCAGGACCTATGTGAAATGGCAACTTCCCGTCTCTTCAATCTCAACCTTTTGCAGTATGAAGTCTTTGTTTCAGTCATTCGGGGATGAAAGGATATAGACTTTTGTCTGCCCTACTGCAGGTCCACATAGTTGCACACATTTCTTTCAACTAACTTCTCAGTACACACACTCCTCTACCTGCTGGCCTTTGAGCAGCCTCACTGGTTCGATTGCAAAGTTCGAGAGAAGCTCATCAGTAGTTGCTGAGGGAGAGAGCAGTTTGACTCATTCACATGCTTCACCACACAGACGTTGACTGAACTTCCAGCATGCAAATTCAAACTGGTGATGTTACGGTCACAAGCTTCCCCCAAAACCTCTCTAGTTGTGGCATAATTTGTGCCCCGAGTAGCCGCACGCTCAAAAATGCATGCCTTGAGGGGTTAGCATTATCAACAAAGCATCCAAAAACACTGTGCAGTCCAATCATGAAATAATCATAACATTTTAATTCCCATTTCACCATGTCTAAATGCTCCTTCTTTACACAATGTTGAGAAATTAAAAAGAAACAATAAGAGTAACAAACATGTTTTGTTATCCCCCTCGCAGGCAACAGCTCGCAAACAAATTAAATCTGAATAAATCACCGTGCAGAAATATTAATCAGCTCTTATGCTCATCTGCGAGGGAGGCGGTGGCTGATGCACTGCGTGGTGATTGGTGGGGAGAGGAGAAGATGAGTGTGCGCACACACACATACACACACACTAAATCATCCAATGTATTATTACAGTTATCTGCCATTGTGGAGAATTCTGGGAAAGATTTCGAAACCGACTGTGGATTCAGTTATGATGTCACCTCCCACCGCTCAACACACACTTGCTCGCCCACACACACAAAACCTCCACCAGCACTGGACCAGGGGTTTTGCAAAGCCCGGATCATCCCTGCTAATCCATACTCATTAAGGATGAACTGCATGATAGCGTGCCACCACCAGCAGCCTCCACGCACCGGCCCCCCCTTTACCCCACTTTCACCCGTGTACACACTCACCCCGCCACCGTGGATAAGTGGCAGCTTTGACGGTGATTTGGAATTGCTGCAGATTGTTGCATGCGTGTTTGTTGCCGCTGTTTGAGTCAACAGAACACCTGCCACACCTGTCAGTGCTAATCAGGCCCGGTTTAATTAATAGCGACAAAGCTTTTATTTCACTCCAGTGAAGGCGACGCATTTGGCCGAGGGAAGTTGAGCACTCTTCGCCACACTCTTCAGAGGAGTGTGTCTTCAAACGGGGGAGGAATTCAAGATGAGGCAGGCTGCAAAGGTGACAGAGCTGGTGAATCGCTTTTCTCTGGTAAAACGTAAAAGGTTCCAGAGTTTGTGCAAAGCTTCCAATCAATTATTCAAACGCTTTCATAGTTCCACAGGACGGAGGAGAAATAGTTTCTGCACTCAACAGTTTTTTCACCCGAGGATCGGAACATAAATAGAATGTTCATCCTCAGCGCTCCTCCAGATCACTGAGAAGGTCACTGCTGAGTGGAGTCTACCTCCAAGCCCCTTGGGCTGAACAAACAAATGCCACACGGATACTTCCCATCCAGCTTTCTGCCTCCAAAATAACTCTCCCTCTGTGGGGTTCTTAAATAAATTACAGATATGCTATCCTCCCAAGATGGGATCTCTGTTCTCCAGCACAAATTAAAAATTTAAGCCCATTTAGACTGGTGCCCTGTGTAACTTGAAGCAGTGTGGTTGCAAGGGGCGATATCCAACCAGAGTTGTGTCACAGCAGTACTTAGGCTAGTAGCGATGCTTGTTGCTCTGGGGCACTGCATCCGGAGAGGAAGCAGGGTGGCCTTGATGTTGGAGAGAATATATCTTCTAACTAAAAGGTCAGCGGCTTGATCTCACAGCAAAGCAGCGTTCCTACCCGCAGCGACGTGTCGCGTCAATGTGCCAAGACACCGAACTCTGACTTGCTCCCTCCGTGTGAATCACTCCGTGCGACACCTAGAACCAAAAGCCTAAAACGGAAACAGAACTTCAAAGACTCTACTTTGAAGATGATTGAACTATGTGCCAGTTTTATTTTCCTTTTTTTCATTTCCTCCTACTCGTCAAATTCACACACACACATACTCATGAAGTTACATGAAAATGAGTGTCTTGTAGAAAGTTAGGCGTGAGGTGCTAAACCTGGCTTCTACCAAGATGAGCTGGTCTTCTTTTTTGTGAACACAATGAACATCAACATGTGTACAGACTTCTGTACTGCAGGTTGGACTAGCGCATTGGCAGATTCAAACTCACAGCTCCAATGATTGTGTTTGGCAGTGAAATGCTGGATATAAATAGAAATAACTCCAAATGCATACAGCAATTACAAACACTCAAATTCATTAATAAACAAAACAAATGTATTTGTCCTTCCGAAGACTAATAAGGCAGCACGCAGAGAGAAACAGGATTATCGCTAAACTCTAATGCTTGATAATTGAAAATAAATTCACTCTTAAATACACCAGAGGTTTGCCTGGGAGGACTGCACATCAGCAAAGCACATCCTATTTATCTAGTGTTTAAGAGATGGGTAAGGTCCAAAAAGGCTAATTAGGTGGGAACTCTTTACAATAACAGTAGAACAGGAGACACTGTGTGAAGTAAATGTCCCCCAATCATTACGCAGCAGAGAGCTAAATAAATTAGTTTGTGCGCGTGTGTGCGTGGTGAGGGGGGGAATTTAATACACCCAGCCTCACTTTGAACCCAGAGAAAGCATTTTGTCATTTGACCTTCATTAACATCTTCTATTCATTGCTTGTGCTCTGGTGATGAATCAGGAAATGACTCCTATTGTATCTTACAGTGTGTGAGGTACAGCGTTTTCCCGGACCTAACTTTCATTAGCTTGTGTCTCTTCAAACAATAAGCGGAGACTCGATCGAACACAGGTTTTAGAAAGTATTTGCCATGGGTCGATTTAACAGAAATTAGACTGAAATCAAATCAGGAGGCGATTCCAGCAGCGATCCACGCAGCAAGCACAAACCTAATGCGAAGTCTACTTTAAACACTTTCAAGTAAGTTGAGGTACGTTGATTAAGAGCAACACCTTTTACCTCGGAGTAAAGATAATCATGAAGAGGGGTAAAAAAAAAAAAAAGGGAAACATCCATAGTTCTCTTTTGGAGCAGGAGACTTTCCGGTGAGGGATGTCTTCCCTCCATTGAAGCGTTGCTGGATTAACGTAATCAGAGGATTAATCAGACTTGAAACACTGGAGGCTGTGCCGGTGGCCCCTTTATCCGACTGAGTTGAAGCCAGGGCCACAGAATAAGGAACGAGAGCAGGGAGATGGCATTCCCACAACCTCTCTCTCTCTAGAGATCTCAGCTCGCCAAAAGACCTAAGAGGCAAGAGGGGGAATGAGACGCTCCCAGCCTGCCCCCAACCGCCTTTTTCGGGACTGGGTGCCTCTTGCAAACGTCTCGATTCTCATTCGGACGAGAGTCCATGAGTTTAGAATTTTGAGATGGTGGTGTATCATGCAAGACAAGGGTATGACCAAGCGCAGCGGTCGGAATAATCACGCTCATCGTAACGAGACCCAAGCAATAACCCAGTTTACCCGCCCCAAGACAACTTATAAACAAACAAGCCAATCACTTAAAAGCAGTAGCCCTAGTGTCAACCTAATGGCAATCTACATTACATTCACATTGCTTCCAACGCAATCTAACACCGAGAATTTGCACCCTCCTTCCTTGCAGGGATTTGAAGACGCGATGAGCCAATTGCCCTCGAAACCGGCAGAAATTAGCTCTTGCTGTGCCATGTTCGTCTGACCCCGTAGTGAAGGATCAAATCTCTGAGAAGGCCGGGCGCTTTATATTCGACGACATGGCCATATGAGCAGCTCTTTAGAATTTGACTGACAGAAAAAAAAGGGATTTGCAGTCAATCTGCGATGAATAGATAAATAAATAAAACTAAGTGCTGATCCGTCTACAACTGTCTGTCTGGAATTATGCTGCAACTAATCCCACCACCTAGGCTGAGCAACGGAAGAAAATAAGACTGTAGCACATGCTCATGAGAAAAGAAACAAGAGAAGCCTGCAGTGTGAACAGGGAGGGCATCATTGATCCCAGCTCTCTAGTAGCCAGGTCATCGATTGCAGTATACAGCTGTGATACTTGGCACACCTTGCTGACTCCAACCGCAACTTTGAATCTGCTGCAAACAGCGAGTATGTTTCCCCTTCCTTTTGTCAGCTGACCAAAAGATGCAGAGAAGAGGCGGGGGAGGGGAAATCTTACACTATCCTCACATAATTGTGTGGGAACATCATTTTTAAACCACAGCTTTGCTTCCCAATCCCCAGGAGGCACTTTGTTTTTTAAACAGTAATCATTATGTTGTGGAAGCGGCTGCCGGGCAGGGTTGAAAATGCAACTGGAGCCAATGAGCAGAGGCATACACTCGCTGGGGTGCACAGGCGCACAGATACGGGAGAGCCATCGAGGGGATCGGGAACGAAGGGCCCATATTTGGTCTTGTGTACTCCCTGGAGATGTATCGATCCTGGAATCTCATCAAGGCTTCTTTTGCAGGGTTAAGTAAAACACAGACATCAAAGATCAACTTGTTTTTCTTTGCACCCCTCCTCCACAAGGGCCCTTCTTACACCCACTCTTCTATTTAAAGATGTGTATCTCCCAACATTCAATATGAATACACTTAAAAGAGCATATGTGAGGAGGAGAGGAGAGCGAAAAAGCACTTTAAACAAGTAGTGGCAGGATGCAGCTAATAGCCGTCTGATCAGCCAGTGTTTCATCTTCGCCACATTATCTCCAAATTCAATATTGGTTCTTCAAACACTCTGAAAAAAGAAGGGGCTGTTGTGTCTAAACTCTCCTGCTATTTACGCATCCACACTTAGTTAGTATTCCACTCCTGTTGCTGGTGTCCCCTACGTGTCTCCTCAATCGCTGCCAAAACAAGCCATAATATATAGAGCTGATGCGTAGACATCGATGTCTGGTGAAGAATTACAGATTGACTGTACGTTAGAGGCTTGTCTGTCAATGCACAGCCGCTCTTGTTATTGACTCTGACAAATTTCGGGATGCTACTGATAACGGCTTGACAAATGGGCCCCACTCTTCCTCATCCAACAAACAATACATCTCCCTACGTCCCCCTGTCGCCCACCTCTATTAGATTATATTATGTGATACAATATCACACCGTGGCTGAGTACAACCAGGAAGTGCTGAGTACAGAAAAGCATTGTGGGTACGATATGAAAATCCTGTGCTTTGGCAAGGAACATATAGAGATCCAAAAGGGGCAAATCTAAAGGGATTAGACATAATCCCTGTCACTTGGTATAAAGCTCTATTGCTGAGACTACAGAAACAGAATAGGAGTTGAACGGATATTAATACGTTTTGCTGTGGTCATTTGACCAGGTGTTGTAAATGATGTTCCCATTCAAATCTTAATTGTTAAGCCTTATTTGCATTTGCAGTTAGTTAGTTTGGATAACATTGTTGAACCTTTTTTTTTTTTTTAATAAACGCTAAAAAGAACTCTATTGCACCGCTGTGTTGAGCAAAGTTCTTGAAATGTTATTGTAAGTGCTTTTTATAAGAAAAACTATTTTCTGCAATAAGTGAGGACAACCTGGTTATCAGTGGCTGAGGAAGGACAAACTGCTTTTTCACTCACTTTTCCCTCAAGTATCTTTCCATCTTAAAGGACCTTGCTGTCACAACACCATGTTTCTAACCTTCGAGCCCACAGGAAGAGATTCTTAACTACTGGTTAAGTTCTACAGCAAAAAGACGTTTCACTTCAGACTATTATTTTTGTCCTACCCATGGCTCTGAGATATTGCTCCAGTACCAATCCAGTTCGTAATTCAACCGTGGGACTGCAATTCCCTATATTCACATGTGTTTATCTGAACAGAATTAGTCAGCACCTGTCAGAGGCTGCTGGATGGGATTCCCAGTGAAGGCAGCCCTCTGAGAGAGGACTTTTCACACACACAAATGCGGAGCTGGTGTTGCCATTCAGTCAAAAGCTATCATCACACCGGGGTACTATTCTTTACAACCCATCATCACAGTGGGGTAATATAAACACGTTTGCATAGAGAGGGAATACGCGCATGCCTTATTAGCTAGGAGAGCCATTCTACCACCTTTTGGTTGAACAGGAGAGTGATAAGTGGTGAGATTAGCAGCTGAAATGAATAGCGATAATACATTACGGATAGAGCATTGTTTCTTTATGTTAGGTACACAATACAAAGAATCGTTGGAATGGCACAAAACTTTACTCAGAGTAAAAGCAGTTATAACTTGCATTAACTAAGTTTTACTGAAAAAGAGCATTCATGCTAAATTGACCATCCCTGAAAAAAAACAGCGATGAAACAAAAATCCTATGCATCAGCTATTAGGACTTGTACTCGTGGGTGTTATGTGACCTTTCAGTAGCTGTAGCCTGGTGGCCCAAAGGCATGCCAGCTTTAGAGAGGAGCATGCTAATGTTAGGTGTGGTTTGAGCCCCTTGGTGCTATTTAGCACAGTGTGACGAGAGTTCATCTCCTTCACATCCCGCTCGTCTCTCTGTCTGAGAGCGAGTACAGAAATAGTCTTTGTCACCGACCACACAGCAGGGCACCTTTCACACACCATGTCCAACATGGAGAAATAGTCTTGTCCTTGTTTTTGAAATTATTTAGTATATTTTTAAGGTTTCACATTGAAGAGACTAATCTCACTAATTTGACACATTTGAATCAATTAAATGATTAATTAATGTACTTGAAGAGGGCAGCCCTACATGCTACAGTATTAATATCAGCTGACTTTTCTCTGAAAATGGTTGTATAAATTCTCATTTTCTTGGCATTTCACCAGTGTAATCTGAACTGAGCCAAACTGTGCACAAAACCCAAATGGGAAAACATTCCGTACTGTGCCAGCTCAGTATGGAATGATACACTAGAGCAGAAGAAAAATGATCTTTGAGGGTGAGGGAAGCAGCAACAGATAAGAGGATTACTCCATTATTATCTACCCCGGGGGCTGTTACCCCAGAGCAGAGGAACACGGTTAAAAAGGGCAAGACCTTGATTTTTTTCTCTCACATGCTCACATCGCTTGAGCGAGGCAGAGTCGCTACATGACATACGATCCCAGCCTGCACAGAGCAAAGACATGTTTTTAGCCCGAGCTCAGAAAAAGCATCGTGAGGTTTGACCTTCCTCTCCTGTCCAGCCTTCCTCTAACCTTCCTCCAGAGACACCAGATGGATGGACATGGTATCTCGCTTGGATTTTGAGGTTAAGTGTGGTTCAACAATTGGAGGATTTAAAAAAAAATCTTTTTTTGGGTCAATTTGTTTGTTCTATAATCATATAAAGATTGAAAAGTGCCTGATATGGATATATCATGCTTCTTAAAGGTTGGATGGTTACGCAATTGTTTTACGACAGAATGATGTCAGTGAAAAAGAGTTAGACTCAGTTTATAGAAATATTAGATATTAGGAAAGGCCAGTCTTAATTTTATGTGAGGGGAGTAGCCTTTATCTTTTGATATGTTTTTGCCAAAGAAATTCTCTGTTTTACTTTTATTTCCCCAATAAGGACGACAGACATTGATTGCTATTTTGTATATATAAATATGACAAGACCCTCATTTTGAGTCAAATGTTTAGAACATACAAATACATGCAAACACACATGAACAGCTGTATAACTCTATTATATACAGCGCTCCCAATTGTTCTGTATAAACGTAACTTTCCAAAAATCCAGAACAGATGCAAATGTGACTATTACCTGTTGTAATTGATCTTGAGAGTACACACACACACACCCAAACTAAATGCACGTCTGGCCAAACAACTGTGTTTGGCAGTGTAACGTTTGTGTGGGCAATTGAGGCAGGGCTCTCTCTTTAGTTTAAACAAAGACATCAAGGGTGTTGGTGTCTCCACGTCGAGACTGAAGTGATAATTACTGTCATTCAAGCAGAAAGCTCATAGCACTGGCGGGGATTATTGTTAGCTAGTGACTGTCTTTGTAAAATAAACTCGCACCATCTGTCTGAGGCTTCGTTTCAGGAAATGCAACTGCCTTTCTACTCCAGTTCAACTGTATTTGCCCCTTGGCCACTTTTAAAGGCCCAGCCCTGAGCACCATGTGTATCCTTCCAGCTCTTTTGAATATCACTATTTTGGCACTTTTTACACTGAGAGAGAAGGTAGAGTCTCACTGTTTTGCTCAAGGACACACTGCGGATGGAGAACATTAACAATTGTTAAGGCTCACTAACCACTGAGCCATTAATTAACATCTAGCATTTAGATTTACAAGCATTTACCTGCTGTGTGCGGGTGGTTCAATACCTTCGTGGCTGCAAGGGCTTTATTGGCTTTGCATTTCAACATAGTCAAACAATTAGGACACCTTGATCCCACATATGAGATTTATTTGCAACACAAGGGGCCTTTGACCCCATGTTAAATGCCGATTAAAAAGAATCTCCTCAACAAGATGAGCAGCGGGTTCCCTTGTCCAAGTTATTTCTCAGGTTTCTTTCTAAGGACAATCTCCAAATGCAATAGCTAAAATTCCAGCTAGAAATAACTAGCAATTCATTTGAAAAGTCCAATGCTGGCACTAGAGAGCGGGTGAAAACATATTAATGCACAAACTTGAATCGTACCACGTTGCTGCCTTGTTGCAAACCAAGAAAGCCGATCATCAGCCAACCGCTGAATCAATTTTTTTCTGCATAACCACAACCTAACCCTTTTCTAACCTTAAGCCAAACAACAGATTAACCCTTGACCCTCCTCACATTACTGTCACTTGCTATTCAGTTTAGTATCATTGTGGGAGTATGCATGACAAGTGTGACCTATAATGGTAGTCACAAAGCTTCAAATCCCACCAGGCATTCTTCAGAAAGCTGGATGGCTTTTTGGATGACAGAGCATAACCTTTCACCATCTTGTGAATTTCATTTTCGAGAGATATTTCGGTTATTCAGCAAATGACTAACGAGCCTATTAAAGCTCATTGACAGTCCTGACTCCTGAGAATCCTGACAATACAAGCAGGATAACTCACGCTACTCAGTGTGCTTTTTCCAGCACGTTTTTAAAACACAAACAGTAGGCATTCATTAAGATGCGCCCTGATGATGCTATAACTAATGAGTCGATAGAAATGAAACGGTAAGAACCACAGGAGCCTATCCATCCCAGAAGTGAGTCCATACCGTACATGAAAGAGATGTGCAGGTATATCAGCTATTCTTAGTGTTAGAAGAAAGGTGCGGACCAAGAGAGGGACATTTCGTTGAAGTTGCCCTCTCTCAAGCACCCCGGCTTCTCCTCACAACATTAGCAAAAGGAAAACAACTCACATAAAATGGTAGATGAGGACAAAGATGACACCTTGTTCAAAATGTGAAAAATGTTCGTGGCTATAGTTACTCATGAGTGGGGCCTGGTAACAGGAGAGCAAAAGCCTGCCATGTTGGTACAAGAGAGCCTTGCTAAAAGATAAGCATGCAGCAAGTGAGCGGTAAGTCTGTGAAAGCTCGGGAGCTCCTCGAGAATGTGTAAATGTCGACTATCAATAGTGAGGGACAACACAGAGACAGGAGAGCGGCTGCATTTGGGAGCAATGTTTCGAGGAAAATGGAATTTCCTCTCTCCCTTTTACAAGACGAGTGACCTTTGCCCTCTGGCGAGCTCTCTCCTCCTATTTCTCCATTAGTACATGGAGACCGACAGGCACAACACACACACACACACACACAAAGGCATTTGCAATTTCTCTCTAAAGAAGCCTCCCTAATACACACGCAGGCATTCACTGTCCAACAGTCAATATTTTCTGAAAGATGGCCTCCCTCGAGAACTAGCAGGCAATCTGAGGGGGGGGGGGGGGGGGGGGGCCTGCAATGAAAGAGCCCGTGATTGCATTCGACCGAAGCCCTTACAAAGATGTCGTACATCAAATGCCAACAGATAAAAAGCCATCCGCGAAGAGTTAATCAGCAGAGTAGCTTTCATGGCCACGTCGCAATTTGTCTCAATATCATGAAAAGAAGACCGGCTCTCATAAAAAGGCACCAATATAAATAAATACATAGCCTAAATACATAGCCTAAATACATAGCTGCACTCGTGTTTCATGTCGGGGCTGAATGTGATGTTATCTCAGACTACTCCATGTCTGCCAGGGCTGCTTTTATCTTACCATTTGCCAATGCTGCCTGACCTTGAGAGTGAGCTAGGTGTGTGTGTGTGTGTGTGTGTGCTTTTGTACACTTGTATATGTGTCAATGCCTGAGTGCCCTGATGCCCCCCCCCCCCTCTCATTCCACTGATAGAGTTGGATTTGAGAGCCTTTACAATTTGCATTCTGAGTCACGACAGGAATGCCTGTACAAGAGGCTGTTTAAGAATGTTGCATACTTGCCACTTCATACCTGGTAGGAAACCCTGGTGCGATTCTTACGGAGAGGCACGCCGGGTGACAATGAGACTTATCCACGATAGCTGTTTTCGACCTCTTGTATACCAGCCACCACATTTCAATCAAGTTAATGCGCTGGCCCCACCAATGCCAGGGAAACAGGCAAAAAGACCAATGGAGGAACAAGGTATTTAACCCAGGCAAGAGGCCAAATACTCCAGAAGGCACACAGAGCCATTTGAAGGACTTCCGCTTGAATGACTTTCAGGGATTATCCAGAGTGGAGACTACTGAATCACAATATCATTTAATCATGCAGTTATGGTATGGATTGTGAGACATGTACGTTTAAAATGCTCTGGAAAAGACAACATTTTGGATCAGATGAATTACTTAATGCATATGAGTGTACAGCGGGGAAGCTATCGTGATAATCTTGGCATCCTTTTCCCCCCAGGAAGCCTCGCTTTTTGTGATCTGGAATCTGCAGCAATCAACATTGTAAACTGAATTGGAAAGCCTACACTTAAAACCTCTTGTCATCAGCATTACATTTGATAAATTACTTCGCACATTATTTAAGTCAAAATGAACTCTATGCACTCTGTGTACCAGCTTCCAGACTCCCCCAGCTTGTTAGCAAAATAATAAAATAGTAGTGTTGTGCCTTAACAAGTCATTTAAGGGAACACAGTGATGTGGGGATGATTAGAAAGTAAAAATATAGCATTTGAATCAGTTACGAAGTATTTCAAAATGATTAACTGCACTTTTAAAATACTAGTGGGCTTGTATCGAAACTGGATCTTTGTGTTTTAAAGATACTGCTGTTTTTACTGGAAGTAACTTCTGTTCCTTGCAAACATTCAGCATTTGGTATGCGATCCACAAGCTAAACTTGTTCCAGCCCTCCTTGGAGCAGTCCATCCACCTTGGCAGTGGATGGGCTTGATTATGTTCAAGGCTGAGACATCCCGGGGGTAAAATTCTTCATCTCCTTCAGGAAATCTAGACAGCGTTTCCTTTGCTCTCAAGACACGTCGACCCAGACCGTCACAATCAATTGTGTCAGTCTGCATTGACACAAGCGTCTGTCACAAACCATTTACCTATATACAATGACGGCAGGCCGCAATCCTACTGTAAATATCAGACTTCTGTATGTGGTAATGCTTATATGACTAAGGCCATATCCTCTGCATTATGTCTAATGCTCTTTTGGGTTACAGTGAGCAACTGAAATGTGTAAACACTGATGTAAAATGCTGGCTATGGTGCGTTTATAGTGTGCTTCTGTATTGGAATGTTAGCATGTCACATCTCCTGCTGTGTATCAGATTACATTGTTTTTCTATTCACTGTTAGTTCTGTTTTTTGTTTTTTTTTCCTCCCTCTGCACTGGGGCCACCTAGCCAGGTATCTGTAAACATTTGATATTTCAAAATCAGTTCTTTCACACACATAAACATTCACATCCCACCAAAGATCCCAAAGGTAAAGCGTCCTTGGGAGATCGAAGTTCCGTCGAGCTGTTCATCAGACATCTGCTAAACACCTTATCATGAAAGCGTCGAGGTTTATTCCCTTGCGTTGCCGTGCCAAGAACAACTGGCAGGCGAAAAGAAACCTTCCACTCTGCCACCAAGGTTAGGTGAATGACAACGCTGAGTTACTGAGACACAAGCAAAGGGAGGAGACAGTCATAGAGGGGGGGACACAGGAGAGGTAGGCCACAGTCACGTCCATCTGTACATTATTTTCCTTTTTCCTGGCCCTTTTCATTTCCATTTTTTTTTGGGAATTCCTATCTGCGTTTTCTGCCGCCGTATTTTTCTCTTAGGTTTTTTTTTTTTCTGTTTATATTTTCTGATTGTAACTCTCAAAGCACTCACTGTACAAAGACAATGCTCCTCTCCACACTCACCATTTTCTCTGCCTTACCTCCTTGAACCATCTCTTTCTCTCACCTCAGAAACAAAAAGGGGAGCTAATTCTGTCCCTGCATTATTAATCGTCACACAGCAAGGAGCAACTGGTGCTGAAACAAAATCCAAATGAAGGTCAAACAGGAGGATTGGCCAGCCGAGAAGCTTAACCCAGCAGCTCTCTATTTTATCTGGAATTTGGAAGACACACAGGAAAGAGAATGCAAAGTATATGCAAAATACAATGTAATGTAAACAACTCAATAACTCAATTGCCAAATGTTGTCTGACTTTTGTACGATGAGAGAAATGTTGGCATATCCAACATTGATCACATCTTCGCTGTGTTCTGAATGTGCAAACTAACAGCTGACATCAAGCATCAGAAGTCAATCACATGCATCTCCCAAAATTGCTGTAGCAGCATTAAAATCAACGGCAAAACAAAGCTATATATCATTACCATTAGAATGTGACGGTATCTAATTATTCAAACTGATTGCCTAGCAGAGCATACAGTGACAGAGAACAATCGACGTCATGTCCTATCTATTATCCATTTTTGTTTATGAGAGGGAAACACATTTGCAATCAGGGCAACGAGCTGGGCCCAATCCCAATCTCCACAGTCACGGACTCACGGACTTTGAGGCACGCTCCCGCAAAGTCCGTGAGGTTTTAGGGCTGTCCCACTGTCAAACTGTCGAGTGTTTGAGGGCTCTCTCGCAGACATTTTGAGCCCTTTATGAACCCTTTTCGTAAGTCAGCATTAGATGCAGACTTTGCCCAAGGGAAGTACCCACAATTCATTGCAATGTGACGTTGAACACGGGGTAACCAGTGGCAGCGTGGAGACGTAAAAAAGAAAGGTAAACAAAGAGGACGGCACATGTGTGTTCAGCCTGGAATATTACATTTACACAGATACATTAAGGGTTAAAGATGAAACATAAAACCCCACATGAAATAAGAAGATTTCTATATATTTCATTTTCTCATTTAAGCTGTTTTGACAAAAACAAGTAAATATATTATCTGAAGTTACCTCTCATCTCGTGAGGAAAGAGCCTGGAAGACTTTCAAATCAGGGAGTAAAAAGTATAAAATAAATACCCACAATTGTACATCATATTTTTTGACGTTGTCGTGGTAATGTGATTATGTGTGTGGTAATGTAATGCAGTAAAGTGCTGTCCCATTTGTATTGACACCATTTCAAGCCCTCACAGTGTCTCACACTCAACCATTAACAGGTGACGTCAGTAAGTCCCTGAGGGTTCAGGGTTTGAGGCTTTAGGGGGGGACATTGGGGTTGGGCCAGGGCCTTCTTTTCTGATGTCTAATGGTCAGAGCAACAGTGACACTGAATGAATGATGATCTACGTAAAGACTGCCTGGAAAAGTACAAAATATGCATGTTGCTGTGGATATTCGAGAATTTTCAACATAAAAAGAGGGAGACGTTATCAAAGAGGGCATTATTAGGAACGAGGGGAAAGTCAAAGAGTGAAGCACATGACATGTTTCTGAAAGAGACAGATTTCAAGGTTACTACAAAAGAGAGAGTACAAGTGACGTGATGGCATATCTGGGTTAGTTATTCAGGGGGGAATTGTGGGTAGACTGATTGCAATGTTAGAGATAGCAAAACCCACGAAATCTGGTTTTCACAAAAATGTTGAGGAAACTCCAATTAACTTTTCATATCTTTGTGTACTTTCCTTCTTATTTATTACACTATAATGATGACACAAATACGACAATGCCATGCTTAGAGATGCTCTCCATACACAACATGGCAACGCTTTTTTGGTCATTGGCATTTAACTTTAAGTAAATATTATATCTGCACTCATGCCACAACGACAATATGGTAAAATATCTTCAGACGTGCAACACTGGTTGCTACAACTTCTTTTCTCTAGTTCAAGAGCTTAACCAATATTCTGTGATGGCTGCACATTTCCACCATCCATTTAAATTTGCACTCACAAGATCGCCAATAATTTAGTCAACAACCGTTCATCCGATCGTCTTCACACTCGGAGGGTGTATTGCTGAGGGCCCGAGGACGTGGACTGTGAGCTCTTGAAATCTACGTCTCAAAAAGCAGGTCTTAGTTGACCTGATCTTGAGAAGGTCATTCATGCCTTTATTTAATCTTGGTTAGATTATTGTAATTCATTGTTCGGGGTTGAACCAAAAAAGCATCTCAAGCCTTCAGCTGGCACAAAACACAACTGCTCGGCTTTTAAGAAACACTAGACGGCAAGATCACATCAGCCCTTTTTAGACTCCCTTCAATGGTTACCAGTAAGTTTTAGAATTACCTTAAGATTCTACGGATTACTTTTAAAGCACTACATGGTGCATCATCCAGTTGCATTGCTAAATAGTTTGTCCCTTAAAGTCTTGGTGTCGAGAATGGTCAGTGGTACATAGCGAATAATTGCATAATGGATAAGAAATGATGAGCAATTCATCACAGCAACGATCTCTGTCCAGAGAAATCTAGTCTCACCAGTATTAGGGCATTTTATTTATCGCTTTTGTATACTTCAAATATATGATTCACAGTCTGGCACCTGGAAATCATGTGACTAAAGTGCTGCCTTTTTGAACTGTGCACTGCAGCTTTAAGAAAGGGACTGTGCATCCACCATCTGTGGAATAAATACATTAGGAGCCACACTCAGTATCCAAAGTTGTATGGGCTGAGGGGTAAGCTGGGGATTCCCCAAGGGGTCTCTGGCCTGTCGATAGGCTACAGCCTTTCTCTTGGAATGCAGGCCGAGAGACGAGCCATCCATCAGGCCTCAACTCACACTACATGAGGCGGAGGGAATAAAAAACCCAGAATGATTAATGTGCTCTCTGTGTGGTCAGTCGCCTTCTCCAGCACTCACATCTACACACAAGCAGAGGCTCAGATATACTCGCACCAAAATGGCCATTGACGCAAAACCTACGCAGATGTTTTCACACAATCGGAAATATGAGCAGGCAAACATTATCACTGCAAGGGTACAGCGGATAGTAGATACAAAAAATGCATGAGCTCAAGTCCTTTCTTGGCTAATGGAGGGGTATTGACTAAAGACAGCTAGCTTTTATTAACAAACACCCCTGCTGAGCCAACAGACAGCCTCACAGCACGCTAAGCACACACACTACATCTTCCATCACCATAGCTAACCATAAGTCATTACCAGGTGTTGAGCTCACTTGATTGTCTCAGAGACTGAGCTCACAGGAACGTATTATGAAGGGTTTAATTTAAAACAAAAGCTTATTTGGAACATAATTGCTATGTGAAATTCAAGAGTAAGTATTTTAGAAATAGGATTTACTATTGAGAGGCTGCACCGTGATGATTATGTTCTCCACAGACAAAAACACATAATATCCCAAGGTAATTTATGAGGGAGCGAAATTTAAAAAAAGAAAGAACTAAGAAATCCGAAAAATCCAATCCTGTTATATCATGACAAAAATATTGTGATGCAGGATTCCGGCTACTGTGCACCACTTAATTTTATGTTCAAACCTCTCCCACGATGCCTTCCCTTAAATACCTCCATTTTACATTTGATGGGGGTCCAGGCGCCTGTAAAATGAAAGCTCCTCTGATTCTTCCCTAATGGTCCTTTTCCAAGTCTGTACAAGTGAATGAATACAATTGGGATCTGTTCCATTGTGAAAGAACAGGTTAGTTTGACCATTAAAAGCTCCACACTCAAGAGGATTCATTTTTGTCTGGCCACAAAGGATGCCGGTGGGCTTATAAACCGCACATTAATATGACCACAGATCAATGGGGCTGTGAGCCGTCTGAAGGTATTGTGGATGTAGTGGCTGGACTCACAGGGCTCCAGAGATGGAAAATGGGTTTGGGTTGACTGGAAGACGTCTAATTTATGGTAAACAGAAAGACATCTTTTAGATTAAAGGTTCTAATAAAGTAATTCACTTGATTAAATTAAGTGATCGTTGTTATTTTGACTCATGCTTTAATGAATTGTATCATCTACGTAACTAAATCATATTTTTTATTAAAATGAAACCCAGGGGTAATACAATTCTTCAGGTCTTATGCTAACAACATTTTTGCCCAGGAAGCCACTTCATAGATATCACTATATAATAATAATACACACTATATCTAATGTATTGTTTTTTGTATTGTGTTTTGTATAGTGTGTACAGCTAATTACTTTTATCATTTTGTTTGTGTTGTAATTATTTTAAGGCAATTTCTTCTTGTGGGATTGGAGGTCTGAACTGCACTGAATGACAATTATGCATCGTTGAATGACTCAAGGTGCTGTTGAAACTCAGCACGCTATGAAACACAGTTCATTTAGAACCGCTACATTAAGTATTTGAAAACAATCATGACCTAAAAAAATACAAAGTGAACTATGTATTAAATAATTAAACTACTTACTCTGGCGTGAGAATAAATATAATACATTATTTGAAATAACATGAGGATAAAGAACCACATTCACAATTAAAAACAGCTATAATAGTACGAACTGAACGATGTATAATGTATATTTGGAAGATTTATACAGGAGAGTTGAACATGTGTAAATTGTAAGACCAAGTGGAGGGAAATATGCTTTATTGGATTAGAAATAGTGTTAAAACAACCTTGAAACTCCATCAGAATCAATACAAATTAATATGACATTTCAAGACTCACCATATATCACAAGAACCGATTCAAACAGGATTTCTATTTGTGATTGATTCAGTAGAAACTATTTATCACATTACAAAACCTATGAAACAGACCTTTTGTCTTGCATAAAGAAAAAGACTAGTTTAAGGCTAAATGCCAAATTTAATGATTTGATGTTTGTTAAGCTTTCCTTTTCTATGTAAATCGCTTTCCAGAGATCACCTGTCAATCAAACAGTGCGAGTGCTAATTTGACATCTTTTCCACTGGATTTTCTCTTCCTTCCTTTGTTCAGTCACGGTGGATATTTATTTGTAAGAAACTGTCGCAGATTGTTACTTCAAGCAAGCCAAAGATTGGGGCATGTTTTAAACAGGCATTGAGTTTGACATATCAGAAAGGGTAATGGAAAAATATCCAGTGGTACCCAAGCTGGAGTGGTTTTTGGGACTGTTCTGTCTGTTACTCTGTCCCAGTCTGGGCGGGGCTCCGCTGGCCCCGGGCCCCGGACTATCAGTCAGGCTGATGTATAGGTCCACAGGGTACAAATGAAACCTGTCACAACAAGGGTAATGATGTCAGAGTCACTATAGCTCACCGCTGGAGGAGCAGAGGAAGGGAGACGAGGTGATAGGAGGATGTGGGGAAGAGGAGAAGGCTGCGAGAGAATGGAAAGAAGAGAGGAGGAGACAGAGTTGAAAGTATGGGAGGAAGCAGGTGAGGGTGTGTGTGTGTGTGTGTGTGTGTGTGGGGGGGGGGGGGGGGGGTATGGAAGGTAAGAGAGAGAGAGAGGAAAGAAAATAGAAAAGAGAGAATATGCTAGGAGGGAGAAGAGGAGGAAATAAAAGAATATGAGCATGAGCGGGGACAGTCTACAGAAAAAGGAGAAAGGGAAAAAGTAGGCAGACTTAAAAGCTGAAGAGAAAGAATTGAACAAAGCAGGATTATGAGAGAGAGAGAGAGAGAGAGAGAGAGAGAGAGAGAGAGAGAGAGAGAGAGAGAGAGAGAGAGAGAGGTGAGGGTGGATTGATGAATTGGAAGGAACGGAGGACTGAAAAGGAGATGTGGAAGAAGGGCGTGAGCAGGAAGTGAGGATTGGGAACAAGATAGAAAGAACAGAGAGGTGAGAGACATTGGAGGACAGTAGAGAAGGAGAGTGAAAGAAAGAAGATGTGCAGAGATGGAAGAGAGGCAGTAGAGATTCGATTCAGATTTGGATTAGCAGAGATGGAGAAAAAAAGAGGCATGGGAATAGAACATCTAAAGTGTTTAACTTCTTTCTTGACCTTGAGAACAATATTTAGACAAAATACTCTTAACTCAAGATCCCTTCTTTTCCGGTACTTTTTTTTTAAAATTCAGTGTTTATAGTTTTTGGTTAGTCAAAAAGAAATAAACATCACCCAGAAAGGCCCAATCCCCTACCAACTCATCCCACCCCTTCACTGGTCCACCGTCTCCACTGGAGAGTGGGACTTAAAAGACATAACGTAACTACTTCCATACAAAATATTCCATCTTCCAACAAACCAACAGTGGTAGAAGAGGCTAAATTCATATAGCAACTGCAAACGTATGCTCTCTCTCTCTCTCTCTCTCTCTCTCTCTCTCTCTCTCTCTCTCTCTCTCTCTCTCTCTCTCTCTCATATACCTCTGTTGCCTCAACCTTTCTCTCTCTCTCTCTCTTTCATTCTCTCTCTGTCTTCATCCTCCATTATCATTGACATCATCCTTTCCGTTGCGCACTCTCCACCATCCCAACCCACCCTCATCACATACATACACATACACACAGACGCTGCCTGCATCCTCTCTGCCTTCTTCTTTATGGCAATCTCTCTCCATCTCAAGATGTGGCCACTAATGGATTGAAAGTCTTGGGGAAGAGGCAACAGTCATTTAAAGATTAATGTCAGGCCGGGTATTCTGAAGGGCAGTCCGCCCAGCCTCTCTGTGTGTGTGTGTGTGCATGTGTGTGTGCCCAGTAAAGGACATGCCCTGTTCATTATCAGCCATTAGGCAAAGACTCAGAAAGGGTTAGCTGGCTGGCCCATACAAGCACATATCAAAGCTTGTCAATTTCTACTCTATACTCACTACTAGATAGCCATTAAAACCAAGGACTTTCATCAATTAACATACCTCACTTGCGCATACGTATGAATATGTTCTTCACTGTCTTTGAAATATGTCTCTTTGCTGTGACTTTATATGTTTTGTATTATATTATCTAGCTTCAGGTAGGGCTGTGTTGGTCCGTACATACATGATTGGTTTGTAGACCGATGCACGTAATGTGGAATCAAAACTCACAACAAATTATTTGTCATGCTAGTCAATCACACAATGACGAAAGCAAGTGAAATGCCGGAGCTGGAAGACCCGAAGACCCTGTTCCAAAATTTTGATCCCGAAAGAAATCATGAATACATTTTAATTTCTGTTTTGCTTATTGGTTCCTAAATAGCTATTACATCGACGCTCTTTCTGGACTGGACAACACTGAGTAGGTGTGCAACGAATCGTAAAACTCACCGTTTCATACCACGGTTTTGAGGCACAGGTCGGATTGTTTCAGTAGCTGCTATACAAGGCTCCAGGCAATTTTTTGTCAGAGTATGAAAGTTTTTTTAAACTAGTTTTTTTTTCTCTGCGAAATAAGCATGTGACTTCTTTTTGACCCAGATACCCAAAGAATCGGAATCAAGAATCCTTGAACCGGAACTGATAAGTAGAATCGGAATCAGAAGTGTTAAACCACAACCCAACCCCTAAGTATTCATAGTGTAATAACAGAAATGTTTGATCTGGTTATGAATTAATCTTCCGACCACCCAGCCAGAGAAAATAAACACCACCTGAAGCGGAGTTGACCCCCTCGGGAGGAGAGCTGACATGGAAGCTATAGGACCTGAGGCTATTCCACCGACCAGTCTACTCTGAGCTGTCTGATGTCCAGTCACGGGAAAATAAGATGAATGAAATAAGACTTCAGGCTAACAGAGCAACGGGAGGTTGGAGACTGTTGTGCCCCCATCTTTACAGAGACCTGGCTCCACTGTGGCATCCCGGATCAAGCTGTATTTGACAGGCGGACCGCAGGACAGAGCCCAGGACTCCGGCGGGACGCGAGGAGGCGGACTCAATGATGCTTGGTGCTCAAACGTGGTCAAAGTTGATGGACAATGTTTCCCTGATGTTAATGTTTTTGTATGTTAAGATGCCGGCCATATTATACACCCAGAGAATTGTTTTGTTGCTGCTGTTTACATTTCTCCTGATACAAAAAAACGTTTTCGTTTTGTTTTGTCGTGTAGCAAATGGGCTACAACTGCATTTCGTTTTGCAACCCTGTGTTGTTATATATTATAAGAATTATAATATTATGTTTTTTTTTTATTAATAGTTTGTGATAATGGTACTTAGCATGCAACAGCATTTTCATTAGATTTCTGTTATTATTATCATTATTGGTATTTTTACTCTGCTTTTGTTGCATGAAACCATTTTTAACTTCCTGGTAACTGTATCTGAGATTACCTTTTCTCTGTGATGTGCAGCACTTTTCTTTGAAACAATAGCATTTAGGAATACAAACGTGCTGTGAAATTACTAAATTTACTTTGCATGTACGCCACTGTGATTATTCTACTATGTATATTTGAATGGGAATTTATTCTACTCTTTTTTTTACTTCTATGGGCTAAACATTTCTTGCATCTCTGGCAGTCAACGTTAAGTGAGAGTCTAAGCGTGAAGGGTGGACTTGTGGTTGGAAGTCCTATAACTGGCACATCACATTTCATTATTAGAACAGCCAAAACATCCTTGAGCAAGACACCGGATCCCTGACTGCTAATGTGGAGTAAATCGTTCTGAATAATAACAGCTGAGACAACAAAACTCTGCTATGCTGCGAGGACATGTTACAGCTTTTTAGATGTAATATTCTATTATACGGGAGTGTTGAATAAAAAACATTTACTTCAAAGAAACTTCAAAAAAACCTTCAATGAAACACTTCAATGCTGAACATAAGTTGAAAACACTAAGTTGAAATAATTATATAATAATGATAATACAGCTCTTCTGTCGGGTTAAATTTTTTGCTTTAACTTAATTGTAGAAAAAAAAGAAAAACAGGAACAGAAGGGAGTGAAAAACAGCAAGAATTGAATTTCAAAGAATAATAAATTGAGCCATGAAATGCATCTTCTCTTGTATAAGCAAAAGCATCACACAAGTGTGCTTTGCAGAGTGGGTAAAGGATGCTTTGTTACGGTACAGAAAACCAATTCTGGATCTGACTTTGGAAAACGGTGTTTATGTGCATGTGAAGGGTTAGCTAACTGTCTAGCTAGATACCCGGTACTTGTAGGAATCGACAAATTGGAGTTCTGATCCTTCCAGGGAGGAGATTTTGAGAGGGCAGGCAGTTTGTGGTAAGTGTCGGTTGAAAAAATATATACATTTTGTTTTGTTTGTGTTTAATATAAGGTGAAGGCTGGATTATTGAAGCTGTGCTGCAGGGAAGTCAGGGCAGTGCCACACAGCATTCTATCCTATCGATGGAACATATGCCATTTCACACTTTAAGCGTTGCAGAGATACACCCATGGCCGGTTCTAAAGCCAGACTGCATGGGGGTGAGAATAACTGTGGGACTCCAGGTGGTGGGTGAGCTGTTTGTTGATCAGTTTCTGAAAGACTTTGGACAGGAAAGACAAGATGGAAATAGGTCTGTTATAGTTCAGGTCTACGATATACCCCCCACCCCCCTTGAATAGATGGGTGACAGCCGCCGATTTCCAGTCCTGGGGGGATACACAGGTCTGCCAGGAGAGGTTGAACAGACAAGTGATGGGGGCTGCAATAATATGAGCTGCTAACCTCAAGAAGAAAGGGTCTCTAGAGTATATCCAATCCAGCTGAAATATGAGGATCCAGTTTGAGCAGCTCCATGAGCACCTCGATCTCTTGTACTGACTGGAAGGAGAAGTGGAGGTTACGTGGAGGGAGGGGATCAATGCTTGGCGCTGACAGAGAGACGTGCTGCCGTGCTGCCTTCTTGGAAGTGACGTGTGGTGGACGAAGTGTCTTGAATGTTGCAGTGAAAGGAAAGATCATTTGTGAAGCTATTGTCCCACAGTGTCTTTAGACAAATCAATAGCAGAGGAGCTTATTTATTATTCTCTCAAGCAACTGATCGTTCCTATTCCTCCTGCAGTTGAAATGGAGGATGCACTTGCTAATACATTTTCTAATATTGACCAGTGAGGTAATCTGAGGGGCAGCCACTGAGAAAAACCACACACACAGCAGAAATGTTTAGAGCAATAAATACGGCACACAGACCTCACACACACGAACATAAAATATAACACATGCACATGCTCGCACACAAACACAGGAATCTGTACTGCATTTCAGAATCTAAAGGACAAAGGAACACACAATTGCCCTTCAAATACACATGCTCAAGCCTGTGTCAAACAGTGGCTTTCATGTAACTGAGCAACTGCCCGTTGAAATATCTGTGCACGTCCCTGCTGCAGAGAAAGACACTTTGAACATCTGTGGTGTGTGCTCCTGTGAAGCCAGTGAAAGCAGCAGCTAAATATTTAATGAGCCTGTCTGATGGTCATAATTGCTTTTAAGAACAATAGATGAAAACAAAGGGCGCCAGTGAAAAGCTGCACAGAGGTTAAAGCCACTTCTCAGAGTGACAGAACGGGGTGGTTAGAGGGAGGGGAGGGGAGGGGAGGAAGGGAGTGAAGGTTGAAAAAAGGGAGAAGCACTCAAAAAATAACCTACATGATGGGTGACTATCAATGTCAAGTGGGACTGCGTTTGTACAAAGGGTCCCATGACAGGCTGTGCACTTTAGAGCTATTTTTGGAAGATGACATATAGAAAGAAACATACCTACAGACTGAACAGCAGTGTAATGAGGCAACGTTAAGCTACGCAAAGGGATTCATAAAATATTTTGTCATGTCGTTTTTTGCAATATAGGAAGACAAGGACTCATATAAAGTAGATTATTAGCCAATAAATATACTGTTCTTGTTTTTGTATTAACATCACCAGCAGCAGATATTGTGTACTAGTATAAAGTGTCGGTTCAATGCTCTTATCCACAGTGGTTTCTATCCATTAGGCCATAAAGTTGTCTGGTATCATTGTGCACAAATTAGTCTAAACTCTATTTGGTATGTCACACTCAACATTGGCAAAAAAAAAAAAACATTTGGAAAACTGTGTCACATTTGGCCAAAGTAATCGACAGACCTGGTTGTTAACGGTTCCATTAATAACCAAAGTACATTTTCCATTTATCTGTCTCCTGTCAGTCCTGCCTCCTATTACAGGGGGAAGTGTGCCTGCAGTCATGTTTGAGATTCACCTGCTCATGACCGCAGTGGAGAGGATGAGAACACACAGTATTGAGGTAGAGAGCTATCTTAACAGACGCATGTGAAAGTGTATTACTTTCATTTGCAGGGCTGAAGGGCCCGAACATAGGAAGTGCATACCGAAGTGTCAGTCAAAGAAAACCTCTCCATGCACGACAGAGCAGAAGATGAGGGGGGGGGGGGGGGGGAGAGCTTTCCAGAGTCAAGTTTGCCTCTGTGATGTCAGATGGATGTTCGGATAGCTCAGTAATGGAGGGTGCCAGAGCTGGACAGGTTGATCTGCTGGTTCGTAGGCATTCACAAAGCCAGACGGCACCGGTAGTGCTGAGGCAGTGTGCTGTGGTATGATCAACTGTAAGTTATCTATTAAACATGACGTATTTAATTATTAAACACTATGTATATAGACTTGTGCATAATTGAAAATATTTTTGTTGAGCTTGCATTAATGTTGGCGTGATTTCTAAAACCATTATATAGCATTATACATCTTTGCTAAGGATAATTATGTGATTATCAATCATGTAAAATACGATGTGCAAATTGTTTAAAGATGTCAGGTTTGCTGCAGTCACAGATACCTTCAATAGGCTCTACAACTCAATCAAGTTGCTGCATTTTCAAAAGAGTAAATTTTACTTATTTTGCATTCAAACCCTAAGAAAGCATCTATTATGACACATTATCATCATTAGTCGTACCTCATGTTCAAAATATTCATAACCTCATGTTAAAAATGTACAAATCATCTGATCACCATGATCATCAGCTAACAATTCATTAACATTCATTGCAAATGTAATAATTATTGTACAACATGTAAATTATTCAGTGTGGAGAAGTCTTTAAAATAACTTTCCCTGTTTTGTTTTCCAAACTGAATCTATATTGTTCAGTTGAGATCTTCGTTTCTTAATTTACGAAGCAAACGTATAGAACTTTTGAAGTCAGAGCCGAGGAGAGAGCGGCGCAGGGGAGACAAGTCGGGAGACGAGTGAGACAATAGGGAGATGTAAATAACTCGACATGGAGGGAAGAGAGAAACAACACGGGCAATCAGTGGGGAATGGAATGGTTTTTGAGCTGAATGAGAGGCAGAGAGAGAGAGAGGGAGAGAGAGAGAGAGAGAGAGAGAGAGAGAGAGAGAGCTGGAGGAAACAGAAAAGAGGCAGAGAGAAACAGAAGCACAGATAACGGACAATAACGGAGAGCTCAAGAGGCAAAGACACAGAGAAGAGGAATGATGGACAGGGAACAGGAGGGGGGAAATGAACTCAATTGACATGAAACAAGAGCAGACTGCCAGATAACCAGGGAGCTTTTATTCTCTGTGTCAATTAAAACAGCACTTTACAAAAGGTATACAGGAGGAAGAGGAAAAGGCTGGAGAATGTAGTGGAGCTGAGGTGGCGGAGAGGTCGGCAATTCAGCTCACCCTGTCCTTCTGCTGTCCATCTTTCGGAGTGTTAATGGGCTCAAAGCTTGGCCGCTGGTACTGCACTGAACGGCGTCTATTTTCAAACACTAAAGACTGAATGCAGTGACCTAGCTTCCCCCGCTAACTCACTGACCGTAAACGTAGGAAGGAGAAAAAAAAAGATGACATGAGAAGAATACAAGCCTTCCATCACTGGGAAGATGAATCAAACTGATGAACGGGACAGCTTTGAGAAATCGGCAGTCCCATTTGGGGTTTGTCAAAGGTCTGACTGATTTATTTGGAGCAAAGAGGTGTTTCCATTCCAGACAAGCAGGGCAAGTTAGGGGCGATTGGAAGGAGATCCTGTGTGCATTTTGTGCTTTTCTGACTCCAGGGCTCAGCGTTGTATGAAAAGAAAGGGATGGATGGGGCAGAAAAAAGAACGGGGGGGGGCGGAAGTGAGAGGGTCAGAGGGGCAAAAAGTGGGCGAAAGCAGGGAACAGATGGAGAATAAGAAGCAGATAGGTTCACCTCTCATTAGCTCGCCTGCCACACACGCTATGCCACAAAGCAATGCACCTCCCAAGGACATGAATTAAACAGAGAGCCGACTTCCTCAGAGGAAAGCAGCCCAGCCAGCACTTAGCCAGGCCTCATAAACAACCAGCTCGCGTTTGTCACTTCTTCTTCACCCAACAAAGTGACAGCAGAAATAAATTACCTTTAAGTAGGCCTCGCTGCACCTCTACCTCAGCATCCTGTAGCTCACGGCAACAAACTGATGGACAGCGAAAAAGTAAAAATCAGGCAGCAGACTGTGGCCTTAAGTTAGCTGTTACAATGGCAGCAAGTATAAAAAGCTCCCCTTCCTATATCCAGCCCATCCTGCAGCATTGCTCCGTTTAAATAGAGGTATGGGGGCATTCCGCCCTCATTGGGAGACTTTTCAAAGAGTACAGCAGTGGGATTAATTTCATTTCCTACATGAACAAAACAAACAAGCAGTGTAACAAAAAACATGTGACCATAAAACGATTAAGACATTTAAGAGCGAAGAAGAAAGCTACAAGGGAAAACACATGGAGAGAGGCGTATAAAGAGAATACTTTGGCAAGGTGTTGTACTTCTTGGCAAAATGTTTTCAAGCTACAACCAAAATCAGATACAACTGGAAAACTGGTAAGGAGAAGACGAAAGTCAGCTGGAGTGAAGCAACATCCTGCATTACTGAGAGTTCAACGGCACAATGAAAATGGCCCTGTGCTGTGTAAAAAAAAAAGAGAAATGGTGTCATGCGGGATGTTTCTGGGAATTGAACGGAACAATTTAATGGAACAAGCAACAAATTGTTCTCACCCTTCCAGGAACTAGAGCGTTCCTTGTGATGACAGCTAGAGAGAGAAGATGCTTTTTCCAAACACTTCTTCTCGGGATTAGAGTCAGAGTTCAGACTGGGAGTCGTGGGAGAGGGGAGGGAACGCTACGTTCCCAGCCCGGCATCTGTGAAAGGCTCCTAATGAAAGGTAAAGGTCTGACACGAGCCAGGGTGGGCTTATGAAAGGAGATATATCTGCTTACCTCCCACCCGCTATCCCCTCACTTTCTCCAAACCCCTGAGCTCCAAAAGCTCTCCATCACCCCTTCTGCTCCTCCCCCTCATCATTGTGCATCTACTACTCTACAGCTGTGATACACTCTACTCCCCCCCCCCCCTCATATCCTTTGAACTTCCCTCAAAAAAAAGAGAGAGAGAGAGAGAAAGAGAGAAAAGAAAACAGGCAGCCAAGTCAAATTCCTAACATGCCAGTTTAAAAAGCAACATCCACACGTCTACCATCAATCATCCTGAACACTGCTGGATAGGAATCCCAAAACACAGTGCACCTGGAAGCATCAGCAACAGGGGCCCCCCCATACACTGATTTGTGTGTGGCCCCATTCGCTAAGCACTGGCACCTTAGTTAATGAACTGTCTCGTTGGTGTGAAACAACACAGAAATAAGAGAACGAGGAAGGTTTTTCTCTCCCTCTCTGATTCTCCATAGCAATCAACCCTGCTAGTGTTAGGAGTTTGTTTGGGGGTCCTGCCATTAGAGGCAGCTATTGAGCTAGCTCTCTGGAGAAAACACTGGTTTGTTAATCAAGCGAAGGCAAAACAATTACTAGAATCCCATAATCTATGGCTGTGGACAAACAATAAATCCACGGTGGCTGCTTCAGAGAACGACAAGTGGTGGAAAATGGGGTCCTACTAATTAAACAGAAACCTGCTGGTATGCTATCGTTGGCTATTAGCTACGCCGCTACACCGTTTAGCCCATCTGATTAGGCTGTTTGACTCAGCCAATGTTATATCCTTTGCAAAGTCCATTTCCTAACTGCATGCTTGCTAAAGTACTGTTAGACTTGGCCCCATTCCTTTGAGGCTGCTTTTCCTTTTGCTCTTTGTGTGAAATCAATGTGGGGGTCTGCCAGAGAGTTTGTGTGGCATATACATATGACATATGATTATGAATCTAAATATCATTCAAATCTAATTTCCGCAGTCTTATTGTAAGGTAGATAAAATATCAATGCAGAGGGACCTCTAAAATGACTACCACTACAGTACTAATGCAAATGATGCTAAATGAATAAAAGAGGTACTTGTACAATGGCTGTTACTGCATGAGGTAGAAAAGCACATGTCCAAATTGTGGATATTTGACTAAAATGTCCTCTTATGTTGCAGCAAAAGCTTTAAAGAGGTCATAAGGGTTAGAGCCCTTTTAAATAAGGGTATACCCTCTCTAAATGTGCCAGACGTAATTACTGAACCGTACAAAAAGGAAATTTCAATTCCACTGAATCAAAAATCTTCTTCAGCAGCAGGCGATGGGTGGAAAACTAATAGGGTGCTGGGAAATACAGCAATGGGAAGAAAGCTTGATGATGGATGCTGGGGGAATCTGCTAATAGCAGACTAGGGACCAGGCAAACAGAGGGAAGTTTGTGATACATAGCTCTGAGCGTACAGTGTCAGTATGCTGCAAAACATTCAGCCTTCAAACTATGAAAGACATTTGCCAATGGGATGAATCATCTTGTCCAAATCATCTCGTGTAGGCTATTGTGTCATCTTGAAACAGGTGGAACGACTTGCTTTACAAGCACTGTTGCTCATTCTCCAGAAAAGAAAACTCTCTGACCACAATGGAAGAATTTCTTTGATTTTTGTCCAACAAAACATAACGCTGCACACAAGACAGACTCTAATTTTTGTGTGTTTTTTTAAGTGTACCATTAAAGGTGGGTGTAGCAGAAGTAATGATCGACTATGACAGTGAAGCTGACATGTCTCCACTTAGCACAATAGCAATCATAACTCCGGCGTGATCAATAGCTGTTCATCACTTGCTTTAAAAGGGTCCCATTCTCCACCCTCTTCCTACATCTATTCCTGCCTCATTTCCAATCATCTCTTCCTCTTTGTCTCATCTATAATTCCACCTTGTTTCCTGTCATGCTTCCTGACCTCTTCTAGCTAATCAGTCCTTCCCTTCCTCCCTTTCCTCCTTCACCTACTTTTTCCTCTGTTCCTACACTCTTTTCCTTAGATCCCTTAAAGTGTGTCTCTTATTTCTTTCATTTCTCATTTCCTCCAACTTACCTTCTCGATTTCATCTAATCATTCCTCTTCTTCTCTCCCTCATCCCGATCTTATTGTATTTTTTCTTCATCCTGATATCTCTAGATGACCCTACAGCTCGTTTCCTTGGCACCTTTTCTTCCTCTCCCATCATCACCTTAATTTCAGTCTTTGCATTATTTCATTAATTCCCCCTTCTGATCTGGATTTGTTTCAGCTCTCTCTTCCTAAACTTGTCAGTCATCCCTTTTTATCATAACTCTCAATTCCCGTTATTGCATCCATCTCCACAGCACTGCATGTACATCCCATGTTTCCCATCCCTCCCTCTCCTCACTTTCCTCTCTCCCTCTCTTTTTTTTCCTTTTTTCTCTGTCCCTTCTACCACTTTGTTCTCAACTACCTCTCCCCTGCATCCCTCAGTGTAATTCACCTGCCTTCCATTTCCTCCTTACCCCACCTCTCCTTCCCTTCCTCCGTCCCACCTCACACCTCTCTCCAACCAGTCCTCTCCTTCCATCTGCCATGTCTCCTTTTCCACCCTCTGTGTCTCCCTTGCTCTCCTGCAATCCAGTGCACAGGTTTCCCAGGGCACATTGTTGCATCCCAACGGAAGCTTGCGCAGCATTCTGCCATAAATAATTGAAGAGGCCCCACATGGCCAGGCACGCTCAGTCTAAATAGATTATTCTGGGAGAGATCAATGCTGGCCTGTGAGGGTTTTATTAGGGCCTGCAGATGAAACGTACAAGGCCACCGCCAATGCTCTTGTCTCTCTGTCTTAATTCTGTCCTGCTCTAGCGTGACATTCTCCACACCCCTTCCTTCTCGCCGCCTGCACTATCCACCCACTCCCGGTGAAGACCCCGTCATGCCACAAGAGGACCATAGCCGACGGTACAGTTACAGCACGGTTCTGAATTAAACATAACTGACCATCCCAGGGAGTGTATGAATCATTCATTCTTTATGATGCCTTTGACTATGAGGCAGGCTAGTAGTAAACGGGCCAGACATCATTTTGTTATTCCAGCCATTGTCGAGATGCATCATCCTCTCAGACCCCCACCGTCAGCAGCCACTCACCAGAATGGGGAATGGCGGAAAACCGGCAATACCCACTGGAGTTGCATTGGGCAAAAAAAAAAAGTGGGAGGTGAAACAGTACCGTGACCTTCAGGAGTAACGACCCTTGGGGGCGTGTGGTGGCTGCAGTGGTGAATAACCCTCTGTAAGCTTCTCTCCCTGTGGAGATTTACATCTATCTCATTCAGAGAGAGGTTTCTTAATTGTCTGCTTTCCTGCCAAGCTGGCAAACCCGGACAGCTTGTTAGTTATTCAGACCTACTGGGTCCAAGTAGTTAATAAAGAGAAGGGTGTGGTACTATTCCCAAATTTAAGGCACTTCAACAAAAATTCTACCTCATGCATAACCTGTATCATCATAATGTGTCATCATGCTACAGCAACACATTTTTAATTTATGTTAAGCTCCAAAGCATGCAGTAACACACAGAGTCACAAGATCAACTAGTTACCAAGCCATCCACTCTAGTTACTGAGAATGGGACTATCTGGGAATGGGAATATTTTCTTCGATATTTCTTTGTGCAGCAACAATGCAGAAACACAATGTTTAGATGCACAATACCAGCTCAAGGCGTTTAACGGTAACGTTACACACTGACAAATATCTTCAGAGACCAGAGGTTTTCAAACTGTGAGTAGGGGGTTCGGGGTAGTCATATGATGCACGGAGGCTTAGCTAACGCTTCACTTCATGCAATATCTTGTGCAGCAACGTAACTTTAGCTGCTGAAATAACCCGTCATGCCCAAATTGTGCAATTTGCATCAAAATTCATACTTAAATCTAGTCACACATACACGATACACATATTTTTAGAGAAAGCGTGACTTACATTTTCTGAGGACCATTATATGTGAGGCTCATTGCGAATAAATGTCCATAAATCCACACAAAAAGACGTTCTTTGTAATTCCAGATCTTCCATGGAAATCACTGTTTTTAAGTTGTATTTAGTCATCAAAGTAATTTAGTTATCCTTGCCTGTACATCCATGGGTGAACTGGAAACCGGAACAGCTTATACAAAATTCAGCATACGTTTAATGGTGCCAATTTGCCAAATTGTAAACAAATATAGCTTTTTAAAAAAGTTGTTGCCCACAGCTAATGACTCTTGACTCTGACTCCATGGCAACATTGTATGTGTTCATCTCCCAAAGCATTATTAGTAATACCAAAACTACTGATTATTCAAAATATTTAAGAAAGAAAAGCAATTTTGTCTGAGGGGTGCCTGCAAAGTCAGACTTATAAAACCCCATTAAAAAAAAACACAAGCGACACATTCTTTAAGAAATATATATTTCAGTTTATATTTACCACTCTGCATTGGTATCAAAGGAAATAATCTTTTTTTTTCTATTTTTTTCACATGAAAAATGTATTATATAAAATACAGTTTTAATAAATGGACATATTGCACAAATTACAGTTTGCCCCACAGTTGACCCTTTTGACTGATATGCCCCCTATATTCTCAGGTTGTCTAAACACACACATTACAACTGCAATTATCCTTGAGAGCCTTTGTACGCTTAACATGCTGCTTCAACCTGAACTAAGACTTTCTCAGTGATTATGATGTGTGCCTCGCAGCAGTTAAATTTAACTCTGACAAGGTTACA
Organism: Anarhichas minor; assembly: GCF_050575085.1. Classification (NCBI taxonomy): domain Eukaryota; kingdom Metazoa; phylum Chordata; class Actinopteri; order Perciformes; family Anarhichadidae; genus Anarhichas; species Anarhichas minor. The sequence continues at coordinate 11,522,863 of NW_027466456.1, forward strand.
TTTTTCCTACAATATACACTTTTGTGACTACTGTGAAAAAAACCCACTTAAACCTTCCACACAGAAAATAAAGGTGTACTTCTTCCTGCCACTTTCATCCTTTCTAATTGTTTTGATTGGGATTGTGGCTGGCAGATGTGAATATACATTGCTCTTTGGAATATTGCTTTAAAATGAAGCTTAACATGTTTGACAGGGAGAGAGGGGCCCGAAAGGCTTTTACCCCGATCCCTCACAAGTGAGTGGTCTTCCTCTCCTTCCAGGGAATGGAAGAGAAATCTTGCTTTGCTCTGAGATCGCCCATCTTTTCCCTTTCCGACATGTTGGGCGTGTAGCAGGAAAATTTGTACACATCAAAGCCATTAAAGTGTCAAGTTCCACGGTGCGCTTAAGCCAGGTCAGAATGTTCATAAAGAACTTGTGAATAGTGCATTTTTGCCCTCATTCTGGCAGTCAAGACTTCCTCTAAAGAGCTTATATCTTAACCATTTGAAGTGACAAACCAGTGTTCAAAAGATGCAAGGACAGTTTCTTTCTCTGCTGTTAGAATATTCCAGCACTCATTTGCATATGGATTTGGAGTCCATATGCTTCCTGACAAGATTTACTGTACAATATGGCACTGTTGGACAGAAGGCTGAGTACAAAAAGGCTTTGTCACATTATACAACCCCTACTTTCCTGTTCATTTTTAATCATTTTAACGCACTCTAAATTAACTCTGTGGTGGCAACCACTGGAGTTTTGGTTATAGATGTCAATCTTATACTGGTTTTATTTACCCCGACCATTGATATGCCTGAACAACAAATGACTTTAGTGGAGGTGACGATGGGATGAAATGGCATACTCTGAAATTAATATTTTGTTACTTTGAATTTCAAATTCTGCCAAAGGCGGGGGGGGGGGGGGGGGGGCAAAAACATGAGAAAAAAAATAGCCCGCTGTTTGTCTGGAGGTGACAACTAACAAGCACTAGCCGGGTAATTAGACTGCCGCAGTGCACATGGGCGAAGCTCACCATAAAGTTTGCTTATGATTAAAGATTTTCTTCTCTCCCTCTTTTCTGCCTCTTGCTTTACATGTTTGGGCTCCGCCAGCCTGCCAGCCATTCGCATCTGCTTCCATTTCCACTGCATTAATGACACGGCCACACACTTGGGCTTGGTGGCCTGTAATGAGACTACGGAATGTGACTTAAAGCTCATCCTTTAAATATAAAAAAGGTATATGTGCATGTGTGTGAGCATGGTTCATGTCTCTCACTATGTGCATTTGCGATGTGTGTCGCGCCTTTCTCACATGCCTGAATCTTTTCTGCCCGGCTGGTGACAGGTGAACGTGATTGAAGTGCATTTCTGCAGGAGAAAACAACGGATGCTTGGGCATGCCATCCAATCACCCATCTCATGCATACAGAGAGGCTGGTTGATTGATGTCAAGTTAGGAGGTGGACACAGTGAAAAGCTAACCTGCCGCCTCTACCAAGAGCCACCTCACTAAAAGGTGACGCTATGCACTCTAAAAATGAATAGGCTTCACAATGAGAGTTTAAATCTTTCGTAATTTTCCTGAGACCTAGTGCAGTGTCATATGTATGAAAATCAATGAAAGGAAAAAAACAGCAAAAAACAACTTTGCTGGACCCTTATTAACTAGGATTTCACATTGTATCTCAGCTATAGTAAGCTTCTCAACAGGGTATCTTCAAGGTAGGGTTTCTTTGATGAGCCATTTCATCAAAGTGGTAACTTAAGCTGTCCTGTACATACAATTCTATTTCATGCTTGTTCTTTAAGAAAAACCTTATTCTAACCAGTAAAGCACCTTAAATTCCTCCCCGACTCCCTCGATCTCCCTCGATCTCAGAAAAACATACAACTACTACTTTTAAAAATGTGTGGCCTCTATGCATGTCCAACATGGGTATTTGATTGCTCCATGAGCAAATGCTGGGTGAGGAGACGCTTCATAAAATGTGTCCATCCCATTAAGTCTGTGGGAAGGACTCCAGTAATAGCTGCCCTTCCACAGGCGGAGAGTGAGTGACTTCCTCCTGCTGATCATTGGGTGGCACCACATCTTATTATCAGGGGGAGGACTGTAGCATACAGGCACATTCGTGCTGAAGTGGGGATACGAATTATAATCTAAACTGAAATAATAACATCTTACAAATAGTAGCCTAAAATATCACGGAGGCTGTCGTGCATAAACACATTTGACATCACAAAGACAAGCAGAAAGCAAATGCAAATGTGTGTGTCTTTGTGTGTTACACCAACTCATGCATTACATAATTTCTTTAATCACTGTGGTTCAGCTCCACATATGTTAATGTCTTCCTTGCATGAGGAAAAACTTTACTGTTATTCAAAAAAGAAAATGTGCATGAAATATGGAAAAGGCAAAACTCAAGAAGCATATGATTGGTTGCCAGAATAAATCTGTGGTGGCATATGTCTGAATATGATTTAGAAAGGACTGTGGACGATTTCCAGAGAGGTTGGGTGCAAGCGAGTGTTGTGTGCTCCCTCTCATACAAATCCAAAGGCGGATGTTACCTGCCTTGCTCTGATGCTCCTGGGCATTATGCTGCGTGTGTGTGTGTGTGTGTGTGTGTGTGTGTGTGTGTGTGTGTGTGTGTGTGTGTGTGTGTGTGTGTCTGTGTGTCGGGGGGTGGGGGAGTCACTCCAAATTTCTCATGTGACAGAGCATAACAGGGAATTGTAATACACAGCAACATCATAAATTTGATTACATTACATTGCACTGCAAGCCTCTAAGCCATTTCCAGGCACCATAAAAAAGCTATAACTAAGTTACCACGGGTACAAAGAAAAATGAATAAAGCCATTTTCTTTTAACAACCCGGGCGCTGGCGAGATATTGTTCTCTCCTTTGGCTTTTATGAGCTTTGCAGACGCAGGATGCGCTCGTTGCGATCGAAACAGGAGACGGAACAAGATGGAAAATGCACAACTTCTGGAAAAAATAGACACGATTGTTCAGTAGCAAACGTCTCAACACGTATACCTCCAAATGAAAATGAGCTCATATTCGGAATCTGATCTAATGCTTTAATATAGGTCCGGATGATGTAAAATGCAAAACAATAGAGAGAGAGAGGTGTTTGCACTGGTTTTAGAGAAATAATGGTAACACATAGGGCTCTTATACATGTTTTAAATCTTTATCATTATGTTGTATAATGTTATAATGCAGCCTTATTATGTGGCAGCAGATCGTGTGCGTAATTTCGAGGAACCGTCATAAAAAGGGGATCGAACAATGAAGACAACAAAAGCAGAACTCTTCTAAAATGATGACCAATTTGAAAGTTTGAAACTGAGATATTCTTGACTCGTATTTATAATCCTCATTTAACATAAAACATCACATATTTTACAAATACAACAGGGTCTTCATCGAAGTCGAAGTGTCCCGCATTCAACAAGGGCATCACCAGCACTTAGAAAAAGTCAGTGTCATAGCCGTGCTGACTCCACATCGGTGGGGCTGTGGAAAGCCCGGGTTGCGCACATCGAATTATGCCCAACTCCTTTACCCGCCATTGAAAACGTGATGCGCAGCGGTCCAACGGTGTAGACCGACACTACACTAGTCTCAAAAGTCCAACATGTAGGCTATACCTCGGTTTTGACATCCCGTCAATAAAATAGAGGCAGGGAGGGAGAGAGATGAAATATCGAAAATTGCATTTCCGATTGATGCCTGTAAAACCTCAATGTCTCATGATCTGCTGGCATGTTCATATCACTGGATTCTAATGCAAAGCTTCTAGCGGTTGACTTGCTAATGAAGCACCCCCCCTGTGGAGATGCACTTGTTAGATTGAGCTCCCCCCCCCCTCCAACCCCTGCACACACTGACACACACACACTGACACACACACACACGCGCGCACACAGACACACACACCTCCGCCCGAAAAAAAAGGATGATTCACAAATATGCGTTATGCTCCAGAGCCATAAAGCGCATACAAGTGTAGATTCTTGAGAATATTCGTTGTTGTGTCTGCTGAACCATCCGTGTTTTTATTTTTTATTTGGGAGATTGAAATTGTAATGAACTCTCAGTGGTGGAATGAAAGGGAAGCCGTGCTTGTTACGACCGTCGTTCAGAATGATGGATATTACTCAAGCAGCAGATATGCTCTGCTCTCCAGCAGCAGCACCAGCAGCTTTGCGGTGGCAGAGTCGGGTCTCCCGCTGAGTCCGGGACTATCGAGCATCCCTCCCCTTCGCAACGCTCCGCACCAGCTCATACCAGCCTCTTTGCAGTATTCTCAAATGATGCTCCTCTTTGGGCACTTGCGTCTCTGCGCGGGTGTTAAGACGGCAGAAGGACGCACAGCTCGCGCGCTCCAAATAGCCTACCCCGCATGCCTATTTTTTTTTGGTTCCAGCGTTTAGAAAATGACAAAGCCGTGATTCAAATTCCCAGCTCTTGGATAAAAAACAAACCCGGCAGACAAAAGTAGCTGGGCTGAGTCAGGATAAAGAAAGACAGGGAAGTGTGCCTACCTTTTTGTCAGCCTCGGAGTTCTTCTTTCTTTCTTCTCAGCTTATAAAGCCTCACATCTTCCTTATTAAAACAAGCAATAATCCCCGGGTTTGTATTGAATGTGTGCTTTCCTGCGGCAGGTCCAGTGAGGAGCACTTCACGGGTTCCTCTTTCGGGTTAAATAAATGTTTTTAATATCCACCCCAAGAGCGCAGTTCGCTCAGGACGCGTCTGGGTACGGCAGGAGGAGTCGCTCCCTCAGCAGCAGCCACCGTGCGCACTTGGAGAAACCAGAGCTCTGTACGCGCAGGGAAGCTGAGGAAATGATGTCATGCGTCCAGCCCTCTCTCTCCAGCCTCCCCTCAACTCACGGCTCTCTCCATCTTATCTCCCCCCTCTTCTCACTTCCCCCCTCTTTCGTTATGACACGTTGTTTCAACATCAGCATTGAAAAACGACAAAACATTAATTTAGCTCTAAATGTTAAAATCTTGATTTGGCAAATGTTACATTAACTCACTGCGATGCAAACATCTTATTGAATGTTTCCAGAATTAAAATTAACCATGTAATCATTTATCAGAAAAATCGGTCATTTGTTTGTTGAGCAGTGGGGACACTTTTTTTCTGCATGCGTTCAAATTAGGTTTGAAGCTGAAACACACGGCTGTATAAACTTGCTTTTGAGGATATGTTTTGCAGTGCTCCACATGACGCGATGAAGTCATGCCGTTCCCCCACGCCTCACTGAAGGTATCGTCCAGTAGCATCGCCAGCCTGGCTTTACCCGGGATAAGAGGGGAGGTAAGGTAGCATGAAACAGACCAATGCACACCGCGCATTGCTACAAGGCAGCCTCCCCCGCCCTGGCGCAGCCGGCACGTCTTAAAGATAAAGCACACCGTCTTCTTATCACAGTTATAGGTGAGGTTCATTGTGTGTATCACATACTAGACTGCAAATAAAAGAGTGCTTTAACAACTGATTTGATCTTGTTTCGAGAGGGATTCATTTTGGAAATGCAACTGTTTTCTATGGGACTGTGGATGAATTGGATTAGTTCCACTGCAAGTCTTGAAAGACGAGTTCTTCTTTTTATTATTATTATGGAATAAAATGAGTCTCAAAATGGTCACAAATGTGTATTACATGATCTACAAATGAAAATAAAATGAATTTACAAATGTGTACACAAATGTGTGCGTAATGTTTGTCGTAAATTCCAATCTACACACAAATAACAAGTAAAACAGTTTTACAAATACACACATCACAATCTGAATAAATATTAATATATTAAGTACAGACCTTTAACTTCAACTTCACAGATCTAATTATCAAATATTTGTTACATTCTTTTGTATTTATTTACAGATTGTAACATGTGTTGATGGATCGCCTGATATGCACGGATTTACCTTTGTGTGTGGAGTTTTGAAACTATGTTCATGGTCTCCAGTTCCGCTTTTACGTGTTGGTGGAAAACGGGGACATCTGGTCTTTCGATAAAATTGTGTTTAATTTCAAAGTGAGAAAGACTTTTTTTCTAAATAGACATAATAGCTCGTCATCCCTCGGTTAAAACACATATGTCCTACACCTACTGCTAGGTGGTGGAATTGCTCTTTGGCTTGGAAAACAGAAAGTCCAGGCTGGTTGAACCCGGAGAGATTTCCGTTAGCCTATGATGCAAACTGGCACAACAAATTAGACAAGCTGGGGAACGTTACCACGTCTGAACAAAGATATGTTTTTTTTTCTTTTACAATTCTGGTATGCTATTTCATCATTCATTTCACTAATGGTATTTTTTAGGCGAGTAATCAACTGTGTTGATTTCAAAATTCGGGAGTTTTATCTAAAATTTGCGCAACAGTTTTTGGAGTTGAGTAATAAAACATTAACAATATCTTCACAAGACCGAGGCAGACCCCCACCAAGCAACCTCTGGCCCTCCCTCTGGTTCTCTGTAGGAGGAGCAGAGCACAGTGGAGGTTGCTGGAGTCTGTTTAAGGGCTGTGGAATAAAGCCAGGCAATGGAGAGTCAAGCCAGTGCCTGCAGACCATGTTGTAGAACTCGAGGGAGGGTGGGAGGTCTTCGGGGTCCGTACCCACCATGCTGTCTTCCAGTGTCGATGCACCCCTGGATGTGGAGCCTCCAACAAGGGCCCTGCTGCCCTTTCCAGCTCCTGCCTCCAGAGTTTTTTTCTCTCTGATGAAACTGCCAATATATGAAATCTGGAAAGTAGATTTTGCTTAAAATTCCCACCATTTTTCGGACCGGGTAAGACTATAAGACTATGGGAACAAAAGTTCTCCTCCTGGGCTTGTCTTATTGTACCAGTTAGCATCATAGCTATGCTGAAGCACTAGTCTTTCCCGGTTCAACCAGCCTGGACTGGACTGGAAAACACCTCGCAGTAAATTATTTTAGCCATGTATTTACATATCACAAAAGGTTTAAGACGTTGTTATACACAGGAAACTTTTCAAAAGAGAACACTTTTAGATTCGACTATTAGAAGTTGATGTTAAAAATCTGTATGTAAAATATTAACCTTTATTCAGACTGTGATGCATTTGTAAAACTGTTCATGCTTGGTAATTCTGTGGAGATTGAAATTATGCACAAATCTTTAAAATCTTACTTTTTTTGTAGATCATGTTATGTACATATATACATTTTAACGGACTAGGTCTGGGATAACAGTGACTAACAGCTTTTTTTTTTAAACTGGCATATTTATCTTGAAATGAATTGGAATTCCTCACACTGGATGAACAAGCTATAAGGTATTTTCTGCATCCCGACTTTGCTGCTGGCTGATTGCTAAAAGAAAAAGACTGCAAGGGTGTTTAATCAATCAACTTCAGCTGCAGGTTTTACTTAATCAAATCTTTAAAGTGGCAGGACTGCTTTCCTCTACGCCATATATTGGTGCACAGATGCTTTCAGCTGAAATGTGGCCATTGCTGGAGCTTGGCCACTCATGCTTCCCCTTACTGCATGGACTTGCAAGTGAAAATCCTCAAATTCCCACTTATCGGTATTCATGTTATGGGTAGGGGGATATAAACAGAAGACAGATAAACAGTACAGGTCATTGACTGGCCAATACATCATAGGGTAAACACAGACACATTCACACCAGTGAGTCTTCACATCTGTGGATCTGAATGTTTTTGAATTGCAGCACCCAGAGGACCAGGGGGAATACCGATGCAGCTGCTGACGACCAAGCCATCGTGTGACCCCAAGGCCTTTTTCTTAACTGTTATATTCATTGACAAGATAAGATGTGAGCTGTTTGTCACCCTTCAGAATAGTCTGATGTGTAGTATTAAAGACGGCAGACCTCAATTGATTCCTGCGTCATGGGCTGGTACAACAAAGAGACGAGTCTGCATATATTAAGAACTCCAGAAAGCACTCCACAACAGCCAAGCATTTCATCATTTGTGGCCCCAGCGGGGATCAGACTTCTAACCTTGGAAGTGTAGAAGCCATTCTCTTCCCACTGAGCGAGAAAGGACCACGTGTGACCTTAAAGCTCAACTAAAGCAAGTCCCCTGGACTAATCATTTGATTGTCCTTTGCCTGTCAGTGCCTCTACTTCAGATAATAGGGTACTTCTTTGATAATGTGTACTCGCATCAGTAGAGGCGCGTCAGGCATTGTGAGCAAAAAGTCAATGGTGTAATTTGGATTTAGAATTTTATAAGTGAGCTTGTTGTCACAATGTTGTAGGTATGAACATGCTCTATGTATTTTAATATTTATGTCAAGATGACTCTCGTGTAAATTTGAGGTTGTGCTTTGTTGCTCTACAACTATATCTAAGTTGTTTCCAAAAGAGTCACATGTAGTATATGTAAAATAAATGATCTTTTCTTCAGTCAAGGAATGTCTCTCGGGAAATGAGAAAAGAAGTTGCATATTTTGCAAATGCATATTTTGGCGGTTTTGTTACAATTTCCCTTCACTGGTGGCGTTTAAAGAGATGACATTACTTTAAATGGCCACATTACCATAAATTCAATATACATCATTACAACCAATCAATAAAACAGTTAACGTAATCTTCTATGGGTAAAATGTCGGTTGCAACCTTGCCATGCCTTCAAGGTGGATGAATCAGAAAGAACCTCAGTAATGAAAAAAGCCAGCTACTACAAAGTATTAATAGAGGCCAGTGTCTCTCAGCTGCAGGAGCCATTTCCAGGGTTCCAGCATTAACAATGAAAAGGGGTACAGCAGTGATATACATTGGTTTCTAATACAAATCTTACTCAGTTAATCTCAGAGTGAGAGGAGCAGAGTTATTTCATTTGTATTCTGCCTCGAGTCAATTAACTTGTCAATCTCAAGAGCATTCACATACTCTCCAGCTGTACACCACGTGCATTCGTTTCTGCAGTTTTCCAATCACACTCTGCTGTGAATTTGATGTCATAGATCTAATGTTGTCTAAGCAGGAAATAAAAAAAAAATTAAAAAAGTGTCTGATAAAATAGAATTAAAATAGAATTAGCACAGGCAGGTTATTGTTTCTATTATGTTGCAGTGCATGATGGCTAACAGCTGACCTCAACTGGAGGGAAGTGTAGGTGTAGTTTTAGCCAACTCAAGCAAGTCAGATGTCTATAAAGCTGAGTGAATTCACAGTTAGTCATACCTTTGAGGAGGGCTGAGATTGTTGTGGACACTTGATATAGTGTATTGCGGAGGACAAGGGTTAAGTATTAAATTATCGGGGCTGATATCTCTCCCCGTTTCCTGATAAGATGACACCTTGAACCTTATGCCCTGAACATTTCCTTTGGTGTTTGCTCGAGCCTGTGTCCCCCACAGCTGCCGTTCTGTGTAAATAAAGATAAGGGAAGTGGTCCACCCACTCTCCTTTACAACAATAGACTGCACCTTGTCTCTGGTTATCTCACAGCATCTCTCTGTTCCTCCTATTTCATTCCTTCCTTTTCCTATCACCTACTTCCATTATATCATTCACCGTATCTCTTCTTCTCCAACCTTGCCCTGCTCAGTTGACCTCTCATCTGCCTAACTCTCTTAGACCGTCCTCACTTTAACATGTTCACATGCGCGTAGGAAACACATGCCACTCAGAGTGGCTGGACGAGTGGTTTAATTAGAGGAGAAGAAGTGGTCTGTGTGTGTCTGAGCATCGGCAATCAGGAGCCACTGGCTTGAAGAAAAGTCAGACAAGGCCATTCATTGATTGGTGATTGTAGAAGTGTTACTTAGCCTACACGATGCGCTAAAAGAGCTTCGACTCAGATCAGGAATAATCTGTATCTGCTAGCGTATGTGCTAACGTGCGCTCAATATGCTGAACAGTGAAGGCTGTCGTAATTGTCTTATATCATATTATGCTGTATTGTGTGTATGCATTGTCTGCACTAAAACATGTTTCAGAACTTTACAATGAAAAAATGAATACAAAAATAGACAGTTCACTTTTGAGATTGTCAGAGCCTTCATTGTTTTATTTTCATTTGTAACACTAAAACATAATTTAAATGGTATATTGTTAAATAAAAATACTGATGACATGAAGAATGTTTCAACTGTGATGACTTTATTCTTTCCTTTCTTGTGCTCTTTTTGTTGTTTGCACGTAGCTTCCTCTTACACATCATTAAACATCTGAACTGTCTTGTCAATATGTAGATCAGCACAGGGGAATATGGCATTCACAGATTAACAATACATATCCACTGTAAAGCAAATCTTGGAACATCCATGTCCTGCAATATAATGAATGATACAAAAAAAAATGAAGTAAGAGTTGCACAACTTTCTAAATATTAGTTTTCCATGAAAAATAACAGTAAACAAGACAGATGTTCACAGCACCGGCTCGGATGTGCTTGGTTTCGAATGTAAGTAACTAGTCTTCTGTGCAGCTTAGTGATTACTTACAAAGACTTAGTGGCTCAATTCCCCACAGGTCAGCACACTAATGTGGCATTCCTCTTACTGCGCGGTGCTTTGGATAAAGTGTCCCCCAAATGGCATATGCACTTTCCAACTGTCTACATGGCCCTTGATTAGCCGCTCACATTAAGGTTGAACCATCTTAATAATATATAATGCATCACTTACTAGCACTTTAGATGAATGAATGTTTTCTATGCAGACAAACGTAACATCTCCTTATACACCTACAGTATATAAAACTTCAGCATCTATATCTTACCACAGCTGTTTCTCTCCTGCTTTAAAATTCAAGACATGTGTTTCAACACCACTTGTATTCCAAAGAAAATGAGAGCGTCTGTGTTGATCACGTTGAAAGAGACTCCGGCTTGCAGCCGTTAAAATCATTAGAACTTTGGAGAACGTTGCACTACTCAGTCAAAGATAACACTCCTGAAAGAGAAGCTTGAGTATTACATGATAGGCGAGAGTGACAGTTCACATAATGAGACTGAGCATATTGTTCAAACCATTTTCATGAGAAATCCATCATTGCTTTGGTCCTGCTATGCATCGTGATGTTTTCAGACTTTGATGTAAAAAAAAAAAAAGCAGATGTAAACAAGAGAGAAGAGATTGCAACAATAAGAGTGAGCTGGAATGCTGAAAATATGGCTGGACTGGATTCAAAACAACATTTGAGTCGCATCCTTTCAATGACCCGGGGCCATATTGGATTTCCATGCATATTGTTTTTACAATTTGTGTTTACCACTTAATTTAAACATAAAGGACATTATGACACCTAGAGCAGAAAGAGACAATGGGTTCAAAAAGCACCTGCAGCTGAGTATTCTCACTGACACAAGGCCAGGAGAACTTTCCCGAACTAGTTAAAACATTAAAGAAGACATTTGCTTAACATCCTCATATTCATTTATACCAAGCTTTGTTATCCAACTAACTATCTATCAGTATAATTTAGCAATTATAAAGGAATAATGAAATGGAAAATGTGAATTTCACAGCCTCGTGGCATTAGGGCGTGGATTGTTAGAGAAGAACAGATCTCTCGTCCTATCATAACTGAACTTGAAACAAATGTTTTCATTCACAGAGTGAGCACAATGATGTATGTGTTTGTATGTGTGTGTGTGTGTGTGTGTGTGTGTGGGGGGGGGCCTGAATATTAGGGTAATTGCCATTGTGTCCATGTAAGAGAGATAAATACATTAATGCAGATATGGCTTTTGAGGAGAGATTCTTTGGAAATCCACAGCAACAATAACCTCCATGTTTTAGAAGTAAGCCGCTGAATGCATGAGTGAAATTGAATAGAATCAGTACCTCTCAGGAATTGTTCCTCCCAAAACAATTCTTTTCAAATTTCAAGTTCTCACATGATTTCATTTACAGGAAATAATTCAATTTGCGACTCCTTTTGTCAACCAAAGTTAAATGAAAAGTAATCAACCTCCTAGTAATACAATGAGGAGTCCCGGAGAACTTTTTCTTTGACTTCTGCAATGATTTTTTTTATCTTATCAAAACTGAACCATCCTAATCAATCTTTACTAATACAGCAATGGAGGCAGTGCCACACGGCATCGTTGCCTTAGACCAGTTACAGTTACACACTCAACATCCTGGTTTGCTATCTGCACACACCTCAAAGACTCACAGCATTCCTGCAATTCTAAGAGATTCCTTTAGCGGTTGAATCAGTTTACACTAATATCCTGTGTAACCGTGTGGAGTTTTTGCGCTGAAAGGACTCTCTTGACCAAGGTGACTTGATTTTCTATTGATCTGTTCTGTGCTTTGGTCCTCAAACTATTTTGCGCAAGTTCACAATGTATAGACAGTTATGCAAGGCAAGTGTATTTATGTAGTACCCTTCAAATACAACAATTTAAAATAAAATAACAATTGAAAGTGTGTTATACCATTTACACCTGGCATTTAAACAAAAATATGTAAAGGGCTATGTCATTTGGATAAGGAAAATGCATTTAAGTGCAGGACAAAGCATTGGGATTGGACGAGTGTAAAAAAAGGCGATGCTGCAGTAATGCAAAGCCTGCCACACACATGTTACTTAGAGATGGTGTTAAAGGATATCAGCTCCCATTTGAACTACCCATCTACCCATGTCATTCTATTGTAAGGTGCAATGGATAGAAGCCACCCACCATGCTGTGGCATTAAGATTTACCTATGGATAAAGTCAATGAGTAGGTGACATGACAGTGTAAAGGGAGCAGTTTGTGACAAGTGTGAATGGAAATAGATACACTGCTGTACAGGGTGATACATTGTCTGAAACAGAGACTTCTAATGCCTGTGTGAGGATGCTGGCGCAGCAGCCATTGAGAGGCACTTGGCTCATTAGGTTGAGGCATTGAGGTGATGAGTGGGTGTATGAGCTGGTGAGTATATGACATGACAAGGCTTTGATGCGCTGGCAGGTAGAGAGCTCATTCTCCTGCTCTTTCCCTGTCATCATTCCCTCTTTTCACTTCTCACACATTCTCTCACTCTTGATAACCTCACTACCAGCTGGATTATTGTTCCCCATTCGGTGTCTTCACTGTTTCACCTTCTCTAAGCTCTCTCTACTTCCTGACTGACTTTTTTTCTGCTGCATCTTCCTCCTCATTTGCTTATTCTTCTCACTTTTTCGTCAGTCTTTGCCTTCTCCTCCTCGCTGTGCTCTGCGTGGATATCTATAGCAACAGCCTGACAGGACATTCAGGTGGGCGAAGGTGTGAACATCCCTCAGACAATTCAACAACAACTCCATGATATATGATATCTGCACAAATACAGGATCTTTACAAGGTTGTTTTGTCACCATAGCAATTTAATTTGTATTTACAGTGTAGCCTGGTAAAAATAGTTCTGGGTGGGCTTGTTTGGATTCATAGTGTGAATGAGCAATCTGCACCCACAGTGGCGTGTCCTGTCTACCAGTTAGGCATGATTTTGAAGACGATGTTATGAACATCTGGTTGTATTTTCATCTTCATGTAACAGTTTGTCTTTCACACACACACATACACACACGCACACCTACACACTCACACACGCAGACATGTTTTCATGACTTTTGGGGACATTCACTTGCATTAATTTCCTGGAGATTTACCATAACTCTAACCCATAACCACTAACAGCCTAATCCTAAACCCTAGCCTGATCTTAAACCGAGCAAATACATGCCATTCATTAATTAACTTTTCCAATAGGCTTGTTTTAGTGAAGTTCTAGCCCTTTAAATGGCTTTTTTGGTAGGACTCAATGTCAGAGTGTGGTGAAATTAGTATTTAATTATACTGTCACAATACAAAAGTTTTATTTAATAGGTGATTTTATCCAAATTTCTTTAGAACCACAGCCGCAAACACAGTGAATGGAACCTTTAACCCTGACAGTTAAAGTGCCATGCTCCACTTAACAAAAAACAGGAGACACCCTGAGCAAGTTCAATGTAATACACAGACACTTCATATATTTATACAAGACCACCAAAGGAAGAACAAAGCAGGCAGTGAGTCATTGAGTTGGGCTGCAGCTCATCAGTGCATTATCAACCAACCTTTGCCTACACCTCTTTGCTCCACTTCAACTGCCTGCAAAACGGCAACCCTCTCGCACCAGCGCGGTGATAAGATCTGACTTAACCTTGGTGAGGTGCACCACCTTGCACTACCTTGTCACTACTACAGAACATCACCTTCAGGGTACCATTACGAGATGAAATAAGCTTAACAGATGAGGGCAGATTTCAGTTTTGAGTTTGCATGTTGCATGCAGTGTTTAGTTCAGCATAATTTACTTCTCACAGGTTATTTTTTAATGTTAGAGCAATAGTCAGGTCAGTCTTATTGATTCAGTCACAGATATGAAATAATAAAAAATAAATGGATAACTACAAATGGACCTCTCAAATTACTTGTGCATCTACCAGAGCCCTATGTCAGAGTGACTCTATGTCACTTCTCCGCAGTCCAAACATGGTAACTTCTGTTACAAAAAGCAAAGATGGTCGATGACAGTAATCCGAGGTGGCGATGGCCAAATCGGCAAACGGCAGCCTACAAACCAATAGGTTATGTCACGATGACTACGTCCACTCCTTTTATACAGTCTATGATCCATACTGAAATATCTCCACAGCTGTTGATTGCCATGGATGTTTGCATAGACATTCATGGTTCACAGAGGATGGATACTTATGACTTTGGTTTTTAGTCCAATGTCCTGACAACTTGATGATTGATTACCATGAATTAGACTAGTGATCCCCTGCCATTATAGTGCTATCGTCAATTGAAATCCTTAATTCAATTCTAATTTAATCTAATTATTCTTTATATCAAAATGCCTACAAAGCTAATGAAAATCAGCCTCAGCTGTATTGTATTTTGTGCTGATTAACACATTTTAGCATGCATTGTTAATTTCAACATGTTGGCACGCTGATGTTAGCATTTAGCTCATAGCCCAGTCTTACAGAGCCACTAGCATGACTGTACACTCTTGGTCATGCTAATAAGCACTCAGCTGTTAGTAACACCCTAATTAGCTAATGTGCCACTCCAACAAAAATAAGCAAAAAAAATAGTTTTTTTTCTTTACTGTCTAATCACTTGTCATGTATTTCCTGGCCGATGCAAGTCCTTTCACTGACTTAAACCTTTAATTGAAATTGACTGACCTTGAATGCCTCCTCTACAGCGAAACTTCCTTCTCTTTTAATGGGGTGTCATTTTACATCTTCACATTTAATATTTACTCAGTTTGAACTTTGAGGGTCGTAAAAGCAACATGTATGTGTGCTAAATTAGTTAGTTGAATCAATAAGTAGAGATGATAATGGTAGTAACTTAATTTCAAGGTATTAAATATATTTTTCATCATTATTATACATTCGTTATCATAGCTGTGGCTTCCTAATAATTCCCACCTCTTTAACTCTGAGTAACAATTCCCAGTACATACTTGGGTCTGACAAGTAATCATGAAGGGGAGTGGGCTATTATTCAAGGCTTTAACAGATGAAACCCTGAGAAATTGAAAATTAAATGGATACCCTTTAGCAGGTATGGTAATTAAAAGTTAATGGAAAAATTGTGAGATTACAGATACAGCAGCATTGTCAGATAGAATACATTACAACACATAATGATTCACTTTGGAACGCCAGAGGTCACAGTACAGCCTTCTGGAGATGTTTGGGTTCTGAATCAGTGAAACATCTGGCATGGGATGTGCCCAATTAATAATCCACTGATAAACCATCGCTCTCTACTCAACATTGAAAGGTATGCAGGTGACAGGTAGTCATGAATTAATGCTTGACTTGTGCCATTTTTTATATTTCACTCACTATATACACTAGGTTGAAAATAATAAACCGACTTTAGGGTACATTCTTCAGTAACTTTTTATCTGTGTTTCTAAACAAGCCAAGACAGGTCAGTTATCAATATTTCGCCCCTGGCCACTTACTTTGTACTTAGCTGAGAGGTTGTGACTGAGGTTAAGATGACTACCGACGAAGAGATATGTGTGCTTTTTAAAAGAATGGGAATGGATGCCTGCGTGTGCTTAACTGTGATAGCACAAGATAAAGCGACCAGGCTGCTGATAACATCTGAGGATAGAAATAGCTTTCACTTATGAAAAAGGAGACAGAGCACTGTGAGTAAACAGGATGAGCAGTGGAATGTAAGAGATGGAGAATTTGCACATTATACTTAAAAAAAGTGCCATGATAATGATCAAATTAAAATAGTTTAAAAAAATGATGGGGCAAAAGTTGACATGGATATTGAAAGGTACTTACACATTCATTCACTTATTTATTCATTCACACCAGGAACTAAAGCAGCATGTTGCCAGGAAAATGTGATGAAGTGCCCCCCAGGAGGGCCATCCAGTGAAGAAATTGTGATGACGTGCCCTCCAAGAGATCCTTTACAGTGGAGAAAATGTGATGAAGTGCCCTCTAGCAGGGCTACCCAGTGAAGAAAATGTAATGAAGTGCCCTCTAGAAGATCCTTTACAGTGGAGAAAATGTGATGAAGTGCCCTCTAGCAAGCCCTGGGTTTCCTTCTGCATGCTGGTGCCCCTTTTTATGTTCTTTGCCCTGCCCTCCACTGCCCCCACTGCTACTGCCACTGCTCTGAACTCTCTTAACCTGCATGCAGCTGTCAACCCTCATTTAACTGACATATGTACACACTAGTCATTCCGGCTTTTCCGACAAGAAAACACAAATTATGACTAAATAGTATAGACGTGGACTTATTAGCATTATTTATTTTAGTTTTGAAGCTTGCTTGCTGGTCAAAAAAACAAGAACAATTTCAATGTAACCCAGTTCTCTGGATCCACAAATGACAAGACATCAAAAAAAATGATGGAGCTCAGATTTAAGTACAAATTGCTAGACTTCATGGACCTAGGCGACAGCTAGCAGCTTACCTATATTTAGCATGGATGGACATGGAGAATAGAAAGTGTGAAAGCTGCGATATTGCCAGGCCGCCATTGCAAATAACTATTTTTCTCAATGACTTGCCTGGTTCAATAAAGGTTAAATTATAAAAGGGATTGTCAAGTTAACATGCATTGTGGATGTTAGAATGTGGAGTAAAGAGCATTACTTCCAGCGTTCCCCTCTTTCTGTCTCTCATACAAATTGTACTCCAGTAGCCCTTTAGGGAGGTGGTTGTGGTGAAAAAGAAGTGCCTTTAGAGGCCTATTAGCCACAGCGTCTGCAATGTTGATATAGGGGTATTTAACTTCAGCTTCTGCCGCTGCCTCTATCTGTCTTCATCTGTCTCACTCTGTCTGTGCTTCCCACTGCTTGTGTTTGAGTCAACAATCATTAATCATCTGTAGCCACTACACAAATGCTCTGGGACACTTTCAGTTAGGTACAGCTTTGACAAGCACACAATAGCATACATATGTGTCTACAGATACACACGTGTGCACAAGTTACTGCAAAACATACCATAACAAACACGCCATAGCTACTTATCCTAACCTACACATACACCTCTGCACACTAGCTGACATTTCACATTGACCTTTTTTGAAAGATAATTTCTCACACACACACACACACATATACACACACACACACACACACACACACACACACACACACACACATTTGTGACCATATGATTAACACACACTGCAGTTGTCATGTAACCATGGTTTTCCTTTAGCACACTCTTCTTGAGAATATCTATAGTTCAACTCAGAGTGTTATCACCACAGAAGTGTTTGATAACTTCACGGGTATCTTTAGATATGTACACATACTGGGCCAATAAAGATTATTCTCTTTTTTTCTATGTGTTTACATCTTGTGTGCAGTTTTGTGAGCATCTGAAGAAGCATCAAATAATCACTAAACATCAACGTAGTTTATTTTAGCTCTTCTGATAAAAGTACAAGTATTAGGGCAGCCCTCTTTCAGTGCAAATTAAATCAAGAAGGCTGCATAAATAATGCAAATAACCTCAAGACGTCACATAACAGCAAATGGTTGTTGTTGCTGGGCGACAGTGGCTGGTAAGCAATGGTACTCATGGAGATGAACACTCACTTCTGGTTTGAGAACAGCTTTATTGTGACCAATGGAGCAGAGCCATATACACTGTAGGCCTACAGTTGAGCAAGAGGAGTTGAACACCTGGGCACAGCAAGAAACCTATTAAAGATCATTTGTTTCCTGAAGTTTAGATGAATGCTCACCGAGCATGGATGCAAGTTAGCAACGAGACCTCTGATTAACCACAACAAACATAACAAACGAAAGATCAGCAGTGTCCATTTAACAATACACGTCAACCACATCAATGCACTGAAGCAGATTTGTTCTGTACACTCTCCCGCTTTAAACAAGTCTTGCCAGTTAGTGTTACATGACTGTTTTATCTCTGTATCAAAGGTACTCATGCAGAATATAAAGAGTCAAAAATAAATGGTAAACCTTTTACTGTTTCCACTTTTACACGTTCTACAGCTTCTACACCTTGTGGATCATTGCTCTCAAATCACAGGAAGGTGGTTGGTCGGTTTTGATTTGTCTGGCCATTGACCTCATGGTTTATTATGATCATTGTTTTGCAGTGTGTTTTGTCTGTGTGCCTTTGATGGTTGGCTAATGCTTGCTAATCTCCAAGAGCGTGAACACTACAAGAAACATGATCCATAAGTCATATGAGTCAGTTTGTTTCATACTATGCTGATGTTTTCCAAATGTTTGGTGCATTTCTACACAGCCATCATTGAGTCCATCCTCTGCTCCTCCATCACGGTCTGGTACGCTGCAGCCACTGCCAAGGACAAGGGCAGACTGCAGCGCATCATTCGCTCTGCTGAGGGGGTGATTGGTTGCAATCTGCCGTCCCTCCAGGACCTGTTCGCTTCAAGGACCCTGAAGCGAGCACGAAAGATTGTAGCCGACCCCTCTCACCCTGGACATGATCTGTTTGTGCCCCTTCCATCTGGCAGGAGGCTGCGGTCCATCAGAACCAAGACCTCACGCCACACAAACAGTTTCTTCCCGTCCGCAGTCGGGCTCATTAACAAAGCCCGGGTCCCCCACTGACTGTCATCCCCAGGACATTTCCTTCTGGGCTCTCCCCTGCACATCCCTGTTTCTTTATTTAAACACTCTCGTCACTTTTAACATTTCACTTACACTTCACTTGTTTTACAGTCCTGTTATCTGTTTTGTTGTGCACTATATTTTATATTTTATTGTAAATTTAATATGTTTCTATTTCTTGCAATGTGTTGCTTGCTAATAGTTTAATGTTATTGTTTATTGTTAAATGTTACGCACCAACCGCCACGACAAATTCCTTGTAGGTGCAAACTTCCTTGGCAATAAATGGTTCTGATTCTGATTCTGATTCTGATGGTTTTTTTTTATACTGTATGAACAAATGTTGCTCCTAGCAAGCGTAAAATAGATAAAATGTTACGGGTAGACACCGGCCATTGGAGAATTGTTGCACCTGTTGTCGTCCTTGTATTCTCTTTATTGGTTGTTTTGACACTGTATGATTCGTTTTTACAAGTTAGTTTTCCAAATAATGTAAAGTTGTGAAGGGTTATACCAAAACAGTACAAAACACATTCTGTTTGGAGCTATGGACTTCTACTTACTGACTTTTACCAGCTGTACCTCTTTCTTTGCATACAACCTCTTGTGAATTATGAGCCAGATTACTCACAGTGCATAGAAGCAGAGGTTTGGTCTGCCCGTGGAGGTCATGGTGTGAAGCTCAAAGGATTTTCTAAGTGTGTCAAATAAGTGACTGTGTCTTTCCTTCAGCTGCACAACATAAAACAATATTCATTCACTTCTACACATGCACTGCTTTCCCATATTTGTCATACTAATCCCCATCAAACCTTCCAATACTGCCCAGTCTGACTGTTACTTTGGTGAGGCCTGCTGAACCTTGAGGCCAAACTTCTGACATCACATCAGATGTCTGATGTCCCATGTCCCACTGCTGACCCGGCAGACCTGCCTTATTACACCACTGCCATGTTAGTGCCAATTGAAAGTGGCAGCGGAGCCTGTCGCCGAATCCTAATCACAATGTGTAATTGGCGGCTGGTTCAGTGTGTGTGTAATACAGAAAGTGTGCATGGCACTGTGTTAACATCTAAGGGCAAAAATATAATGAGTTTGATTGACTGTGAGTGTATGTGTGCGTGGGTGTGTGTGTGCGTGTGTTGGTAAGAAAAAAAAGTGAGCAGGGGCATACTGTACTTGACAAAGAGTTTAGTGGCTGGTAATGCATTCGACATGATTCAAACCAAGAATAAAGAATAAGAATCTGTTTGCAATAGGTCAAATACAAAAAGAAAAAGAGTCAAATATTTGAAAAACAGCCACCAGGTGGCTTGATGGTGACATATTGTGTGGCTATACAAGTGAAAACTAATGGACTGTGACCAAAAGTCTCACCACTAAAGGGGTTTGAAGAGCAATACATCAACCCAAAAAGAGCTGGAAGCAGACATTTTGTGAGTGTTTATTTTCAAAATGAAGTAATTCTGAGCGAAGTTTGATAGCACAGCTGAATGGCCATGTGCCCGTACCTGAACTTGGGCTGACCTCAGTCAGCATTAGGGCGAAAGAAAGATACTTTACTTTGGAGTTAGTAAGTCATTCATTGCAAGTGAAAATATGCCTCTATAAATTGTTATTTTGTTACATCATAATTTCAGGATTTTAATATTCACGGATTGCAGAGGAGTGACTCCTCCACTCTTAATACCATGCCAAGTTTCTTTAAATAAACTCTCTGAAGTGGAGAAAACATAAGGTGACCGAGGAGTCATAGATACTATTCAATCACATGGAGCCTTTGAGCACACGAGGGAACCATGCCATCAGCGGAAAAAGGACAAATCCACTCCTGCAAAATATGATCAATAAAAAGCGTGCTAATGAGGAGTAAAAGTGTTTTTCTTTCCTTATGTGTATCTTTTAAGCACAAACATATAAATGGCATAAAAGATACACAGAAAACGCAGACATTTTAAATTACCCAAATTAAATAGCCCAATCTGATTGCCATCCACTTCTAGCACTGGCCTCCATTTCCATTTATTCTCCCTCTCTCCTCATTGGGTGAGGATGGAGGTAAAAAGGGTTATGTTTGTGAGCAGAAATTTTCGCTAAGTCGCATTCATGAGTCTGGGAGCCCTTATCTATAATATCCAGTGTATAAATCAACTTAACTGTAGTTTGACTTTTGGGATAAAAAAGAGATAAATGGGATAAGGAGGAAGGTGCATGGGGTTGGAGCAGAAGTTGAGAAGAAGGGCAAAGGGGATTGATCAGTCATATGTCTTTAGCCAAAATAAATAAATATACTAAAACACCACAAAGCTTTACTTTAAGTCCCCATATTCATCAATTAGGTTGTATACAAACATTTATTACAGAGAATGAATGGCTAATAAAACACGATAATATCGTTGAAAACTCATTTATTGATGCATAACTCGTCACGTGGGCACTCATAAGTGGAGGCTAGTGTATAAACACATGAATGACATATTTCAGTTGAAATAATATAACACATTCATCGTATTCATTGAAGATAGTTGATGATGTGACGACCTCTCTCTTGTGTAATACTCTAGTTGTCTCCAGGTGTCTGTCCTCCAGGAGCGGAGAGGGAGGGGCCTACGGATACAAAATGGCTCCTATCCCAAACATGAGATTTCCCCTTGCTGATCTGCCAGGACGCCTTCACCTTAGGTTAGTTTGTTTTTGTGTTACGTTTTCTTCTACCACCCTCATTTCACTCATCCATGTACACTTTACACTACTGATGCCCAACATTCCCATATTTCATTATGGGTTATTTTGCTTAGTAAACAACTTTTTCACCTTCCATTAGCATGTGGAGTCATTTGTTGCAAGCCCTGAGCAAGGTTTGTAACACTGATACATACTATACATTTATAAACACTTAATATCTTTACATTTTCTTGCAACTACATTATCATTTGTGATCATAATAAATGCCTGAATACTGCTTTTGAATACTAGTAGTGAGGAAACACACTGGCATATTAACTTTGGAAGCTTGCACATGTTTAGAAGTCTGATCACAAGTAACAGTTTAAAATGTCAAGAGTATGGATGTTGCTACATTTACATCTGAGACATTTTTCTGATGCTGATCATACAGTGGAACTCTGTGTGAGTCCAACAGCAGGATAGACTTTCCGTTCCTAGACCATTAGAAGCCACAAGAAGAAGAGCTCAAAGGGAAGCACAGCATGGTGTGAGGATTAAGAGTTACCCAGACACAATCACTGCACATACACAACCCAAAGGTCAGGAGGGATCTTTGCTTTCAGTCCACATACAGGAAGTGCTTAACATGTACACATCAAACTTTTAGAATGATCCTCAAAAGTGACCAACTTGACTCCTATATTGGAGGCTTTTTGAGGCATAGGCTATCTGACATGTAGCTGGGTTTGCTCCGGCTCTCCTCCAGATATTGGATGCCTGCAATTAATCGTTTCATCCTGAGCTCCAAACTAAGCAGCATTATCATAGCATTGTACTCCAGCACACCGGATTAGATAGGGAATGGTAAATGCACTGTACTTGTATAGAGCTTTTTTAGTCTTTCGACCACTTAAAGCGCTTTTAACACTACATGTCATTCACCTATTCTCACCCATTCATACACTGATGGCAGGGGCTACCATGCAAGGAGCCACCTGCCCATCAGGACTCTAATAATTCATATACCATTCATACACCGCCGGTACAGTCTACGGGAGCAATTTGGGGTCTTGCCCAAGGACACATCGCCATATACTAGCAGAGCTGGAGATCGAACCGCCGACCCTCTGATTGATTCTGCTCTACCACTGAGCCACAGTTGTCCCTCGATAGGGGAGGCTGAGGTGAATGTTGCTTGCCAGCTGATGAAGTTGTATGGGTCTTTTTCCCTGAGGTGATGAAATACTGTCAAGGAAGTCCAGTTTGAATGCTTATGATAACAAGTCACTGCATAGCAATTTATAGTCTTGTGAGTAAGCAATAACTTAAACCTCTATCTCAATGCTTGCGAGGTAATTATAATAATTAATGTTTAATGTTGTGTTTAAAATCTATTTCATATATCTTAATCAGATGAAGGAGTTTTGTCATGTATAGTGAAAAGTATGCCTTCTGAGTCACCTACGCAATGGTTACAGGCTTGAAGGTTCAGTCATTTGTTGAATAGTGAATTGACTACCTTTTCTTTCATGTTATAAATTAACATCATGGCAGATTTTGATGAAACACCACTCAATGAGAATAGGCCAACTTTTCATTTGTTCATCACAAATGGATTCATGTTTCATAAAAACATACTTTGATTAATGTCTACCCATTAGTGATAACGAAAGTGGTTGTACTGCATCGAAACTGTGAGTACACTTCAAATCGTTAGTCGCAGCAAACCATTTTTGGCGCACCTCGTGTCTCAGGTTGCTTTGACTTTCTGTGCAGCTCCACAACTCATTGTTATCGCTGAATATGATTTCAGAGCCTAGTGGAGACACAAGGGCTGCCATTGAGTGTGTTTGGGCTATCACCACAGTCAATTTTACACCTCACTAGCTTTGGATGAACCCATAAAATTACTGTGTCGAGCCTCGGCCTGGTAAACCTGGCACTGGCAATGCTCTACGGTGCTTCATTTCTGTTGAAACTCATATAAATTCATGACTTCTTCTCTTCTGTCTGTGTCATGAGACAGCAGGAAACTCTCTGTTGCCTTATCAACGAGATACCCTGCCTATCTTAGTTTACCTAACTGAAGCATAACCTTAGCAGTTGAGAGTAAATAAACTGTGTTTTGATGACCATTATGTATCCAACAAGCACACTTTCAAATCAAAAAGACACGAATGGACAGCAGAATGGAGGATAATATGTTGGAAAGAGGCTTTGCTAAGGATGTTGCTAATTTGATAGACATGCAAAAAGAAGGTGGAGGGGGGTGAGATTGATGCATAGTTTAGAACATCACTAACAGTTGATTTATGCATGCATGCTAATTAGCTGCTCCATTTTCTCTCACTTACTCACCACCTGAGATGTCCTTGGGCAAGCAAAATATACAATAACACACACACATCCTCTAAACCAGTGATTTCCAACCGCTGTGCCGCGGCACACCAGTGTGCCGTGAGAGATCGTCAGGTGTGCCGTGGGAAAATGTCTAATTTCACTTAATCAGTCCAAAAAAAATTTATTTAGTTGCTGCAAATACGTTGCCATTGTTGAGCGTCTGATCCAGCAATATAGTGGCTGGCTAAGTAATAAATACTCTTCCATGCTAGTGGGTGGCAGTAGGTAGCGCAATAATGACCTTGTTAATTTAGGACAGTAGAATGAAACGACGCGCGGGAGAGGTTGTGGTGATAAGACGAACAGCGATGGAGAAATATTTGAAAAGGAAATAAAATATAAAGCCAACAACTTAAAGGACATTTGGGGACCCATGGTAACCATAGTAACATACCTAGGCTGTGTAGAAATGTGTATTCATAATTCAAACTAAAGCTTATTTATGTCTAAATACAGTTATCTATAAGTTATTTCGCCATTATTTACTTTCCTAAATTCTCCAAAAGTCTCAAAAACCACACTTTGCATTTAGCTCACGGACACAGCAACCTGACTCACGGTTTTGCAGGTGACTACCACATTCTGACTCTAAATCCACCCCCTGAAGCTGCATATCATTATTTTCGAAATTGCATTGGCAATACGAAGCGTCAGTCATCAGAACGATCGGTTGCAATTGGCTCGAGCTTTACACGAAAGAAGAGGGGCAGGCACTTTCCTTCAACGCGGACTCTCGTTGACTATAAGCTCCTAATAGGACAAATGAGCTGTCATTTGAAAGGTCAGAGTGCAGCCGCCATTTTGAGATCCAGAGAGCGTCAGTGTTTACATGCGAACTGAAGTTACGTTCGAAAATACATAGATAGTTAAGAATAATAATTTGAAATGATGCAACAGCAGTCCGTGGGTATTTATGGACGTAATAATGTGTTTTGGACTAAATATTTTCCTGGATTGGATCGTCTGGACCTTTGGCAATGTAACAAGACCATTTTTGTTGGAATATTATCAAGGGGTGGATTTCTATGAAGCTTCATCGATGAGTTGCCTCGATTTTGTAAATGTTTGTTTGTTGGTTGGTGGTCTGACAGAGGCGTTGATTGTACCTGCTGTTGTGATTGTATCTTGAAATGGTTTGCATAAATCGAATTACAAGAACCTCAGCTTTCCAAAGACATGTCGTATCAGTGCCTACCTATAAATAGCAGTTGTGTACATAACACAGATGTACAGTTACCACTCCGACGGCCCGCGGGATTATTATTATTATTATTATTAGTTTTTATTTACAGATTTATTTGTCTTTACTCCTCCTCAATCTCCTCAAACATACCTCCACCAGACCATACTCTGGTCACAATTATTCACATTGACATAAATATATGACTTAGATACTTACACAACACACTTTCATACAAGCACACAAACAGTTGCAATACTCCTACTAACAAAGACAACTAAAAATCTTTACCATATAATAATCATAACATCTCTTTCATATGTATTGTGTCATATAAGGGGCTAATAGTGAATGAATACCAGCTGAATCTCTTGGCTAATTGTCAACTGTGATCAAAAAGATACATCTTTACCTAAAATGTGCGGGTATTCTTAAGCTCCTCTGTCATTTGAAGATTCACCGTGACAACACCCAACTGCAGCTAACTCTTCTGCTGTTTTGGTGCACCTACTCTCAAATGTTTAATTAAGGTTAATTCAAATGTCAAATTGAGGAGCATTGCAAATTATTTTTCAAGATATCGCCAATGAGATATCTCAGTCTGACACAGCAGAACACACAATGCACTAGAAAGAAAGAAAAAATAGCTGCTAGAGAAACAATTTGCACTATCACTTGCATGGTGGCAGTTAACAATCTCGCTTGATAAATTTTCCGAGTAGAAGCAGCCTAAAATGAACAGGGAAATTAAAATGTGTAAATGGTTGACTGTGAGAAACAGACATTTGGAGACTTTATTCTTTAATTAACTACTCCTGATGTGCCTGTTGGATGAAAATCCATTCTTTGCCGGCTTCATGTACAAGACGAACAACCACGGCCAGAATTTAGTTAATGCCAATATGGATCCCATTCATTACACAACGTATCAATTAACCTATTGAATCATTACTTTGACAGGGGGAATTTCAATTCTTTGGAACTGTAGACATACTTCCAATACGCCATTATTGTGTTTATGACCTCCAATTCATTGGTTCATAAACAGCATTATGGTGACCATCAATCCTTTTGGCCTTTTGACCTCCTTCTCTAAAAGGAAAAAGGTGACCACGAGACGCTGTTAAATCCATACACCCATCCTCACATCTTTGCTCAATTAAATGCTTCGTTTGGAGGAAAAAATAAAAGGACACGACAGAAATACGGCCGGTAGACCACACAGTCACCCTTCTGCATTTCTTTCTAGTGAAACGTGAGGAAAGCGTCGTTGTCTCGATGCGAATGGTTTGTAATTACAGCACCCTCGCTTCTTGGTCCTGTCCTCTGACAGCCTTCTAATGGATTCTGCACCGGTGCTCCTGAAAACACCTGTCGGCCCCCGGATAGAGAGAGCATGGCCTGCCTTGTCCTTTTATATTTCAGTCATTATTTCATTACTCATGCTGTGCTTACATTCTGTCTCGCCTCAGGCACCCCCTAAGCACCCCACTGCCACCCACACTTACACGTGCAAACACATACTCTGTATTGCCTCTATCTTTTGAGTAAATAACGAGTATGGTATGAAAAATGAATGAAAGATCAGTGGTTTGTTACTAAACCTGAGATAAGTTATGCATTGACAGGAGAAGTGTGTGGGGGAGGAGTGATTAAGGAATGCACACAGGACAGAAGAAGAAGAGATAGAGAAAAGAAAAAGGGAGATGTAAGGGAAGAAGAAGTGCGTGGTAAACAGTAAGCCTCAAGCGAGAGTCATGACACACTGATATGAAACCATTGGTAACCTATCTGCTTTTTGGCTTGTTTAATCTCTCGACAATGGCTACATGGTATAAATGCATTAAAGGTTACCAAAATTGTTGCAATGAAGATCCCCCTACCTGACATTTTTGTACCGTCATTCCAGAGCTGTACACACATGACTGCAGTAAAAACTGGACATGCTTTACAGCTCAATGTAAAGCATGTTCTGTGTGTTCATACAATTTTTTCAGGCTTTTCCCAATAATGGCAAACATGCAATAATACCACACTGAGAAAACAGTGATTACCAAGTCGGTAGAGTTCAGAGGTACAAATAACTAAACCTGTTCAGGCTGACTCAATGTAGAGGATAAAACGGATTCTGTAATTTCATTTTATGAGCACACACACACACACACACACAGCAGAATGCCCAGGAGCCTCAGAGCAAGGCAGGTAATATCCACCATAGGATTTTTAGACATGATTTTAGCTTGATTTAAAGCATGACCATTGGGGGACTTCCAAAATGTCCCCTGTTTGTGATGCAGTCCCCTGTTGGTGACTGTATAATGATGCCTAGTCCACTGTTGGATAGGAAGGTAAGTACACGCACACACCAACTGGGTATACAAACTGAATCCTTCTGTAATGGGGATATAAGTACATGACTGTGTTGTTGTCTGTGTTGTTTCTAGCTTTAAATGGTACTGAATGGTTGATGTGCATTTTGGACATCGTAACACCAACACACACGGATGATACTGATGCAATTAGTGCTATTTCACACTCACAGATATTAACTGAAGCGGCATTGTTGAACTTTGCACTGTTTCGGCCAATCAAGATGGACCCTCTAATCCCTAGAAATTCTACAGTACTAGCTGGCATCCGCTTTCTTTCATTGACTGAAACTGCAACACAACAAATGGTACAATTTAGTTTAATATAGGTTGACTGTGTCTCCTCTTCTTCAATGTGATGCTCCTTTGGTAACTGGCTTTGGGTTCACATTTAGTGACAAAGGTAATTAAAGAAGCCACTGTGAAATTCCAATGTGCTCCTCTGCAGAAGTGAGTATGCTGAAAGAGTCTCTTCCTGTGGTCATAGACCTAATGTTACAAAGTGTAACCTTTGTCCCAGGGGAAATATTTATTTAATTACTTATACAAACTGTGGAAGCTTTATTCTGGAGAAACATTGAAGTTAGTTAGTTATATTTTACCTTCTGCTATAAAACATTGACATATTTCAAGATGATGTGTATTTTTGAACCACACAGTGAGGAATTACTAGTAACATTTATTTTCTATCAGCATTTTGTAATGAAACAATTCAAATACCATTGACTTGGCAATGAAATCATTTGCATTCCAGTCAGAGGTGGAGAGTATTTTGATGAAAATGCAGAAGATGAGAGGCAACATTGTGTCAGTGTAAATGAAACTCATTACAGCATCTTCTGCAAACAATATTAGTTTCCATAAAGCAATATAGGCTGAGATGGTGCTGGTCTCTATGGTTACCAAACATATAAAATCCAGATGAATACCTTAATATCTTGTCCAGACATTATCTTGCTTATAATTTAGAGTTTGTACATTGTAATTTACTAAAATACACTATTATAAATGTAAAGTTATGGTCAGTGAGTGTTTCAGGCCAACAAACTGTATTTACTTTTCATATTTACAGATTGGAAGTTGACCTTTAAAACCACAGCACTGTCATGAATAAAGTCTTTTGAGATTGCACTATGTCGACTTGAGTATGAAGTGTAAAAATGTAAGGTCACTAATTGTGTCCCAAGTCGTCAGATACCAAATATCTTCTATGATAAGACTTGCCTGTACAAACTGCCACTACATTCATGGCGTTCACACCCTCTTTTGGCTTTAATACTGGTTTCACCTGTCTTTCGACCACCCTAGCCACTACCTTACCCACCCAACTCCCTATTTCTTGCTTTTCTATACAATCTTGATAAAAGTAGGGTTTTGTCCAAGAATCAGTTGTGCAATCCATCAAGTGAGTCAGACTGATCTACAAATGACTGTAATGGGGCAGCAAAGGCGGGGAAGGAGAAGAAGCCTGTGAGTAAGCCAGACTGGTCTCATCCAACATTATTAGCAAAAGCTACAAAAACGTTTTTGTATGTTATCCACGTATACTTGAATGAGGATGCATAAATACCGCTAAATCACACACTGGGTGACTGGCAGGGGAGGTGGATGGGTCTAACAAACGAAACAAAAGTCAATATTGATGTTTTTGTCAAGTAATTTGCGTACTTCAGGAAAGGCACTTCCGTGGTTATGTTAACCCAAACGACAATCTATTCCTGAACCTAACCAAGCGGTTTTGTTGCCTAAACATAACTATATTTCATGATCTATTCCAAAACCTAACCAAATAGTTTTGTTGACTAAACCTAACTGAGCTTCCTGTGAAGATGGAGGTTTATTTTAGAAAAGACTATAAGCATTTAACAAGCGGAAATGTACATGTGTTGCAGGCTTTTGTAGGAATCAAACGCACAAACAATGTTAGTAGGATATCATATGAGCTGTTGGAGTTAGTAAACATTGATGCACACAGAAAATAAGCTTTGCAAATGTTTTATGAGGAAGGGAATGCATCTAACACGTTTGCTAGACCTCCAGGTTACACCGGGTATGTTTTGGTGAGTAGCACTAAATATGAACAGAACTTTGTTTAGAAGAAAACTCTATAGAGCACCTTTAACCCACTGATTCACAACACATTTCAAACTTTTTAAATGCACAACATAGGTCAAAAATGACCTATGAATTAAAATAACATCTGATACAGAACTGAATGTTTCTTTGTAATATATTTTTAACAAAATGATGTCATCAACCGGGATTTTAAGAAATAATTAATTATTTAGTTTTTACTATTATAAATAATTTCACTATTATTTCTATCTTGCTTTTTATAGAAAAATCATTGTTTACATATCTAACTTAAACTTGCAGACATGAGTAAAAAATGTCCTTCCTGGACGAATTTTTTCTGAAAAGAGGCAAAACTGTACAATAAATGTATTGTTTTTGTAGCAATTCTGACTATAAAAAACAACAATTAATACTTGAAATGTATTCATAAATGAATACCTTTATGTAGTCTGAAGGGTCCCATGTTCGAAAAACAAACAAACCAAAATTATGGCTGGTTTAATGGGAAGAACAACAAGGTTATCAGGCTGTATGATTACACACACACACACACACACACACACACACACACACACCACACTCTGGTTGTTAGGGATTTCTGGACAGTGTTGTTGCCAAGATGGTGAGAAAACAAAAAAATGACAACTTTCTAAATATGACATTCCCTCATAATATTGTTTGCATTACAAATCTGCAATGAAGTCTACAAGTAACATTTTAGACATATACTTTTTACAATTTAGATGTTCACGATAAATCTTTTTCCAAATCACTTCGGCATATGAATCTCAGCAGCACTCTTCTTATCTTTGAGAGACAATGTTTTTTAATAAAACATGTAGTGATATTTTTTTAGGTTACAAATTTAGAGTGCACACCATGATGACATTTCCCCCTCAGGCACCATTTTGGCATATCAGTGGTAGCAAGGCATTTGCTGGTAATTCATTCTTAGCAACTATTATTTGCTGTAAATGGATTGCTTGAAGGTGCTCTCTATACCTATTTATTAAAGGTACAGTATATGTTGAGTATGTAGCAAACATTTCCAAAGTCACGAGTGAAAAAAAGTGGTCATACATTAGGTGTTTTTGTCTGCATAGAAGTGTACATTCATATTTATGTTGTGCAGGCTACTACAACACAGCTAAATACATCTATATCTATTTTTGAGTTGTTTTGCATAAAGAAATCCCTTTTGACATCAGTTTTGGTGATGAACCAATATGGTGATGATTTACTGAAACTGTAGAAAAACAAAAAACATCACTCAGTAGACTGATACTCTCTCCCGGCTGCGACACAGCATTTTCATTGAGGGCCACAAGGTCGGATTTGGCAGGAATTATGCTGTTTTTGATTTATGACAAGATTCTTCCAGTACGACCAGCACAAACGGAGCTAAACCTTTCAGAGTTTTTCACAATGTCAGATGGTGAGAGAAGTGAAAAGTCAGTAGGAAAGTCACTTCTTACACATTTATCTTTTTCAGTAAAGGCAGAGACAGCGACAGCACAATGTGAAACCCAGGGCTAAAGGGTAACATGATCTTGTTGTAGTTTTGAAAAGCACCATCACATAACAGTACAGCACTTTACCGTGGTCGTTTGGTTTATGTTTAGTGTACAGAGAAAAACTGAGACACCAGTTTATTAGGTACACCAGTACAAGGTCATTTGATCCAATCGTGCTGTCACGGGATTTCACGGATAGGACCCAAACGCAAGACCACAGGAGACAGAGTATGGTGAAACAGACTTTATTTAGCCAGAGTAGAGAGGACAGAAAGGTGTGTGAAGGTGTGGAGCCCGTGGTCCGACACCAGAGAGCAGATCGACGGTGTGAGTCCCGTGGCTCGACACCGGAGGGCTGGTAGCTCGACGGTGTGATGTCCCGTGGCTCGACACCGGAGGGCTGGTAGCTTGACGGCGAGATGTCCCGTGGCTCGACACTGGAGAGCTGGCAGCTTGACGGCGTGTGTAGTCCGCTAACACAACGGAGGACAGAGCGGCGGTGAGTAGTCCGTAAACACAGAGGGCACGGGGGATTCCCGGACCGACGGACACCGGAGGCAAGCGCTCGAGGGAGAAGATGCAACGGGGTTGAATCGGGTGAAAGACGGTACGACCTGACAACCCCAGACTGCAGGACCAGAGTTTATATATTGCCAGGGGTATCGTTATTGGGACCTGAGTCTGGTGTGTCAGGCTGCAGGAGGTGATCAGCTGGAGTGGCTGCAGCTGTGTGGCCATGGGAGGTGTAGGGTCTGACAGGGATCCTGACACGTGCAGCTTTGTAATGATGGCAAAATGTGTCAACCCTATCATGTTCAGTCTGAACATTGATTGTATTGATATTGCCATTGTGATTACATTCCATGCTGTTGTATTTGGTGTTTTATTAAATATATCTACACATGTAGCAATGTGAAATGACAGTAAATTGCATTTGCGAACACATCCACTTTTGACACACAAGCAGGTTTACTCACATATACAGTACATAATGTATGAATGTGTACCAAACCCATCATTTTACTTAAACAGTTCATATGCCTAGACACAGGCACACACACAAACCTACAAACAAACACCTGCATACACTCATAGACATACAGCATGTAGGCCTACTAGAAATGGATGCACATAGACTCGCTTAACGCTCGCTTGCTCCAGCTTTTCCTTTTTTCGCTTTGTTCTGCTCTCACCTCCGAGGCATAATCAGCCTCTCTAATCCATTCCCTTACATTAAGTGATGCTTCCTCCTTCATTTGGCCTGTAGCGCTCACTGCACTAGCTGTTGACAGCACCGTTGTTTTCTTCAGAAAGCCCCCTCCCAGTCACAGCAGGGAGATGGAAAGGAAAGAGAGACAGATCCCTCTGGCACCTCTTGGAAGATATCCTCATTTTTTGTTTCCCCCCTTAAAGAAGACAGGCTTCTTTTTCAGTTTTTGTTTGGTGAATGTCATTGAACAAAACAAGCAAGTTCTGCCGGCATCCCTGCCTTTGGAGCCTGGCTATTTCGAGCGCCGGATCAGATGAGGGAGCTTTGTTTCGGTTTTTAGAATCTTTGCTGGGGTTTATAACAGTAGAGTATGACACAAAGTAGATACATACAACAGTTATCTATGTAATTATAAAATTAATCAGGATGAAGTGAACTTAGAGTAATAAAGGTGCTCTCAGTGGGAAAAAAAAGCATGCATGCACAGGGTGTTTACATGGCCTGCACTAGTGGGCTGAAAAGGCATTGTGATATATATATATATATATATATATGTGATATATATATATATATATATATATAGTAGCATTAATTAAATATGTCCCTTGTAGTGACAAACCCACGGTGAATTAAAATCAATTAATGGAGGTTTAAATGTGACAATTTAGCCCTGTAGATTTGGTTGAGCTTAAACTTAATCAAACAGCGAAGTAGCAGATCAGAAACCAAATGTGTAATGTCATATGGGTCGCTTGATTGCGATTGTGGAGAAGCAGTCAGCATAATCATTGCAGGATGAAAGGTCATACATTGAATTATATGAAACAGTTATTATTGGACTTAACCATGCATGTGCTGCATTGTCTGTCAGTGCATCCAAAAACTGTTGAAAATAATTACAGTAATCTTGTAGTCAAGTTACATCAACTCAAAACATATTTAACATTAAATAAAACTGCCATCCAGAGGTGATCTGTACATAATTACTACAACTATCTGTGTTGTGCCAAAGTGTGATGTTTCTACAATTATTTTGTCTCCGTTGTTCCTGTCACCGAAAAGTCAGGTCTCGAACAAGTACTGGGAATTGAGCCTCTATTCAGATGATACAGTCATTTTCAAACTGTTTAAACAATTGAAGTTGTTGGGTCATCATCATTGCCTCAGCAATGAAAGTGTAATATGTTATGCTCATTTTCCTGTCATCCTGCATCTTACCAGTGATGCTAACAAATAATCCATTAGTGTTACAATATTATTGAGGTGTTCCAGCCAAACAGGCCTTGGGGACTAATATGTACTATGAATACAATTGCTTTCAGTCTGTTGCTGTGAGCTACCTGCACAACAAATTAAAAATAAGATGCAGCCTGTGTAATGAATTACAATAGTGGAATATATATTTCTCAGCACTAAGGTGTAATTATCTGTTACCTACAAAATATATCTTTTATTTGCTGTGGTTTTATTTCTTCAAATGGCCCAGATGTTTTTAATAATAATTACTGAGTCGTTGGGCAAAGGCGACCATGGTATATTAAAAAAGCCAGTCCCCCAAATTTTCAGTTCTCACAAGTTTACACTCCAAAAGTAGGTCTGGTGTGTTTTTTTCCCACGCACTTGGAGTGTACCAAAAGCCCAAATTTGGAAGTTTTGAATCTGTGCCATAGAGACAGATCTGTAAAGCTCTCTATGTAAAATGTTGGGATTTACTCTAACTTCCTACATTAGGACAGTGTTTTTATGCTCTCATTCACTCACTCTTTGTGCTTTCTCTCCTCACAGGTTTCTATGGATCCTGGTGATATCTGGACCCTGTCTTGCCTCCTGCCGTGGTTCTGTCATATGCATTGAATGTGTTGTAACTCTGTTATGTTGTTCATTCTGTACACATGACATCTATTGCACTTCTGTCCATCCTGGGAGAGGGATCCCTCCTCTGTTGCTCTCCCACAGGTCTGTTCCTCTTTTCTCCCCGTTAAAGGGTTTTTTGGGGGAGTTTTTCCTGTTCCGATGTGAGGGTCCTGGGACGGAGGATGTCGTATGTGTACAGATTGTAAAGCCCTCTGAGGCAAATTTGTGATTTTGGTCTATACAAAAATAAATTGAATTGAATTGAACCTGCCCCTACTGTTTTCAACAACTCCACAGAAGACACCTGGATGGCTCTGAGGCAGGCCACGGCAAAACCACTGCTCATAGGGTCTGCAGACCGTCAGATTTCATTCTGATGACGTAGCATGGCGCTAATTTCTTATAAAGATATTTTATTTTATTTTATTCGACTGTGGTCAGGCTTCCTGGGGGGCTCCCCACCCATCTTAGTTATGCTGGGATGGTGAACTTCTGTTGACGTGAAGGTCTATCACAGGGGTATTTAATTACAATTCCAAAAGGTCCAGATTGAGAAAATCTCCTCGTACAAAGGTCCGGAACAATACAATAATATCTAATTTGCACTATTTAGTACCATATATATAGTAACAACGTATGTGTGTAGTCAACAACTGTCAAATCATATAAAGAAAGTACACATCAATTATATTTTAAACAATTATTATTCTCAGTTTTCAAATTTAACTGGATGGATTATAAATAATACATAGAAAGACATAAATAAATGTTCTCTCATTTCAAGTAGCATAAGGGCTCCATCTAAAAATAAAATACACAAAAGAGAACTTTTGAAAAACTTGCATCTTAAAAGAAAATACTTGATTTGAGAAAATTGAATGAAAATTAAAAATGAAAGAGTTTGGCTGGAGTTAACTTATTTCTTCTCTTTTGTTAAATCCATTTCACATCATAATGGTCTCAATCAACTTTATAATAAACAATCTCTACACATGTTAACATCTTGCCCTCAGTTCAGATTGGAGTGTTTGGTCTAAAGATGTGTGTTTGGTCTCGTAGTGGCGTTTCACATCGGCGCGTTAAATATTGGCCACGGTATCTGAACATATGAGACAGAGTGGTTTTGTAGCACCAGCACGAAGAATGAACAAAGAAGAGTCCATCCATTCTTTGTTAAAAGCTCTGTTTTCGAGGTCCACTTTTCTCTTTTTAGAGCACGCCATGTGAAATAACTTCTCCCACTGCTCTCTCTCTCCCCGTCTCTCAACTCATGATGAATTTTGGAATACACATATTCGATTGACTGAGTAGCATCACGTGAGATGATTTACAATGCATGTAATTGGTCGGTGCGTTTCCTGGACTGCTGAACGAGTGCCGTAAAGGTTAGAAAACCTGCGCAGGTTAAAATAGAAGCGCTCTGCCAAAATGTATAATTCTCAATTATCCATCAGTTATACGTCCGGGTCCGGATAGGACAGCGTCTGGGTCCGGATCCGGACCGCCTATTAGTGACCCCTGCCATAGAGTATGCATCTTTCATTGTGCAACCCTGTCGTACAATGACAAATAACAACCTTGTAACCAGTGGCGGCTGGTGGAACATTTTCTAGGTAGGGCCATCCTATCAATTTCAGCAAACATCCCAGTATGATTTAATGCAAACAAATTAAAGTATCAAGCACGCATTACTACTTTGCAGTTAAATATTTAACATTTATTCCAACACGAAAAAAATCTGTAAATAACACTTTGACAAACACGTCAGGACATCTTATTTTTGTCACCCTCACAGGGAATTCAGTATAATATATACAGTATAATATATATCATATGATAATATTCAGTATAATATAAAACACACACATACATATATAGATATATAAAATATAATATAACATGTTTATTTATTGAGATGCCCCTATGGACCTTGTTATAGGGAGGTAAAGATCAGGAGAAGTAAACATGAAGTGTAATTAGGAATACTGATGGATGGATGGACAGTTTTTTTGTCACAGGACAGCACTTCTGTGTCTTGGCAACCTTAGCTAACTTTGGGTTAGTTAGCATTTTTTTTGTTGCTTATTGTCAAGTAGGCTATTCGCAGAGGTTAATGGTGGTTCCCGGTGTCCATGAACTTATGAAGCTCTAGCGTAATTTCAGTCAGGAAGACCATACTCTTGTATGCTTAGGCTTGTAGTTTATTTCTCATACATCTGCCATTCACTACTTGCGTAAGCTCACTTATTATGTCCTTGCTGTCATTGTTCGGGGCTGTCAATCATGATATCAGCTGGTCTCCTTTATCCAATAGTACAACAAAACAATTACATCGTTAGTGTATTATCTTGCTGCTGTCTCTTTTTAAATATGAATATGTCTCATGCTGCTGTTACGCGCCCCTCCACCTCCCCATCTCTGCACAATCTCTGCAGATCCATGAACTAGAATGATGAGCTTCATCAACTCATCATTCTATCAGCCTCATCAGCCACCACCACCACCACCAGTCTCTAGACTCCACGGGGGGATTTATTTTGCTGCTGCTCAGGGCAGATGCCCTTGATTACAAATCTGCCTGTAGAGTCCAAGCACCAAAGACTCTGTTAAGACTTCATCATCACATATCATCTGTTAATAATAAACAATTATCTTTTCTTCATCTGACTTGTCTCTCCTGATTGAAATACATACATTTCTAGCTGGTGGATCTATGAAGGTACTACAATCCTCTTTAGAATTGTGTTATAGTTATCTGTAAATTAAAGAGGTATCTTGCTGCTAGTTAGGTTACGCTGTCTGCTAACCCTATAGGGTTTACAGGTATTAGTAACACTAATATGATAGTACTTTAGTTAAATAGGAATGTTGAAAGTCTGGTTGATTCAAGTATCCAAGAACAGCTCTCAGTTCGGAAGAAAAACATGAATATATTAGCAAAGCAATGCAAAGAAGAGAGCAAGCAGTAAAGCATCAGAACCATCGGAAAACACAAAGCAGGAAAGCTGAACTCGCGCAGACGTTGAACTAATCGTAAATAATTTTCTTCTTTGTTGCCACTGTCATTGTTTTGTGCTTACATGCGTCTGTCATCATCCACCAAATTCTCAGAGGATTGATAAAAACCCTCTGCACCACCACTCCATCCATCAAGGGGGAAAAAGGCTTGACACTTCCATGAGCCCTGTTTACTCAAATTAAAATTCCTTCCATCACGTTACCTGGTGTTTCTCTACCCAACTCCCCAAGCCCAACTAATCTCTTTTTAAAGAATTAAAGAAGGGTCTTTTCTCTCCATCTTTGCTGACTATTGCTGGTCACCCATTTTCAGTGTCCAGTTCCCATGTATCTTCTCACCTTCTGACAGTTAAGCTTTTCCACCGTGCCACTATTGCCTACACTTCTGCTCATTAATGATCACATCATCCAGCATACAGCTAAGTGGTGATGGCGGGAGTTTGGTGTGTTAAAAAGTTCCACATAACCTTAATCTAATGCTGTGGAGGGATTGAGACGATTTGTAGAGCTGAACTTAACCACAATAAACCAGATATACTGTATATTTCCTTCAGTATTGCTGGTTTGTTACTCTTTCCCCTGAAGAGAATTCTTAGAACTTTTTCTTGACAGTTTCACAGACACATAAAATAAGTGAGGAGCTTTGTGAATCTATTCTGCTCCAATTAATGACAATTATTCAGTAATGCAATATTGATGCAGGGTTGGGGAAATCTATAATAATAGCTCCCAATATATTATGAGATTGTTGGATAACTTATACAACAGTCCAATTCCATTCCATTGACATCCAGGGGAGGAGAAGGGTTGACTGAGGGTTGAAATAATTGCCCTTGAAAGGAGGAGAATGTTCTTCATTTGAACAGAGAGCGTCTTGTTCGCTGAACCGTGTAAAGATCCTGCCACCATCCTAGAACTACCACACTAATAATTACATTCTGCTTTCATCAAGATCTCTCACATTTTGGGACTGTTGCGATGTGAGGCAGAGTCGACAAAAGAAAGCCAGGGCCTGCAGAGGAAGAAATAGCTGTGCTTAGACAGATTGCAGCTGTAGAAAGTTCATGCACCGCTAGACTCAATTATAAACTACCCCAACAAATCCTTCTTGCTGAGAAAAAAAAGGATGTAAATTGTGTTTATTGTAGCTTTGTCAAGTAAACACCACTTAAAAGTATGCCATGTAGGGTATTCATCATTCTGTCTGCAGACTATCACACACAAGCAGGTCATTTCATCATTACATCTGAATTATGTTTACCAGCCTTTGATTGATTTGATCAATTTCCTTGCTGAGAATAAAAACTGCTTATGAAATGGATAATTGGTAGTCAAGCACTGCCTGAAAGACATCATGTTTTATATTTCCCTTTAAGAACATCCTAGTGTATGTAAAATCAAGCATTTGGGGATCAATTCACTTCTGATTCTCCCTGAGTTAACTTTGCATCACAGGAATCTTAAATTCCTTAGTACATATTTCCACTTAAAGCTATATATATATATATATTATATATGAATGCTGACTATAACCCCAAGAACACCATCCCTACCTTCAAGCATGGAGGTGGAAACATGCTTTGGGGGTGTTTCTCTGCTAAGGGGACAGGGCGACTACACCGCATCGAGTGAAGGATGGACGGGGCCATGTACCATGAAATCTTGGGCAAGAACTTCCTTCCCTCAGCCAGGACACTGAAAAGGGGTCGTGGATGGGTCTTCCAGCACGACAATGACCAAAAACATACAGCCAAGGCAACAAAGGAGTGGCTCAAGAAGAAGCACATTAAGGTCATGGAGTGGCCTAGCCAGTCTCCGGACCTTAATCCCATAGAATATCTGTGGAGGGAACTGAAGCTTCGAGTTGCCAAGCGACAGCCTCAAAACCTTAAGGATTTGTAAAGGATCTGCAAAGAGGAGTGGACCAAAATCCCTCCTGAGATGTGCGCAAACCTGGTGACCAACTACAAGAAACGTCTGACCTCTGTGCTTGCCAACAATGGTTTCTCCATCAAGTACTGAGTCATGTTTTCCTAGGGGATCAAATACTTATTTCACACAATCAAATGCAAATCAATTTATAACTTTGATATGATATTTTCTGGATTTTTTAAAATATTCCGTCTCTCACTGTTAAAATAAACCTACCATTACAATTATAGACCGTTATAGACCGTTCAGCAAGATGAATACATGCCCTACTATGACATAACAGCGAACCAACCACAGTGATCCTGAGCGACTTAAGGTTAGTCGCCTACCTACTTCTTTAATGCCTTGGCCGCCACAGTAGTAGTAGAAGTAGAGGGGCCCAGCCAATCCAGGTAGTACGGAACTGAACTGGGTAATGCCATGGCCTAACTCTGCAAGCAGTAGACACGTGGACATGTAGGTGTAAAACGGAGAGAGGAGGGGTGAGGTCCAATACAACCATTACACACCCACCCTTACCACTAGTCTTGTGTCGTTCCAGTGAGCAGAGAAGCTGAAAAGCAGCCCAACATGTCCAAGATATAGAACCTTATCAACAAGGTGTCAAGCACGCCGTTGCCGTACAAAGGCGCTGACAAGAGTGTGCGCGGACCACAGTGGGAGGGTCTCTTCCTGTCTTCCTATAGGGTTGGGAGATGCTCTTACAAAGCCATCCCGTCAGGCGTTTCTTGGATAGGGCTTTAACGGTTACACCATTCCCAAAGCACACAAATAGCTGTTCAGTGTGTGCCATGGGGTTGTGCGTTCAACATAATATGCCAACACACAAACTGGCAAAGTAGATGTAACTTCGCTTCCCTTACCCCTGTAAATGTGGAAGAGTAAAAGCATCTAGCTGTATATCTCTTGACTTGAAAAAAAACCTGAAGTTTGTGGGAACAAAGGTGGGATTTGGTCTGAGGGTAGCCCTACTGCGATTAACACAGAGCAGGGAGCAACTTTGGTGCCCCAACAGGGCGGTTAGTTCACACATTTTTAGCTGAGGTCAGTGCAAACAGAAAAGCAGTCTTAAATAACAACACCTTCAGAGAAGAGTGCTCCAGAGGTTTAAAGGGACCCTTCACCAAAGCCTCGAGCACCAATGGCACTCCCTAGTGTGGGGAGGAGATACGCATAAACGGCCTGTCGCCAAAACAAATAAATGCCTGCTGCATACACTTAAACAGTGGCACGAGACATTCCTCTAGCCATCAAACACTGCAAAAAGGAGATAATAGACCCAACTGCACATTACAGGGAATCTAGATACTTTTCCTTGCACCAGCATTGGAACCTTCACTGAAACAGTCAATGGTGGATCCCGCTCTAGCCACCTGAATAGTATGCACCACCCGTACAGACAATCCAGCCCACCTCAGCCTGTCCCTCTCAGGATCCAAGCTTGGAAAGGACATCCTAGATTGACTCATCATCTGGGTCATTTTTGCATACCACAGGGATGAGCGGCGACCTGGGACTACCAGAATGACGACAACTTCTCCCCCCTCACTCTCTACAATGGGGGAGGGATGAAATGGAGTGGCAGAAAAGGCATAAAGCAGCTTTCTTGGCCATGGCACGCGTGCAAAAGCGTCCACCCCCATTCGTAGATTGGCAGTAGCTGAAGAGCTGTATTCATATCACTGCAAAAAATGAGCCAGGGAATAGCTGAAGGACAATCTGTGTACTTGGGCTATCTCCTGGAATGTGTAACGCAAACATATCCTGTGTTTTGAAGCCACCTGAACCTGAAAGTGTGCACCTACATTGCATAAATGGTAGATTGGTCTATGGGAGACTGACGTGGAAGACTCTGAGCTGGAAAAGTGGTCTTTAAACGCATCACAGATTGAAAAAGATGCAACAGACCTCTCGTTTCCAGTGTGGAGATCGGTGAGGGAGAACATGAAAATGGCTGAGCCAGAGATAAGGTCCATTAATGCATCACTGGCTCACCTGTAAATGCAGCAGCTCACATCGTGACAATGTGTTTCCCTCTTGTGTCCCTGTGTGGATATAGATGATAGATTAAACCCTCATCTTCAGGTTTAAACTGTGTATTCCCCCAAGGTAATACAGCCAGACATCCCACTGTTAACCAGGGGAATGATTTGCATGTGCCGATGCGTAATATACAACAATGAGTAGTAGGGTGGAAAAGGCAGAGCAGGCGATTATCCCCTTGAATGCATCCTCTCCCACTCTTCGGCAAATATGTTATTCAAAGCCGCTATACCGGGTGAGGTGTGCTTTCTGACCCCATCATGCCAAGAATAGCCTTCATGAAACGACACAGCACTGCCACCGGTTGGGACCGCTTATGCCTACTAACCTGATCGTCCCGACCCACTGTCTCCTTTCAGGAGGTGGGCCGATGATGGCGGGTAAGCGTTTGAAACTTAGTGCTTTGAAACTGGGCAGCCAAGAAACGTCATATTCAGTGCAGGAATTCAACGAGACACCATGGGGAGCACAATGGCTAGAAACATCACACAGCCCACAGCTGTTGCAAGTCCATGATTCTGATTAGTTATTTGGGTGGTTGTGGGTGCAGATAGCTGCAGTGATCATCACTGATGGACTTACGAAGCTGATGTACCGGTCACCAATTAGATTTCGTAATTATCACTTTCTGCGTGGTCCATGCCGAGACACTCAAAGCAGTTGTGGTGAAGACCCGTCCCGGCAATAAGGCCGGGACATTGCCGGAGCTAAATTGCTGAAGAGAAAAAGCATAGCTTAGCAGCCGGGTGTGCTGCCATATATACTGTGGGGTCCGTACATATTCTGGTAGGCACATCCTGATTTTCCGGCTACCCTTATGCACATTTTCAATGCAAGAATGCATACTCATGATTGGAGGAGATGATAGAGTCCAGTAAAGGGTGGAGCATGTGTGAGATAGAACTGTGAGTTCAGCCTCTTGTTCAAGCCTGCACAGGACATAGGCCTAATAGG
Organism: Anarhichas minor; assembly: GCF_050575085.1. Taxonomy (NCBI): domain Eukaryota; kingdom Metazoa; phylum Chordata; class Actinopteri; order Perciformes; family Anarhichadidae; genus Anarhichas; species Anarhichas minor. The sequence continues at coordinate 11,565,186 of NW_027466456.1, forward strand.
CTGTTACTGAGGAACAAAAGGTTTTGGAGGAATTGAACCTTTGGTTAATAGAACATTTCTCTCACTACTTGGCCACTCTGCGGCCAAGGAAACAACCTGAGACTTCAAAATGAAGGCAATGTGTGCCTGAAAAACTGATAAAAGGAGGGTAATAGCGATATGAGAGAAGAAGACATACAGGAAAGAAATGTAGACGACGAAAAGAGTCTGTTAAATAAGGGCAGTATAGAGGATGGATAGGTAAAACATGGGGGCATCTGAATTAAACTGAAAATCTAGACAGTCAAGAAAGGTTGGGACTAAAAGATTAGGCCCAGGAGCAAAAGCTGGTTTCAGGGAAAGAATCTCAATTACTCCTAAGGTACAATATGAATCTGTTCATCTTTAGGCAGTAGGTGTATTATTGGTTTCTCGCTTCTTGCCCTTATTTTGTGAAGTTTTCACCCCAACATGCATCATTGCGCTTGCTGAGCCGTCATCTGAAGCTAAGGTTAACTGCCACCCTCCACCTCCACAGGTGCAGAAGAAGCAGATGGGGAATGCATCAAATTTATAACACAGAAAGAACAGGTTTTGACTGCTGCATGCCTAGCATCACATGCAGTGTTGTTGCTGACTGCTTCAACCTTGCCACTCTTGATTGCCATAATCCAGCTCACTGTTGGCCACAGTATTACAGCACAGCTATCAAACTATGGCACTGAGTTCAAATTCTTATCATATAAATGTTCTCCTCATCGTTTGAGAATGTGAAGTGTATGAAAAGTATGAAGAAAGCATTTAAGGTCAAGCTTGTTTACTCTGTCCTCTTTTTTTGGTATCTTGTACTTCCATTTATATTTTTGTATCAAAACTTACTAAAAGGCGAAATATAAAACATTACTTAAATGTAAAACCATCTCACCTTCATGTCTTAAAGTTCATGTAGCCTCCCTGAGTTGACAATGTCAAAGTGTGACCTTTATAAACAGGTTTATACTACAATGCTATTCAGAGTTATCTAGTATCCACTGTGCAGTAGTAGGCCTACTACTGTATTGTATTACAACATAACATTATAGCAACTATATTATACTTGCAACAACATAGTAAATCCCCTTTGAGTCCACAGCAGTAGATTCCAGCTGCCATTTTTTCTTGCATTAGTGCCTTAACCAATTATCCGTGTTTCCTCATTCTGCAATCTGCCTCCTGCTTCATTTTGAGCCAGCTTCTCTTAGTGTGACAACTGAAGATGTGTTAATGTGCTGCAATTCAAAAAAATAAAAGTAAAAAATATCAGAGCCCACTCAGACAGTCAAACCGTGACAATCTTAAGAGTGGTAATTATCTCTTGGTGAAGACTAAACTGTGTTGTGGCTATATATTGCCCGTCAGGATATTACTCATTAAAGTCAACCGAATGAGCAGAAACAAATAAATGGAGGCACATAATGGAAAGATATTGAAGAGGCGGTTTAGCGTTTTGATATTTACATAGACTGAAGGAAGGCCTAACATAATAAAGACCGTTGACGTGATGAATGTCACTGATGGGCACTTTAACAGTCTTTTTTTTTACACCAGTTGCCTGTGTGATCCGACTGTGCCTCCTTTTCATGCTTTACAGATTAGGAATTTAACCCCCAACCCTGGATGAGCTGCTGCTATGGGATTGATATGTTTGAAATTGGTTTAATACGATGTGGTGGAAAAAAGGGAAAAATGGTGCTTGTCATTATATTTTGGAGGCAAGGATGGGTTTAGGGGTGGCACTCTGTTATGCCTTCAGGAACAAAATTTACTTCTGTTTAAACAGGGAGTTGTAGTGTGGTCCAAAATGAATGAGGATGGTAAAGAATTACTCTTCTAATTTTAGAGGATATTTGGCATAAAATGATTATTTATAATGTGTATTTAGTTTATTTTAAAGGCAAACAGTATTTGCACACATTATCACCTATTTGCTGTAGTAAAAACAAATGAATGCTTGTTATCTGATATCAGAAAGTGATTTGGGTTACACACTTTTTTGGCATGGATGTATTTGGCAGGCGTGGAAGCTAGAGTGCCATGTTTCACCTGCTCAACATCAAAGACAACCATCTGATAATGCACAACAATGATTTACATAGCGCCCATACAAACAAACTTTAGATTAAGTGCATGGTGAATTGTGGCCGCATCATGCCATCTGAGACAAATGATGCATGTTTTGACCAATCGAGGGATATAAGCAGTCGAAGCAATTCCTAACACAATGAGAATCTGAAGGCCTCCACAAAGTAGCTGATTGCATTATGGGCATGCTATGCAGCTGGCAGCTGCTTCCTGACAATATGATGATGAAAAACTCTCGTCGCTCCACTTCAAAATTGTCAATTAACCGAAATGAAATCGTATGATGTCTGTTGCGGCACAGATGCTGAAGGTGAAGATGACAAACTTGGACTGCAGCAGAAATGATCTTACTAGTTTAAACGTATCTATATTTTGCAGTTTGGTTTTTATCTTAAAATTAAGCTTTGTATATGCAATGCATGATGATGCTCTGAAAGTGTACGTGAGTATTTGTATCCAACATGTTACTATATCTGGCTAAAACTGTGGCCAATAGTACTTTTCAGAGGTGGACTGATAATTGAGAATGTGTAACAGACCATTTCCTTCACTTTTAAAGTTGCAGGTTTTAAATAATAAAAGAGGGTGAGGCATCCACACAGTTATTTTGGCAACGCACCATTTAACAAACAGAAGCAGAGCTGCAAACATTGTCACATGGGAGTTGTGTCCTAACACTATTTCAATAATGAATACATTGTTGTTTTATCATTATTTTCTATGGCTTACTTATACATGCATTGCATGTGGCTTGGTGCCACATGGTTAACAAAATGGTGGTCAAGGTGGATTTATTTTTGTCAAAGATGCCTGTATTTGTATGCATCTCTGCTCATGTGTTCATGTATGTACCGACAAAGCCAGAAATAAAGAGCCAACCCTACCTTGATATTTATCTGACTTGCCATGGCTGGTACTCAGAAAGCAGTGCACATTCACAGTTTAGAGTGACCAAGCAGAGTCCTGCATTACTTTAAAAAAATGTTTCCTACATAACCTTATCTAAATCTACTATCGATTACATATATCATGCATATACTTTCATGGAAAAAGAGGAAATATACTGTATATCCTCATTTCAAACGCACTTGCACGGAAATATATCTGCCACAATAAATTATTCAACATGTAGTTGTTGTTTTCTCTTTCGATCTTGCCTTTTTTCTCTCTATGTAGTTCATCTGGATATTTGCTCTGCGTAATGCACTAAAGTGCTCCACAGAGGAATTTGGCTTGATTCCCATTCTGTGTAGTGTGGAAGTGTACTGTGAACACTGTGGACCTAGTTTGTAGCCTTCCTCTATTCAAAGGAAGTGAAAGAAGTCTAATTGGCTGCATTGCTTGCTCCCACATTTGTATGGTCACTCAAGCGATCCTGTTCCATGAAGGATAAGGGGTATCGAGCTGCACTACATGTGGATGGACAGAGAGAAGTAGAGGGACAAAAAGTGAGGTCCATGTCACTAGAATGTGAATCTGTGTGGCACGACAGAATTGCTATAGTAAGCTGAACTATATTCCACTGCCAATTTGGAAAACATAATATATAATCTCTTACACAATGACTGGTAGCACAAAATTCAAAAATAGTATGAAAATGTTTACATGGTTAAACCAATTTGTGGACAAATTACGATGCCACACTATATGTTTGATGAATACAGTGACTAAAGGTAGTGTGTTTCAGCTAAAAAGGAATTTTGTTGTTGTAAAAAAGAAAAATGCTGTGAGTATTCCTATTGCAATGATGCCAAGCAGCCACAACATCAATGCAGACCAACCTGTCTTTCTGTCCATGTAAACAGCTTAACCTGAATTAGACTAAGACCCGAGTAATGACCAAAAACCGTTCCCTCTGTCATTTCTTTTCATAGCTGTGTTGGTCTGAAGTTATTTTAGACTTTGCTCCATTAATACTAATTGCTGACTAAAACAGAGAGTGCTCATGTCTGCCAAAGACCCCGTGGATCCCAGGGGCTCTCTTGAGCAGTGCAGCTGACATTGAGTGCTGCTCAGTTGGTTTTGGGCTCCATCTGTGCCAGCTTCTCCCACTGGGTACCTTGTACCCAGCCAACCCCCCCCCCAACTACATCACATCCCCAACCCCAATGCTGTATACATCTGCTTTCCCCCCTGACATCCTCTAACACAGAGGTAACATGTGATGGTGTGCTTAAGTGCACTAACAAGATGCACATGTATACATACACACATATTCTATAGACTATTATTCCAGATGATTTATTTATTTGTTTACTGCGGCTGCACAGTCAAAATGAGCACAACTTCACTGCCTGTGAGAGCATGTGAATGTGGGTGTTATTGAGTCTCACATTGCCAGTTTGACATCGGTTATAACAACATAGGCTTTACTTCTAGTGGTAATGGTGGATTATGTATTTCAACCTGTACAAATGCATGCCAATCTACGGTGTGAGTATGCATATTACATACCAATCCACATTGACAATCCCTTGGATATTTAACATGATGATTAGTGTAAATATAATATAGAGACATGACATCACAATATGCACACACACTCATTAACTGTCTTCATTGGTTCATTTTCACAGACAAATAAATCATTGTACTCATTTATATATTCAAATGCATACCAACTTTGTTTGTGCACATGCATGTCTGCAATATGTAGGCACACACACAGATATTCAAGCCCACATACACACTTCTCTGCATAACTCAGACAAGATTTGGCAACTGTGCCACTAGAGTCTCTGATTAAATATGGCATAAATCGGCTGACTCCTTGGGAGTTAATTTGTATTTTTCAATCTCATTATGACTGCAGCCAATCTGTTTCTCATACAGGTACTTTGTAACCAAAATCTGCAAAGTTTTTAAATACACATTTTAAATTTGAAGGCTGGTGACAGCTCAAGACAATTTATTTCTGTTTCTTGCTTTCAGTTTATTTTCTTTCTTTTTTTGAATAAGTAAATCTTCTCTAACAGAGTTGAAACAATGGTGCCAATTGAGCCAGATGTTCATGTTCAAACAAGGACTTAAATAAGAGTCAACCCCCCAATGGCAGCCGTGGGGGGGGGGGGATAGAGAGAGAGAGAGAGAGAGAGAGAGAGAGAGAGAGAGAGAATACTGTGTTACAGAGATGGTGTTCCTGCTACAAATAGTGTTATTCAGTTATTTAGAAAATCAGTAGAACATTTGTATGGCTTGCACATTGTTCTAGTCTAAGTTTTTCTGATGTTTAACCTGATTTGTTTTTGATTTATTGTAAAATCAGTTTTCTCCTTTGTGGGCTATGGATTGTAACTGGACTAAAGGTCAAAAGCGTCTGTACAGCATTCAAGTCGAAACAATATAAAATAAAGAGGCCTCCAGTTTAAAGCTGCTAGTAAACACTGTTTTGCCGAGTGTGGAGATCCTAATCTGGGTGTGTTATGAACATTCCAGTTGGAGTAAACAGCTTTGAACAGTGCATCACCACCTTTAACTGACAACTGGCAGACAAATCTCTTGTCTTTCCATCAAGACAGATGGAAAAATATCACTAACTCACTGTTGAATATATAGAGTCAAAAGATTGTTACCTTGTGATGGGATGAATGAAAGAAAAGCGTTGAAAGAAAACATAATAAATAAAATACTGATGGCACAGAAATATCATAGGTTAATACAGTATATATATATATATATGTATAAATATATATGATAGCGGCTGTGTTTTATGGTCGTGTCTCTGGAGGCTAGTACTTTTAATGTCAGGAGAAACAGCTCAGTGACACTCACTATTGGTTATTATTAATTAATGTTATGCTTGGTTTTGTCCGAAAACTCTCACCACACAGGACAGGACCTGGCACAATTTGACACAATTGAGAATCCTGCAACTTAACTCGCTCCAAACACAGTGAGCCATTAATGTAAAGTATGAGGCAAAAAAGTAATGGCTTCAGATCCACCTCCAGACCTAGGGAGCAGCAAAGTCATTCCCATGGTTCCCTCTTTGGCTCAGTGAAGGTCGGCAGAGCAGCTGGGAAACTCTGACAGCTGGGAACCTCCTTACTCTCCAGCAGACCCCAGATAACACCCCCCCCCCCCCCCCCCCCCCCCCCCCCACACACACACACACACACACACACACACACACTTCTCTCCAGCTCTTTCCTCGTTCACCATTTGTATTTTTCTCCCCAGTGTGGAAAAAAACTGGCAAAGCTGCGTTCCAGTTGTGAAATGGTTGTTTTCGCCAATTACTTCTCTCCCCTTTGCCCTCTTATCCCAGATGTCGCCAATCTTGTGTGAAGATGTCAGAATTATGCAAATGATATTAGCAAGGCTGGAGAGCTGGATAGTGGGGAACCAACATTTTTATTTGTCATTATTTAGAAATGTTTTGACTTTCATTTTGGATGCGATGAACATTTATAATTTTGAAGATGATAAAGAGATATTATATCACAATAGAAAGATAAACAAATTAATGCTGCCTTATTAAATGAACCTGTCATGACAACAGTTTGCCTTAGAATATGGAACCAGAACTGATTGTGCTGTCACAAAATCAACTTGGGGTTTGCCCATATCTTCAACTAATTGGAGTCAACCATTCAAATGGTGTCAAACAATGAAATCCTGGATTATGATCTAGGTGGGAGACCACAGTGTATCTGTGTGAGGGTGCTGTCTATGTATCCAATTTTTATTACATGATTATGGTGGCCAAAACAAATTAAGATTTTCAAAATGATTGCTTAATTAATATAAAACTGCACTCCTGCCAATTTACTATTCAACAATGATAAAAGTAAAGATGCACTGGTCATTGAATATGGATTAATGTACTGTGGTAATACAATATAGTTTCAACAACTGTGCCTTTTGTAGAGCTCTCCAGATATAAATCAGACAAATCCCGGGGTGGGACTCATTTTCAGCCTGGGAGTTTCATGCCTCAGACCATCCCACTTTAAATCACAACCTACTGGAGATATGTGATTATGGCTTTACTATGCAAGTCTGGTATAGCGCACTATTCTCTACAATGTCGATATTCACAGTGTGCTTTTCTAGAACATCATTTCAAATTTTCAAAATTAATTGTTATAATTTTCCGCAGAAATCCCCCCCGACCAAACAAAACTGTTCTGATTGTCTTTACAATGAGTGAGCTTTCCTGCCCACTCTAGAGTTATGGGCTCATGGCTGGCACTTTGTACTGTCTCTTCTTCATTTTGCATTTCACAAAGCCCTATTTATGTTGAATATGTTACATGCCATAACGCCAGACAAGTTTGACACATTTGCGTGCTTCAGCTTGCATATAATTTTTTTTTTGTCTTTTTAATCTATTTACTGTATATATCTCTTTGTTTCTCACTCACAACTTCTACCTGGGCTACCTTTGAGTGTAGTCTGTCGTGTAATATCAGTTATGCGCGATGCCATCACGTGTCAGTGTTCAGGGATCACACGGGCCGTGTGTCCAAGAGAGCTAGTCATGGTTAAGCTAGCCTACTGCTACATGCTGTTGTGTGAAGTTTATATTGAATAACATGACAACATGATCGATATATAAAATTGTTGTGTTTACCAACCCTGTCATAGTTTCTCTCGAATAGCCAATCCGTCCCTTGATCAGACAATGAAATTCCAGTGAATGGTTTTCTCAGATGACAGTTGTATTTTTTTATCGTGGTTTACAGTAACGCTAACATGATGCAGACACATTCTCTCTGAGTGCTATACATTTATTGTGTATTGGAGTCAGTTAACCCTAAAACATTGAGGGAGACATTTGCTTTATTTCAGCATTGGGAGTCATTCCCAAGAATAATGACTGATCAAGTGACATTTAGGTGTCATATTGTCATTCATCTGACCTTGATGTCCTGACAAAAAAATACCTCTTTGGGAATCTGCACAATAAAGAAGATTAATCATGCAGCCCATAGACATGGATGTTTGGTGAGCAACTGCTATAAGGCTCTTATGCAGCCTGAGAAGGTAATACAGGTTATGTCCACAAACTCAAGCAGCCACATACTGATGAACTGAGAATATCCCCAGTAAACACTATACACTGGGGACTGGAAAAGAGTGCATGCTCCACTCCAATTACAGCTGATACAAGACAGAATCCCACTTATTGCATGAAGGGGAACTTCATTTGTAAACCATGCATGTGTAACTGCATTGCACACAGCAGTGAACAACATACAGTACATACAGGACAGCACATTCATTATGAAAAAAAAAAAAAAATAATAGAATAACTCCTATGATTACATGGAGGCGACATAATCATCTTTTGCAAAAATTACAAGTTACAACTCACCATCATAATCCGTAAATACTATGTCTTATGTTGTAGCTGTGATCTACAACAACAATTTGGTATATTATTCATTCATATTCCAAGATCCCCAAATAGTAGATAAGAACGATCAAAATAATTCAATCACCCCTTTCTTGTGTAGAAATCTTCCTGAACACCACTTTTTACACCACAGGCAAGAGGGTTGTGGGATGTGGTGATCTAAAGTAGGGGATGAAGGGATGGGTGTTGTGGGATGTAGGGTAAGGGGTGAAGGGGTGTCTGGTAAAGGGACAAGGAGGGTAAAGAGGGCCGTGGAATGATGGATGGAGGAGAGCAACGCTGACGTTCGGTAGCTGGTGGACACTGGGGAAGTGGAGACTCTTGAGTGGGGGCTGTCTCTTTGGAAATACATGATTGTAAGCATTCCGATTTCTGCCCTGGCTTTTACATGTAGAAATTGTTAGACATTGCAACTACAACTTTCCAAGCTGAGAGTTTTTTTTACTTCTGATTGGACTGAAGCATAAGTTATTTTTTTGAGACCAGGCCACTTGTGTAACCTCCTCCCAAGGAATGGATCTATAAGGAGGAGGAGTTGGGCAAGAATACGGGGGTAGAAGAAGAAACAAGAAGTAGAAAAGGAGAGAGAACTGTGAGTGTGACACTGCAGTTAATCATGCTGAAGCTAAACACTCCCTCAATCTGTCCATCCATTTGCCTCCCTCGCCTGCCTTATCCTTTTCTCTGTCGGTCTCTCTCTTACTCTCCATTTATCTCCTCTCAGCTTATCTTTCATTCTCAACCACTAGTCTCTCTCCTTCTCACACTTTGTTGATCTCTCACCTCTAACCTGCTGCAGAAAGGCGTGTTATTTGTCTGCACTTCTTCAGACTGTCCCACACTGCCACCTCATACACATACAGACATCCACTATATTCTATTTACATTTGCAGTACCATACCCGTACCCCAACACAGCTCACCTGTCATGTCCTCACAGCACCACTTTCCACTTCTTTTTTTTTACTATGTAAACTTTTTGTACAATTTTTCTTTATTAGGTTTAGGAAAAACATCATAGTTGGGCTTTAAATAGTTACAACAACTAAGAAAAAGATAAACAATGTAACATAAGTACGGAAAACTAAATAACTTCAAAATAACTTTAACAACACTTTGGGACTCAAACACCGGTCTCAAACACCAGTCTGCTTGTTAAAGGTTCTATGTTCGTTGGACCCGCCCATCCACTTCCGCTCCCTACTACCCTGAGAGGGTTTTTCAGTCTTTATATCTCGTCATCACAGTCCCGGAGCATTTTATCTGAGTGTCTGATAATGACGCAGATTGGTTTACATTGTAGTTACTTGAAAGCCCGGGGCGTCTCATACAGATGCTAAAAGGTGCCTTTTGCGTCAATATCAGACGCCAAGGGGCGGGACAACGCGTTGGTATTTGACACTCTAGGAATGAGGCTGGAAAGTTTGGTGTTTTTAGATCCATGTCACTTTACATGTGTCGCCTGTCCTGGCTCATGATGTCATACAAATTGATTACGTGGGTAATATACGAATTATAGTGTGTTATTTTTCGTAGGTATAGCTACAAACAGTGTATGAGAACAGCTTCCCTGTCCTCACCTCACCCCTCATCTCTGTCTGTCCTCTGTCTATTGTCCTACCAATCTCTGAGCTTTCAAACTCTGAACACCCGCTGAGAATGTATCCATCAGTCTTTACTTCCCAGCTCTATCCACCCAGTGATGGCTGGATGTCCACAGTGGGAGGTTGTCAGGGCCAATCAGCTCCTGGTGGGTGGTGGTGGTGATGGGATAGGCAGACTAAATAACTGCAGAACCAGGTGAGCCTTGCCTTGCCACACTGACAAAGATTAAAGGGTACCTAAACAGACAGACTCCTCAGTCTAACTGCTGCCAGTGACGTATACTTATCGATTGGCAGAAGGTGTGGGGAGACTAAGACCATGGTTGAAGACATGTTTTGCTACTATAGACTGTATGGATGTTGTCTCTGTGACATCACCAATAGGTTTCTGAAGAGCCGATGTCAAGCGTAAAGTGGGTGGCTCCAGCCGTCGTCATTTTTACAGTAACAACACAGCCTAACTCCCAACTAATCCAAAAATGAGCATAGAGGTGAATCTTCAGCGGAGCTGAGGTGATGCAGCAGCAGACAGCTAGCAGCTATCGACCTGGTACAGCACTCATCTGTCACTCAAAGCGACCGCACCCACAATTATGTCTAAAAAAGGTTTTGTTTCATTACCATGCATTAACTCACCTGTCAATTCAAACCGGGCCACTCCCTCGTGCCCTGCAGTAACCCCTGTCCCCGCCTTATCCCACACCTCATTAGCTCTGTAGTAGATATTTTAGCCCATTCTTTGCCAGATCTCATTCTTTGGTCTTCAGCCTTAGTCGTCCAGCCCTTGTTTTTTCTGCCTGCCTGCATTTGGCCTGTTTTAGAGTTTTTCTATATTCTTATGGACCGATGCTGGCTAGAAATAAGTATTGAAGTTAGATATTTAGAAGTGGACGGAACCATTTCCTAGTGGATTAGGTTGTGGAATTTAGAGCAGATAAGGACAAGATACTTAGAAGGAAATCATATCACAATTATGATGAATATATATATATATATATATATATATATATGTGTGTTTATGTGTGTAGACTGTTACACCAGGATTCAGAGGTATTATGGACAAGACCAGCCACTCCCTTGCAAATCAGTTTCCAATAGCAACCAAACCTGCGCGCTTCAAACTCTTACAGGGTTTCATACTGCTATTATTTATACCACTGTACTTATTTAGACCCACATGGGCATTTGCAGTGTATCATTATTTGTCAAATCTCTTTGTTATATTTCAAGTGGAAATAATATAGAAGATATTAAACTCAGAGGTTCATATTCAATGCCTGAGAAGTAGTGCTTCTGACTAACTGACTTACTGCAGTGAGGATAAACCCTGTAATCTTTCAGTTACATCACAGCTATTCTTTAAACTCGTCTTTTGCTTACATGCATATGAAAAATAAGATCATGATTCAACTAAAATGATAATGTGAAAAAGGCAGGACCCATGCAGTCACTCAACATTATGCTCCAATGTGTCAGTTGTTCTGCTATTAATAGATTCCTAGACATACTGTATGTGCACAATTATTTCATATCGTCAGGTGTGATCAAGTTGCGTATCATGTAATTGATGGTTTTACTTATCAGTCTTTTCTTGACATTTGAATGTTCACCACATGTCACTTTCTGAACAGCAAGGATTCATATTGCTGTTAAATTGCATGATTATATGCATACAAACAGCTAATGACAAAAGTCATGTTTTTAGCTGAATAAACAAATAAACCAACTTCAAATTGCAGCTTAATACAAGTTTTTAGTTTGCATGTACGACCTTTTAATGACTGCGACTTTGTTTGCCTCTTTAATTAGATTGAAACAGATGTTACGTTCAGGCAGGAGGATGATAGAACAGTAAAACACTCAAATCCATATTTCGTATTCGGCAGCAATCAACTGGTGTGATCCATCTCTTGTTTTTCTATTTACCACTTTGGGGAAGTGGAAAAAAAGAGATTGGAGACATTCTTTCTCTCTCTGAAGTTCATCTCGCTGGAAAATTAACATTCGTGGACCTCCACTTTACTCTCAATTTCCCCATATCTTTCATTTCAGGGAGAATTTACTTTTGTGAGGTCTATCAAACTTCCAGTCTGAAGCCATGGGGCCCCTGCGGTGGCCCTGCATGCCCTCTCCACACTAAGTGAAACCACATCACATACATGACATGATTCATTAATATGAAGACCCATGAAATCATGGCTGTCAGGGAGATTTAGAAAAAAAAAAGCACCCCCATACAGTTGCCACAATTCTTTCACAATTGTGAGTTAAAATGTGTTTTGTGATAACAGTGTCGAAGAATGTCAAACTTAGCAGGCTGTATCAAGTGGCACCTCACTCAGAGAGGGAGCAAATAAAGCAGTCAAGATGGCACAGCAAGGAACTTTATAGCCCAAAGCAGTACAAATAGCTGCTTCATTTTTAAAGGAGTACTGCATGTACATTAGAAAACATTAGGGGTTGGGTTGACTTTAGCAAAGGAAGGGAAAATTAAGAAATGATGCATTCATAGCTGTAACACAAGCAACCACCCACAATGTGGGCAGACAAAATAAGTGCTGTGCAGGAGAACGACACTGGAGAGGTGTCAAGGAAGAGGCTGTAGATTGTGAGGGCATGCAGGATCGACACACACAGGTAGACATACAAATTGGACGAGTGATGGTGTGTGTCTGGGCTGTGAGAGAGAGCAACAAATGGACAAACTTTAAGTGTGTGAGGGAGGTGTAGGTTGTGACAGATGGATGACTAAAAGGAAGGATCTGAAAAAGGTGGTGGATGGGAGGCGGGTGAGAAGTGGAACGCAAGAGCAAGCATGAATGGATGACTGGATAGAAGAAGGATAAAAAGACAGGGAAAGACAGATGTCCAGTTGGCTAAGAAACAGATTTCTTGAAAGTAGCGAACAGTAAATATGTAAGGAAGATCAAAGTAATTTAAATAAGTCTGTCTCAATGTTACATTGTTAAAGCCATTCTTGCAGCTGCAGTAATCAAGATTTTATTGAAAAACATTGAGGCAGCATAATCATAAAGTGAGGCTGAAGCAGACGAGGACACACACTAAATCCACTAAATGAATTATTGACACCCAATTGATTAGCTCTGCATTTCAGGTGTCTGCTATGTACATTTCTCTGCTAAGGAAGTGAAAACGTATAAGCCATCATTTCACCGGATGTACATACAGCAGATGCTCAGAGACAAGAACAAGAAGTGATTTAACACTCAGTCCAACGATACAACTCATTACCACCCCTGGGACACCAGTACATATGGTCCAGCAGATGTGACCATGTGAAACATCTGGTATGTAAACATTATATGTTAGCAGTTATGGAATAATGAGAAAATGGATGTAAGTCATCAGATTATCTTCTTCAACAGTATGTGGAAGGTGAAAAAGTGACCAGTTTCTTCAAAGTATTGTAACTTGAGTCCTTTTGAAGAGGCCACTTTCTCCTGTGAATGCTTTACATTTTAAACACTCTTCAATTGCACAAATAACCCAATAAATATTCCTCAAATGCACATGTCAACATTTCAATCATGACAAAGTGCATTGTACCACATCCAGTCAATTATAGTCAGCTCCAAACTGCATGATTGGATCAAATTTGACATCTGTGAATTGGCTTGACATTTACAGTGGGGCTGTCTGCAACAACCATGAAAATAAAGAGAATAGCCACTGGATTTTGATGTAAAACTAACTGCGCATAGTACTTGCTGTCTATTTCATTCTCTCCTGAGTCGGAGTCGGAGTGAACGAGGTGTTCCACTCACGTTACCCTGATGAAAACTGATTTTGACGGGGACGAGCAGCTTGGATGTATTTTTATTCAGTGTCTTATCCAATCAGACTTTTTGTTCCTGCCACCAGGCCATCATTCACATATTAAAGATCCAAGAAGAGGATTTCCTTGAATCAGCCAATCCATAGTTCAGTGTGGGGATACTGACATTAAGAGAGCCTGTCAAAATCAACATGTCATCTTTGAAACTGCTAGCAACAACACAGAGCAAGACACTTCCATTTGTGTGGATGAGCTTGAGGATATTTTTTAAGTCTTACCATATGACTGTTCCAAAAACAGCACATACCTGTGTGAGTGTTTTACACTTAATAAATTCTTTGGTTTGGGTATGGCTCAATTTAGTCAACTAAAGGGAGCGTTCTTGATTCACCTTCATGGTTACAAGAATCAATCTGGACTAGGTTGCAAAGGGTAGTAATATACTTTGAACGCCAAAAAACTACTCCCCACACCTCCTTGTAGACTTTATGTAGCAGTATAACAATGTCACCTTCTGCTACTATTAAAGAATAGTTATCATTGGCACAACCACCAGAGGTAGCTTGTCAGGACAATGTAAACAGGTTGCTTTAAGCATATGAACAAATGACCAATGTTGTAGCTTTTCTGGAAAGAATAGTCTCCAAGACTCAAAAACAGCTGGTGCTGACCCTTACACTGTCCCACAGACAACAACTTATGCTAGCCAAGGTTTTTTTCCTGGATTGGTAGTTCACACCATGATGGAAATGAATACTGGCAAACATAATACAGGGACAACAAAATCTTACATTGAGTTTGTGATACACAGGTTAAAATAAATATGTTGCCATGGAGTTTTCTTCTGTCCTTGCCTTTTGTCTGAATATTAGATTATGTCAAATACAGATACTCAGGCACGGTTAAAGGAAAGTCCTTACTGACTATTTACAGTCCCAAGGAAGTGAGGAGCTTTTCAGCGTGCGCTTTGTCTACTGTGGTATCTGTCAACTTGCTGAAGGGCCGCTAAGAGGCTTCCCCTGGGATCTCTTAGGTGGAGAAAGCCAAACTCTCCCTGTCAGGCTAGTATAAATATTTCCTTTGTGTTTATTGTCTATTATGCAAGGGCTGTATCATGTGTTGGGCTCCGTTTTTTGCGAGTTTATGTTTTGCTGTTTCAGCCTGTCTGGTTAAGGCGATGCTGCTCCACCTGTCTGGTCTGGTTGTGCTTCACTGACAAGATGAAAAGCTGGTTTACGTGTTGCCCTGTTTCTTCTTGTTCTCTCTCTTTTTACAGGAGGCTGTCAGGTCTCTCCCCAAAAAGAGGCTTTTGTCAGTTCCATGTTAGTGTTGGAGTCCTCCATCCCGTTCACCAAACAGCACAATTTTTTTCAGAGAATTATTTTATCTCTAATGCCGAAGGATATTTTAATGGCGGCTATCAAGATATCCCTGGCAATACTGCATTCTCACTTTCAACAACATCTGCACATTGGCATAAATCCCGAGGTGTGGCTTTGTCCAATTTGGATGAAATTCCCAGCACACTTTGCTTGTCAGACTGACATTTGATTCAAATTAGCTTTACATTTTTACACCTGAAGAAAGTGTAAAGTTGCTTAATTATTTGAATTCATACACAATACAATCTAAATGCAGCTGCTCCACTGATGTGTGCTGTTTCAGGTCTACTCTAACCTAAAACAAATCTAGTGATCCAATCATAACTAGAAATCACAGTCTGTGTAATAACTGTAACTCTATTTGGCAATTTATAATATAAACAAGAAAAATAATTGCTTGTCCATTAGCAGAACATTAGTTATTCATGCTCTTGTTTGTGATATTCATGCCTTATAAGGTGTTATGATTTGTTCTCACCATGCACAGCACCATGTAGGCCAGGCACTGATACGATGACTTGCGTGAGTGAATAAATATGCTTGGCTGCATAGAGCGTTGGGATGCCTGTCTCAGGGTCTGAGTACATATGATATGACCTGGCATTTGGACCTTGCCAGTGCCCCTTGGCCTGGCTACCTGTTGTGCCCTCTCAGCCACCTTTTGCTGGGATCAAGGTGGTTTGTGATAGAAGACAGAGGTCATCACCATTGTAGCGTTGCTTGGCTGTCAGCCAGGTTGAAAGACAGCTTGGCCTGCACACTTAACATCAAGAGGTGCACACTTGTGCATCACAGCATTACTTCACCCTTTAACAGTACCTGCAGACCAGCAAGCTGGAAAGAGAATCTTCTCAGTGAATTTCTATTAAGTAGATATTTCCTCTTTTTTGACCAGTTTGTACTTACACTGGGATTTCACGTCTCAGATCAAGGCTGCATGGATATTAGACACCACCATATTTTGCCTGGAGTCATGTGCACTTTACATGTCAGCAGTAAAATGATAGTTCTACTATATGCACACGTATCGGGGAACTGCAGAAATTACAGTAAGATATGATAACAGTGGTCGCAGGTGCCAAAAGCTACAGGTGTCTTAAAGCAAAGGTTGTGTTAAGAAATAGTAAGTTACATGGACCTTTATTCTACTGAAATATCTGCAGACGCAGGGGGAGCATGCAGCAAAGATCCAGGGAGCCGCACAGACAACATAAAACGTATTCTTAGATAGAAAGAGGCAATAACACTAACAGTAAATAGTGCAATATCTAGATCATTTTTATAAACCATACACAGAGAGAGGGATGGGTTGTGTTTGTATGTTCATGCTTTCTTTTTTTCCTTCTCTGGAAGAGTGCACCTTCATAATCATAATAATAACATCAGATTGTGAGCACAAATTGAATGAATGACATAAATCAAAAGTGTCCTCCTGTTTTAGATACGTTACATTTCAGCCTTGAGATTTTACACACAGAAAAGAGAGAGTTAGAAAGAGATTACTATATCCTCTCAGAATACTATTTTTGTTCGTCCGGAGTTAATGCTATCTTATCCACCCATGTGAATATCAGCTTGTTATGTTCAGTAGTTCCAGAGAGCTCCAGATAGTTAAGATGATCTGGGAAAGCCATTTTCTGAGGCAATCTGCTCACATATGTAAACACTGTAAATATTGTATATAGATTGTGCTGCACTCTATCTTCTCTCTCGGAAGGTGTACGAGGGCATTTCATTTTAGTTTATTTTGATACAGGGAGGTAGGTTTAGTTGTATTTAACAAATGTGATAAAAGTTACTTTATTTCAGGCAAGGGTTGCGCAAGGTGTTCAAGTGTGGACACACTTAGCCCCATGAGACGTGTATAGGGGCTGTTGGATAAGTCACTAAGCTGTGATTGCATTTCATCTTAACAACTCAGTTACTGCATCCTATGCAGAGGTTCCCCAAATACAGATGTATTTGCCAGCTGTATTTGCAGTAGTTGTCAAAGGTGGTAATGCATGAATGTAATTTGCATTTTCAGAGCATTTACAATACCCATATTAAAAATACTACACCAACAGTGACACTGAAGTAATATAGTCCAAAACTAAGGAAACACTGCTGCCGTTACTAGCCAGCTATGCTGCATTACACTCTCAACCACCAACCTCCTACATGGTCTCTTTGCTGACATTTTCTAACAACCTTCCTGGCCTCCCATAATGTAATGAAAATGCTGAATCACATCACCATAGGATAACCCCGATGCCCTTTTCTGAAGACGTCACATCCACCCAACAAAAGTACTGGAACAGAAGCTAACACTAACAGGAAGTCTGTTTTTAGCAGGAAGTGGACACTTACTAATATTGATAGAGGACGTTTGTCCCTGGTGAGCTGCAGGGAATTGGTAGATTTAGCTGACATTACAGTCCATCTGGCAGGCAGAGCCATTCACCCTTACAGCATTATATACAGAACAAGATGATTTATGCTTAAGACCTGTATGGGTGACAGTTTGTCAGAGGGACAGGAAATGTTATTTTCAGCTCCTCGGCATCAGCATTGAGGGGTCCCTGTTGAGCGCATGTATGCAATGTCACACTGTGATTTTTTGTTTTTGTTTTATTTCAGTAGAAGTTGTCTTGTTCCTGCTGGATAAAATACAGCAGCTTTTTTTTTTTGTACTTTTGTTGATTTTTTTTCAGTTTTGCTGACAGTCAGAGGAGCACATGTTGAGCACGTTTTTTCTATGAGAAACACGGATCTTTATTGATAGTCTAATTATTGTTAACAACACAGCTAATTGTTAAGGATTTTATCCGTGCTCATGATTGCTCATAATCCAAATTCTATGAGCACAGGGGAACCCACTAATAGGTAATGGGATTTACCACTCTCCTCTGCAGGGCAGCCATCAAAAGTGTCCCTGTAGAGGTGGTTTACATATGTAACCATGGTTGTCCGAGTGAAGAGTTTATCTCTTTAGCTGGAGGCGGCTCCAAGACCCTTTCCATCAAAATTGTAACCATGGTTTCAGGTGTTCAGCCACCTTACAGGTGTTGGGTCTTATTATCCACATCACCTGACCACTGTGAATATATCAAACATGTAAATGTGTGGAGAGATGGCGTCGTTGCTCAGAGAACTATGGATGTGGCTTTGTATTATGCAATTAACACTTCATCATGAAGTTTTGTTTTGTTGGATACCAATTGAATCATAAAGTGCTCTAACTCTTAAGAAAGTTGTATTGACACTGTCTTCACTTTGCGAGCAGGTGGAGTGGCATCATGGGAAAACCAAAGCCTGTAACACAAGCATGGTCAGAGGACAATGAACAATATCAATTACTGGAATGTGGTGACAGGTTATCAGTGTTTATCAGAATCATGCTAATAAACATGGAGTCTGACTCTCTATGACTCATTATCCACATTATTCTGTGGAGGCAAACAGTTCTCACTCTTTTGCGTTTTTTTGGTGAAGTAATTTCCTCTTGAGGAATCACACATGAGGAAATATGTGAATGGATTGATTTTGAGGCATGTGGATTTTTGATATTTCTCATGTGATGTGATGTGATTTGTGGCATGTGAAACAACATTTCACATGTGATGATACACATGTAAGCTTACATGATATTTGGACATTAATCATGAAAACGGCATATATGTTTTTATATATTTGAAACATGAAAATCAGACTTCTACATGTGTTTTGAAGGGGGTCAACTACAAACTTTCAGTACAAGATATTTTGTTGAATTAATAAATAGTTTATTATAGCATCATATTCAGTTTAATCATTGTACCACAGCAGAACATAATGTTGCTTGCTGATTTATAATTTGTAGGCCAGTGTGCAAAGTGCACGCTGACTTTGAATATCCAAATGAATAATCTGGGCAATAATGATGTTGAGTTGGTCTAAGCTGTAAAATGCCAGTGGCAAGAGAAAGTCAAGGCAGTGTGTTTGAGAACACTTACCACATACTACACTTGTTTTGGCCACCGAGACTCTTCCCATAATAAATATTTATGAGTCAGCCCAATCCGAAAAATCGACTCTAAGATATGTCATTAGTGAACAAACGTTTTCGGTTACTTTTAGGCCTTTTTTTCTTCTGATGGTTGACAGGTCTATTAAACACTCTCATCAAACAAGTAAATCAATGATCCTTTCAGATAAATATTTTTCCTTGTGTCACAGATCCTTATTTGTCATGAATGGCAAAGTTAAAGCAGTGCCAGACCAGGCCTTCATCACTGTAAAGCTACTAATACATATTGTATAATTGTTACAGTATTAGTATTCCATTTGAATGATACTTTTAAATCAGATTCTAAACTCAGTGGTGTTGCTCTTGAGAGATGCTGTGAGATGTCCACAGCAGCTGTTACAGGAATAAGGAATGTGGCAGGCCCTGTTGATACAGACATGCTCACGGACCGTGCAGTTCAGATTAAGTAAAAGTACACCACGCTAGGAGTATGGTGGCCTCAACGGCTCTCTCTGCAGGATTTAGCCAGAAGACTTCACTGTCATCATATTCCCCTTTTAGAATTTTGTTTTTCTTCCATCCTTAGCTCCTAGTTTATTTCCTTGCCTAGCACTTCTCTCTGTCTTTTCTTTGTTAGGACATTGTGGCTGAAACCTGTTCCTGATAGCCACGGACCTAAAATATCTATAATGACAGTTATTTTGCTACAATAACAATTGGTCTGTACCAACAGTTTGGGCTAAATCCCTTACATGACAAAAAGGGTTCTGTGGAGAGTCAGCTTTTTGATGAAGTTGTAACCTTCTATATATTATATGGCTGTATTCCAAAGCATTTAAATACTCCCAGATTTACGATAAGCAACTTGTTAAAGTTGTTGAAAGCAGTTTTGATATGCTCCACAATGAAAACCAGGACCGCATGTAGAAGCCCAGACTTTACTCGCAGCACATTGCGATGCCATAAAAAATGTCCCTGCCATGAAAAATACCGACACACTTGTGTATTATCTTCAGCATTAGCACACCCATGAAGGTCCACCTGTGCTATACCACCTTTACCTAAATCCGAGTGAGAATCCCTTGTGAATATTTTATGGAATGTAATTGAACAGAGCTGTGGCACCATATTAAAATGAATGTCATGTTTGTGTCTGCTGCATATTTTCACCCATGATTGTAATGGAAATGATCATGCGCCTGAGCCTGCATATAAAGAGAAGCTGCTCCTCAGCTAAGTGTCTGGGATGCTAATGGGTAGATGTTTTATGGCCTGAGACACACAGAGGGGAGCAAGGGAGGTGTAATGGCAGAATATACTACACCCTCCCTGTGGAGCAGACACCTGGCTAATGCTCTGCATATATTCCTCTTGTTTTGTAACTCAAACCTTGCTTCGGTGGATATTTAAGGTGAATATTTTGTTTTGGGTACATTGCACTGAATGTTATTCTAGACATCAACATTCCGGGAAAGATAAAGTTGTGCGTCAGAGAAAAGGGGCTGATGTGGTTGATCTGATTGGAAGACATGATCAGTAAGTGTATGCCCATACTCACTTTTTCATCTATAAATCTTAATATTGTGGGTCAACCCACAGTCTTTTAGATTATCTTTATGTTCCACAGCGTTTACATCAAGCCGTCTTATTACCTTCAATTAATATTTGATTGATGTTTAATTTTACATCACGTTACTTGAACAGGAGTAACAAATGGTAGAAAGCTATGTACAGTGAATACCAGAATGAAATAAAGAATGTCTAAAACGTCTTGGTCAATAACAGCAAAGACAATGACAAGAGCTGAAATGGTAGTCTATGATAACATTAGACAAAGGTTATTTGGGCACCCGTTGATAAATAATGTCTATGCCAACTTAGAATTTTCAAACAGTCATTTCACTAACTAATGATCAAACATAAGAAAGCAACCCCCACCCACCCCAATGCACTGCACACATTAATTGTCCTCCCTTGGAGATGCTGCCGAACTTTGTAGCAAAGTGTGGAGGCAGGTTCAGCGATGACAACCATATGGCTCTTATTATTGAATGAATACACAGTACCGCCTCATTAAACATGAACCCAACAGAGTCTTTTGTCACTGCGGCTAACAGGGGCTGCCTGTCTGCTGCATCATGGGTCCAGGCCGGGCGGGTCTGTGCTGCAGAAGGCCTCCCCCGGCACGCTGCTCTATCAGGAAAGCAGAAAACAGATGGGGGAGTTGAGTAGCGCCAAAGGCCACACATGCCCCAACTTAAGTACATACATGTGGGCAGAGAGTTTTGGCATGAGAATATATTATGACTCTCATAATAATAGTAATAATAAAAATGATGAGCAGATGATTATTCACATAGAGTGCCACGTAAAGTGCCTTGGGGATTTTTTATTTATTTTGACGGGTCCTCTGAGAATACCGCACACATTAGTGAGACCAGCTGTCCCTTTTTAGGAAACAGTTCAGTATTTTGTTCAAGGACACCTGAGGAACGGCCATGTGGCCTGGTGAGCGTCCTTGAGTGAAGAAATGCGCAATAGTGGTCAGTGTATGAACTCTCTTTTCAGCTGAACTTGACTGATGTGTTACCAATGATGTCAGCCCGTAAAGTTGGCATGAAGAAACTTTTCTTTCTCATCCAGCTCTCACCATCACATTGTGAAGGCAAGTAAACTCGGCTATTGCCGATTGTTATTCTATTATATCCACTGCTGCTATTATTAGTACTCGTAATTTTTCCATCATTATTATACTTACTACTCTCATTATATGAATCATTTCTGTCATATGCATTGAATGTGTTGTAACTCTGTTATGTTCATTCTGTACACACAAACTAGGTGACTGTTGTAATGTTTTTGTTAAACTGGCTCATCTGACACGGAAAAACCATGAGGAGAGAATTGTGCCTAATCTCCAACTATATTTGAAATTAGGTTTCATTCATAATAAGTAAAACAAATCCTGATTATTCCTTGTTTTGTGTCAACTGACAGTGGTTTTCTTCTCCATGTTGAGAAAAATCCGATGCTCCTTGTTTAAGGCCTCGTTAGCTGAAATGCACTTCACCTGGTGCTGGCAGTTTAGGTAATTAGAGCCTTGTAAAGCCCAACACTTCAGCTGGAGAGTGTGAGCCAGTGAGGGCAACCCTTACTGCTGATCTCCTCTCCAAAGTCTAGCCAACTGTTTCTGTTTCCATTGCTCTACTCCCTCTATTCTCCAGAAAAACAGGCTTATTTTCTCTCTACCCCACTTTAATCTGTGGTTTTAGCTAATTTGCTATTTGACTAGTTTCAGATGCAGCAGACTGCTCCTGAATCATTTGTGAATTTAAGTGGTTTGATTTGATTTAATAATCAAGGAATCCGTGTGGTAAATAGGTGTTTCTTTCCACCTGAAAAACCTTTATGCAATGGGTCATGAGCTTATATACTTTACGATAATTGGGATCATTAAGTGTCAGAACATGACAAATATTAACATTGACTATAGATGTGTTATGGATGACTTTGTTCAAAGGCATTATCAACAAAAGCTGTGTTTCTGACCTATAAAATGGACTGGCTGTTTTTTTTAACAGTACAAGCTACATAATCACAGAGCAGCATAAAGTTGCAATTTGATTTACAACTGACTATATTTATTTAATTCCGTTAGTATAAATGTTAAAAGTATGTTGAAGTCTTGTACACCAAGTAAAAAAAGGATACTTGATTAGTACACTGCAGTGGCGGGCCTTGTGTTTAACGTGACAAACATAGTTTTGTGTATTTTCCAAGTCAGAAATAAAACTGACTATTCCGTCAGTTAGGACAAGGAGTCATAATATATACATAGATAATTGAAACTGCAGCTTTCAGCAGGCTCGTTAAACAGCTTCAGTATGTCAAGCATCAACTGGGAACTACCCAAATGTCATTCTGAAGTGTAAATCTGGTTTTAATATTGAAGTGTTCTCAATCATCGATAGCTATAGGTGTGATACTCTTTTTGATGTTTGGCACACTAAGGGTGCATTCACACCTACACTTGTTGTTTGACAAGAACCATCGTAGACAAGTTTTTGTCTGTCATTTTGATTTTGGATCCTTTGTTTTCACACTCTCCAATTACCTTCACACCGGGAGCCAGATGTGTTAAATTCTGCCACTTTTTGTTGTGCCACTTTTCACAAAGAAATTAGAATTCATGAAGAAAAACATGCCGTAGTTAATGTGTGTCCATCCATGGTTCACACTCATGTATACAAGTAGACATTAGGAAAGGGGCTGCAAGATTTTGCCTCGAGCAACCAGTGAGCAGTCTATCCCATGAGCATAACCCTTGATAATCTATACTTTACAGAGGCAAAATGCCCTGTGCTATAATCCTGTGTTGAACTCTGACAATGTGGGACACGCCAGCTCAGAGTAATAGGTTGGAGGGTAAGAAAAGTAAAAGAAAATGACAATTCTAATGACACATAAGTTAAGATGAATATAATTGAATAACAGAACATGTGAAGAATAATGCTGAATAGTGAGCATCATTCCAGTCTGCACTTTGTCTTTGCATCATTCTTTATAAGCACAAGGAACTGCTATCAGACGTCAACATGCATCTCCTTGTAACTACAAATCATTTGAGGACATTTTCTGCAGAAAATACATGTATTTTCATCATACTATTCTGTTCTCTATTATAATGAACCTCACCACAGCTCACCTCATTTCCAACATTTTGCACATGCCTTCTTGGTGTGAATTTGCCTCATGTGTCATGCATGGTCTTGAGGCGCTGAATTGTTTTAATGTGTCAATTACCACCTATTTCTATTTCCTCTCTGAATTCTATCCCTCATTTCTAGAGGACTCAAACTTTAAGCGCTCCCTAGAACAGCCCTCACTTCTGAAGTTGTTTATGTATCAATTAATTATATACTGCATTAAAAAAAAATACTAAATGCTATATTAAAAACAAAAACATGAACTAAATCAGGCCGGTGAATTCATTTTCTAGGGATTTGGAATTTGATTCAAATTAGAGCTTTAATAATTAAATCAAATACTGTAAAGGGTATGGGGCAGTTTGCAGGAAGTAGAGTGTGTTCATTTTGTTTATCTGAGCCATGGCCACATTAGCATCTCTACAGGAAGGAAATCCAACAGGACAATGTGAAAAAGTCATCTGCCTCCACATCCCTACTGCATAATTTGCACCTGCATTTCCATATATATATTTTTCTTTATATATAACTTAAAATGTGAGTCATCTGTCGCCCTGCCAGTAAATGGATTTGTCACTAATTTAAATAAAATGTTGCGATGGCTTTTTTCACACTTTTCTCATTCATTTCTCGCTTCTCCTCTCCTTCGGTTTCGTTTTCCTTTCCTCAGTTTGTTTGGTTCTCTCAGTTTGGAATACAGGCTAAAACATCGCCATTGCTAAGTGTCTGGTTCAAACTGACTTTTTAGACGTCTTTGTTCATTGGATAGTATTGTTGACTGCATTATCAGCAGTAAATGGATTCGTTGGGGAAGCTCTGAGAGGAAGCACTGATTGCTCTCTGGGAAGACACTTGAGCACCTCGGGTGTTGCAACAATCCAATGATCATGCAGATTGCTAGTTAAATTTGTGTCTGTGCTTTGAAAAGTGACAAAGTATCACTCCAATCATGTTATAATTGGAACTCTAATGTTTCAAACTTGCAGAAAACTACAGGTCCACTTACATAATCCATTCTCCAAGCAGTGAGACATTCCTAATTATCTATTCTGTGGAATGACAAGAAGAGAGAAAGTGAGAGGCAAAGGGGCATAGTGTATTATTTCATTATATTGCACTCTGACCCCTCAAGCGAAAAGCAATCATGCATGTACTGTGTGTCTCTATGCTATTGAAAGTGATAGGTCTTATGTGTATATATACTGTGTGTATATATATATATATCTTATGGGAGTATGTTGTTATCTTCGTTAGCTAGAAGGACTGGAGTGTCCTCTGTTTGAAGAAGATCACTACGTGTGAGCGAATGAATAAAAATGGTGGTGTATAACAGTCGAACACATCGCTGCATACAAATGTGCTATACTTGCTGCAGCTTCAGAGATGTAAATAGAAGCAATCAGCTGGAAAAGGAAATTGAGATGTTTCCCATAAGGCAATGCAACCAATTATGTGATATTTTAGACCAACTGTGGACAGTCACACAGTGGTGGCTGCTCTGTGAAGAATTGCAGATGAGTCAGTAAGCTTATTCACACTTTGGAGGCTAAAGGCAATTATTTATTTTATCAGTTGTAATATCTAGCAACACAAGCTGGTGCCTAATGATTCAACCAGATTTAAGTATACCTACTTAATTTGTGTTTTGAATACTGAATATAGATGCACAGTGAAGAAGTGGAGTATGCTGCAAGCAAGGTTTGAGAGCTTTCTATGGATGTTGTAATATGCTTTTCTAACATGAACATGTGTTAAAGGACATTGTACATTACATGAATTCAAGCTGACCATAGCCACTTCTAACACTTAAGCTACTTTGAAACACTCAAGGGGTGAGTCTTATTTACTATAAAAAATACTTGTTGATGAACTAAACTTCAAAAATACAATTATTTTACAGGTTTACTCTATACAGTAGGTGTCGGCCTCAAACAGTCAACTGCCAAGATTGCTACAAATATCTTGATGAATTTCCGACTTAAATAACAGGCATTGCTTGTATTCTTAAATGCTTCCTTAAATAACACAGTGCCAATCTGATGACTAAGACAAGCTCATAGGAGTGTGAAGGAAAGCTGTGCTTGTTTTCTATCATATCCATGTGAGACAAAAGTGTCTGCAACCTCTACATTGCAGCCCTGTACGAAAAACAGATTCATAGCAAAACAAATGGTATGTCACCTTGACTGTTAGCTGGTGGACGTGATATATGATCTTTTTTACAAGAGGTCAGCTCTCACTTCTGGCATTATTCATATTCTCCGATGCAAAACAACCTTCTGTGTTGCACAGTACATGCACAGGCAAGCTACACAGCATAAATATTCATGGCAAAGTGTCTACAAGGTGTTAAAGCTTACCTTTAGCCAAACTTGAAACAGACATCTAAATTAACCTTTTGCATAGTAATTACTTTTAAAAAAAAGCCATATCGTGAAAGACTTTGAAACACCCTGTGAGGGACTGTGCTTGAAACATCCTTTCATGCATACCTGCATGCATGCACTCACTTTCAAAGACTTACATACAGGATTGACAGTCAGGCAGATAATAAGTCCCACCCCTTTTTGCTCTGTGCTCCATTAACAGTTGAGCAAGCTTTGAACCCAGCAGAAATGTGAAGAAACCTTCCCTTTTCCTGTTAAACATCGATATACTATATCTGTTCAATTTAATGTAAGTCACATTAAATTGGCGTTACAATCTTCAAGAACACATTACATTGTATGTAGTCACAGAGTCACATTTAAGATATTTTGACAGATAGGTTGTTTGCTGACATAAGATGACATGAATAATCGTTCGCCAGAGAAGATCAAGGCTAATGTTCCTTTGTGTATATTATCTCTGTATGTGGCGCCATGAAGTAACCATTGATGTTATTTGTAACATATAACATCGAACAGGAAAAGTTAACGAAGTAACAGTTATCTTCATGAATATATCGTTTATTTAATTTGTATTCAATTTGTGTATTTACAGACAAGGTGTCGCTGCAGAAAAAATATAAATAAATGACAAAAAACCCCCAAACCCCCACGCCTGTGTGAATTGATATAATACACACTGCGGCACCCGGCTAGATGGGCCCAGCGTTGTCAGCTTCTACGACCTACCAACAGTAACTAAGGGGGCGATACTTAGGAAGGGTCAATTGTCCAGAAAAAAGTACAGTAGCTAGAATGATGGATAAATAGGAAAGAAGACAGATGGAAAGGAAATTTGACTGAAAATAAGTGAATTATTGAACTGATGAGACAGTGCTTCCTTTTCTGCATGCTGACCTTCAAAGAGTGGTCGTAGACTTACTCGGATCAGGCCACACAGCGCAAAACCTCTCTCTGTCCCCTAATGATCTAGCTAATCAGGTTAGGAAATGTTTTTTAATAAGCCCTTTTCATTTATTCAAGTATTCAATGCACATCCCTCTTTTCATTTGAAATAATGAGAGACAGGGAGAGAGGGTTGGAGACCGCAAAAGAGTGAGAGCAGCTGAAGAAAAGAGGGAGAGAATAAATCAGGGAGGACAAAATGTAATTTGTAAGCCCATTCAGACAGCCAATGCCTGAAATGAGAATTACCCGAGAACGTAGACGACTTTTCTTTAATTGGACAAGGCCACTCTTGACATTTTCAAGACAAACTTCAGCAACGATGATGGGAGAGAATGTGTCATAACTACAAATGATTCTTTCTGCCACCAGTGCTGAAGAGCAGATTCACAACGCTTTTTTTCCACCATATTTGCATTATCTTTTATCTTGACTGTGCTGTCCTTTAAAATAATGCTGACAAGACTCACAGTTCTCACTCAAGGATGAGTAGACATACACCCACATGAAGCATGTTCATTCTTTACTTCACTTTGGCATTTGAAATCAGGTGGCACCATTTAACTTTATAAAGAATACACAAACATGTGAATATTTGTACTTCTGAACGTTGCTGTGTGGTTCAATAGGAAAGCTGATGTAAATGTAAATTGGATGTGTGTAAGACAAGAGACACACATTTTTGGAAAGTAGCACATCTGGAGGCTTGGAGTATTATGCCCAACTAAAATGACATCCCTAGTGATTTGTGTATGTTTGTGTATATATTCTCTACACTTTTCCATGGCAGCTTACTAACTTACTGTGACTTGATTTACACTAAACTGAGTTTGCATCTAGCACTTTGAGACATCTCTCAAAAGCACAGTGCTACAGTGTTTTAGCAGCTTTCAAAATGTTCTGTTTGAGTGCATCTAAGCATTTTGCTGGACTGAAAACCAATGCAAGTTTAAACCATATAAGCAAGGTTTCCACTGGAAGGAAGCCAATTTGAGAGTATTTTCTGTCTTGGGGTAATCTTGCCAAATCTGTGCGGGTAACATGAATGAAAGGGACTTTGAGAAAGGCATTGCACCCCTGACAACTCAAAGGGAGCTGGAATTGCCTACAGCAGATAAATGTATGGGCATCTCTTTGAACAGCATAAAATGTATGTGTATGAAGTAGTGCAGACGTGAAGATCATAATGCGAGCTCAGCAAAATGCAGGGACGAATCAAGGTCCTGAAAAAAAAACAAAGTCCTGTAGTTTCATATGACTCCATCACTAGATTTCTCATTCACACATATATATATATATATACTCTGTCAGGTAGGAAAACATTTATTTCTTACTAAGAGGGCCTGAAAGCATGGTCTTATACACAAACCTTTTAACGATAAGCACAGAATGATGGGAAACTAAATAATAAACAACAGCGGTCCATAACTGAACCACACATAACAATGCATTGCATGAGCGTGGAGTGTGACTAGATGCTAAAACTACAGAAGAAACGCGAGTATCCCAACACTGAAACCATCTGACTGTACTGGCGGAGTAGCGGAAGGTTGGGACACAGTAATTCTGCATGGCTCATCTCACATCCACAATCCTTGGATTGAGAAAACCACTGGAGAGCTTGTTAGTGAACACACCAAATCCGTAAATAACGAGAAAGGTGCACTCAGTAGAGTGAAGATCTCTACCAGGTGTATATGCAAAGACTTCTGCTGTAAGGCTGGGCTGAGGCCTTCTGACAAATCTTCAACCCTGGTATTCCCTATTGACTCTCTTCTCACTATTATTCTCTGAAACTTAAGTGTTTTTTTTTTTTTTTGTTTAATGTATGAGTATTGAGAATATAACTGTGAATCTTTATGAGCCCAACTTGCTGATAGAGGCCTGGTCTGTTACCATGAGGCCAATAGTTTAAATCGCTAGACTTGAGACATGCGCTCTATACCAACAATACTGCTCTCAAGGTGCCCTTATGCAAAAACACATCATCCCCTTTTTGGCGTTGGAACTCAGTGGCCAACAGCGGGAAGACAGGACTGCAACAGTCAGTTCCCAGAGGGGAATGTCTGCACCTGATTGTAAAGAGCAACAGTGATGTAAAAAGACAGCAGGTCTGCTGTAAATAAAGGCAACAAAAAAAGGATTTTACTGTGACTCCGAACAGGGCTACATGTTTGGGCTAAAAAACGTCAGGGTGAGAGCAAAATGAATCAGACCAAGTTGGGCCCATGCAATACTTTAGGGACAACACTTTGCCACACTCTCTGCCTAAAACAGATACAGTATCTGTATTATACAGTGGGGTTTTAACAGGCCACAAGGGCATATGACTGTGACTGTGGATGAAAATATAATCTTTTAATTAAATGTCATATTAGGCAGACATGAGGTTTTCTAAATTGTGAGTTGTCTCTTTATAAAAATCTCCTTCAGGTTAGTAATCACTCCGAACATACTTTGTTCTTCTTCACTCTCCAATTATATCTCCGACTCATTAAGACTGAGCTCCAGATTCCTATACCCTTCACAATCCAGTAGACGGTTACAGACTAGCCGAGTATTACATAACTGCACATCAAAACATGGAATATGGGGTGGCAAAGCTTGTCAGATCTCCTGCTGCTTAATTGAATTAGATCTGTCACCATAAAGGCATGCATAATACTCTTTCTTCTTGCAATGAACCCAGCCTCTCTTTCTCTCCTGCCACATGGAGCTAACTATATACATTCTCCATCTATCTTTTCAAAGCTGCTGTAACTTTATTTACATTAAGAAAAAACAATTGACAATCACAATTTCCATATTAATAGATGTCTACTTTGCAGCTCCAGCTGACAGATCGCAAAGACGTGAATTATGACCATTTCACGGAAGCTTAAACACGTGTGTTCAGAGGTTTTTGCCTACTGCTGCAGAGGGCGTTTTGTGTTTTATGCTTCCAGCAAAGCAATGCAATCAAGCACTCAAGAAGAACTCTTGACTTTCATATGATTTCACTATACCTCAAAGGGGGCGTGTTTCATAACTGCCGGTACTTTGGCAAGCCAAAGGCCTCCACAACTTGTGCATTCTAAGTGATAGCATGATACCTGTTACATATGGGCGAGGCTACTCCTAACTTTTCCTGTTATATCTAGCAAGCCACACTTAATTCAGTTTTACTTTTACAAAAGGTGCATATCTGATTATATATGAGTCAAAGGGTTTTCAATGTCTTTTCCAAGCTTGTTGCTCTGAGACATATCTTGCCACGGAACTGCACCAGTTGAGCTCTTTGAAGGATGCATCCATATATGGAAGTTCCAGATACAGACGTGTGATTTACTGTTGCCTTGGTAAATTCTATATATATTGCAAGTGCAAATAAACTGAAAGGCAAAACACAATTCAGTGATTGTCTTGTTCATGTAGAGGTTTGATTAGTTGATCATTATAGACTTTACTAATTTCTGACGTGAATTAAGCCAGTCAATTGCTGAGCAAAGGATTGAACCTACTATTGCTCCAGAGGATAAATACAACTGGGCACACGCACGTACATGACAACACACACTTACACACACAATTGCTTGCTGTCACACACACCAATGCACCCATTTGCCTGCAGGGTATTGCAGCTCATTTTAGTTGTATGTGGTAGAATACTCTTGCAATCCTTTCATTTACATCTTGGATACAAGCACCTGTCTATTTGTGTATCGTCATACACAATGTTCGGCAAGGGAAGACATTACACACTATTCAAGACAGATTACTCTGCTTTTCATGTTATGTAATGTCTAATTAGGTCCTATGTAATATGGGGAAAAAAACGCCTGGATGCTGTGGCAAAAAAAATTACAGTTTAGATGGATGCCAAAGAATGGTGCAAAAGTGGACAATATTTAATGGTTTGAAATTCAGAACCTATCTATTGCCTCCACATGGTTCTCAACATGCCAGTGGGGCAAGCTCACATGCACCAACATGCATTAAAAGGCACGCGTGGTTGGCCCGGCCATGTAAGCACTGCACAGAGAAGCTCGGATTACAACACACACACAGAGGGAGACTGACATGATTCTCTGCTCAGGTGGACATTTCTCTATTATATCTTTACAATAAATGTGCTGCTATATAAATGATCTGAATATCATATCTTTTAAATGCACACAATCACTGTCAGTTCATTCATCTATTAATTTAAAACAAAAAATCTTAAAATTCTACTTATAATACATCTCGTTTTTCACAATATTTGATAAAACAGTCCAATCAGTGGAGACCAGCAATCTACCAAAAGATGTATTAGTTTCAATGACGTGTGTTTCACCATTTCCATTTCACTTTCTTTTGCTGACTTATTGAGATGCTTGTTTTGTGATTGGACAAAACAAGTTTGGCCCAACCCAGACTCTTTTGCTCCCCGGCTTAGACTCTCACATTCCCTTCAAATAAATGCAACATCCCCTTCTACTTCAGGTTAGTAGGCCAAGCTTGTCAAGTGCTAATGTTACAATAGTAAAGAGGTAAAATCAAGTATTTTTATCATCTCTTTTAGGAAAATAATAAGTTAACAAATGCAATAATAGCTACACAATGTAATTGTTTCCAGACATTTTTGAAACCAATTGAAATTCTGCATTTAAGTAGGATATAAAACATGTTTGCATGCTGAAATGTTAAAAAAACCAAAACGTTGTTCTTCTCATACTACCTGTCAGCATATGCCTGTATGAACCCTCTGTCTGAAAAGTCCTGGTCCCCTTGAAGCCCCCCTCCTGAAAAAGCCCAGTCTGCTTTGATTGGCTTACCGCTTCCGCATCTGCCTGTAATTCAACACCAGTCTCACTGCTAAGCTTGCCTCGGCACTGCGTCTCAACACTGAGGATTAGGAGCACTTTTACCATGAATAATAACCTCATTATAAATGCATTGATCAAAAACTAAACACAGCACACATTCCAGCAACAATCTGATCTGAATTTGAAAGAAATGGACAACTTCTGCAACCAAGTTTGCAGCTTTTTCTGGCGCTTTTACTCCGGCAAAAAAATCTATTTATATATTTAAAAATGTTCTTTATGCATAAACTCAGTGAACTGTAAACATACTCTTCATTCATTACTTCTTTACATCTGTCTTTACAGGTGCATTTGTGAGAAATCATCGACAGAGCCCAGTAAAGAAGAAACCATTTGATATGAGGAGATACTTTATACAGAGGTAACATGTTAGCATGTCACTGTGATTATTTCTGGTAAAGTGACACTTGATAAATGTACAAAAGTATGAGAAATAATTTAATTTAAAAACCTTCTCCGAGGTTACGTTTTTTCTCCTCCTAATTCGCGATGATGATGAACGTTAACAGTCGACAAAGTTTTTGCATGCAGTGGACGTTAGCCTTAAGTTGGAGGGAAATGAAGACGCTATTTTGATCAGCTCTTTTTTACACAGGTTTTACAGATGGATTGAGCAGGAGAAAAAGAGAGAGGGTGTTCTTTTCTGACACTCTGGGGTTATGTAGACACACTGGGGACACATTCATTTTGAAAAGTCATAAAAAATGCATTTTGCATTCTGACAGCTCATTACAGTATATACAACAACAAAGTGATACATAAACTAGGCTTTTTTCTTCCCAAAACACGAATAGCACCTGTTGAGGACAATCAACACTCAACAGAGGACACTCCAAGTTGAATTACAGCCATAATACCCCTTGAACACTTAAATGTTCAGAGGCTTTTGAGTTCAAAAGCATAAATGCCCCCAATTTATCCATAATACTCGCATAATTAATTGCTCCAGCTATAGTCCATTTTAACATAGCAGACATATAAACAGGAAGCGGGACAAACACGGGTGTAATAAATAACATTAATAACGGCTGCCTTTGATTTATGTTTACCGGTTCCATTGTGTAGCTCACTGGGGAACTTAAAGCACTTAAATGGAATGGAGCCACCATTAATACTATTAATTACAGATGTGCTTTTCCTGCAATAATAAGTCAAAATCTATGGTGTGAAACCGGTCCAGTAGATAATGTGCCACCTATAAACAGCCTCATTTATAATATCAAGCACATGCCTCCACCAGAAGAAGATTTCGACTTTGAGGGGCTAAAGAGTGTTAAATGAATATCCTCCCCAGGTGTTTACACAGAAATAATGAGCTCTTACATTTGCTTTAACTGTATTGAGTAATTAACCATGTTGTAATTTAGTGTGGATTCATATTAGAGGATTAATGTCTCTGTCGAGATGCATACTTGGTTTAGTGTTAGGTAATAGGTCTGTAGAGTATGTCAAGGAATACGTGTTGTTCCTCCTCACATAAAGCAAAAGGTGAGAGATGAGATGTGTGTCTATTTCTTATTTTTCCATAGGAATGCTTGGTCTGCCTATAGTGTGAAGTAGATTGGTTAAACTGTTCTGGAGATATACAAAAGACACACACATACATACACAGAGACACAGAGACTCCTTGCTTTATAGTTATATGACTCTGCTACAGCGCCACCTATTGGCCTAATGGAACCACATTTGGCATGGTCACTGAGACATATCTACACATATCCAGTAAATGTGGTTGCAATAGCACAAAGCATTCAGGACATATAAACATTTTGCAATATAAGCCCAACCCACAGCATTGGAGCACACTTTGAGGGCCTGCTATAGTAAAACTGTATGGAACATCAAAAATCCCCCAAAAAGTTTTACAGTCTTGTTTCAAAGATTTTCTGTGCAAAATTTGGTGCCGATTGCTCCAAAAATTGTAAGAGTACCAGCAAAAAAAAAGAAGCAGAAACAGATTTGGACGCAATTAAAAATGGCGGGAATTGTTTTTTGTTAAAATAAATAAATGTATTTATTTATTTTTAAAACACCCGCCAATTGTGAAGTGGATCAGATGTCGAGATAAGCGAAGGGCATACCCACATACATACATTAATACATACTGTACATACAGAGAGATGTTCCTCGCTTTTATAGTTAGATGATACGTTCAGGAACTTCATTTTTTAAACTGTTCATAAATGACCCAGTCTTATAAGTCCTGAAAAAGAATTCACATCTCATGCACTCAGCCAGTTCCCATTGCAGGCAAAGAATCAGCTGTCTGTAATTAGATGAGCATTGAAGCATTGAGTATACTAGTTTTCAGGAGCTGAATGGATCACTGAACAGTCCTGCTCCGCCAAGCTGAGCCAAATTTGAGTTTTCATTATACGGATCACATGCCAATTATACTTGGCACCAGTAGTCAATCTAAGCCCAAAAGTGAAAGCCATAGTTACCACCCACAGTGTTGCATGTAAACTAAACTATGCAAATCAAACACTGTCAATTTCTCTACAATGGATGAAGGCTGAAATTACTTCCATGTGGTTATGGCATTGTGTGGTTAGCTTGGCAAAGTATGGAAACTGAGTGGGCAGAGGAAGGTGACAAGCCAGAGTGAGGTTGCACTCAGATTGGAAAGCTGATTTAATTCAAGCACAACATACCATTATTGACTTGGTATGTATTAGGCTTGACACTGAAATGGTAACAATATCTAAACCATGTGAAACAATTAGTTTATTCCTGACAAATAGTAACTTCAGTAGAGTTGTTGATTGCTGGTTTTCTCCATGCCCATACACATTCACACTACTGTCGTGTGTATTTGAGGGTTTTAGACCTCGTTCTTGAAATATAAATTGCGTCTCATACATTTTCCTTCTTTTTTTCACAAGATATCTAATCAGGCATTCAGACTCAATCACTCCTGTTGTCCCACCATTGTCCGATTGCTCACTAGTTATGCTGAATATAACAACATCCAACCTGGCATTTTACACTAGAATATATCGATTAGGGTATACATATATAATAGATGTATTTTAAAATACATTTTAGCCAATTTTTTGCCACAGCAAAAAAAAAAAACTTTACAGCCCTGCCTGGGTATCTCTTTCCAGCACTGGATTGAAATTGAACCCTCAACTCTTCAATTGTTTAAGGGTCTACCAGTTGCATGACATGGGGATATGAAGTTGCTCAAGTCGTTGAGTAGGGCTTAGTATGCCATTTGGTGGTATTATTTGTCCTTTAATGTTTCTGTTTGCCGCTTCAATGACCCTTACTAAGCCGGTTTGATCCCAGCTGGTCCCCTGTTGAAGTATATGCGATCAGAATGACAGACCTGCTGAGGTGATTGCCTGCATGTCCTCTCCTTTCAGCCTGCTGATTCATTTGTGGATGCTCAGATCCCCCGTGGTTGCTGGCTATTCCAGCCAAGGCTTGTGTCGGCCTGGAACATTCACTTTCATTAAAACATCAGCTTCACTCACAGCTGGAACATGTGGCTAGTGTCTCTCAGCATCCCATTCATCTCAATGGCTCATTGTTGTTTCAAGCCAAAGCATAAAAAAATGCACACTATTGTTAATGAGCTGATGAGGCACAAGGTTGTTCTGTGGAAATATAATGAGGAAATGACTCAATAACAATAGTTTGGAGCCTATGCATCACTTTAGGGGCACAAATTCCTCTCCCGCTCCACAAATAACATTTTCTCTGGGAATAATAGGCCCATTGTTTGCACTCTCACTTTGCAATGCTTCTTTGTTTCAGCCAACATAGGAGCCACTGCATGAATGTTGTTGAGGAGCATCCAATTATACGAGGCTAATGGGAATCACTTAAAATAATGAACTGCCTATAAGGCCTTTGTAAACATAGAGTTCATGATGCATTAATGAGTTCATGTGGAATTAATTAATAGTTCATTATCTATCATATCATGTTTTATCAGTTCTTTATATCTTAAAATTAGTACCTTATTAGCATTCATAGTTTAGCTAATACATAATTTAAAAACCTTTAGTTCTTTGGCAGCGAACATTTCTTTTGTATTGCTCAAATCAGATGTATTGAGAGCAAAATGCTGCATTACGTGTGCATTTCTGAACGTATGGTGTGTGTTGTCTAACAGTTTGTATTTATACATTTGCTTTGTTATTTGCAGTGTACTTCTAAATTCAGTATATTTGTGTTGAAATAATGTGTAACTTGTGATTGTGTTTTCTCTGTGTGTTCGACACTTTTAGCTTCTTAAAAATTGTAGTGACTGGAAGTGTGCAAACTTCTTTCTTTTAACCCATTGAACACCAAAACTGTCGGTGGAATCAATAAGCTATATATATATATATATATATATATATGTATGTATATATATAAAATAGGTTTTCTTTAAACAATCGCTAACATACATTATTTATCATAGCAAGAAGCTGTAACATCAGACATTATCAGCAGATTTCTAAATTTGCGACATTCCTTGAACATGTGTGACGAACGCTGAAGTCCTGTGTCGTGGGACTTGTCCTTTATATACAATGTAGGATAGAACAAACTTGAATTACTTGATCACAGTGCTTACCAAAGAGGCGTAAAAGATAATGTAGATGTTTTGCTAAAGAATGCTTGAACACAAAACTGGCTATGTTGGGAAGCCATGTTTGTGATTACAACAGAAATAATCACTGATTCTTTGCTGCAGACACTGTGGACAACTTGTATTATTGGCTGTTAATAAGGCAGAAACATTATTTCATCTACTTTGAAACAAACAATTTAAATATAAAAAAAATTAAACCTCAAGTGAAAGCATTTTTATATTGTTTCTTAGTGACTTTTAAATGTCAGACTTTAGTAGAAAAACTGGTTTAGAAATATTGACTGTTGAGTCTGAGCTTCATTACAAGTGGAAAGAGTTTTGGAATGAGGCCCCCTGGTATAATTAAGTTATTCGCTAGGTTATTTTGGCCCACTGCTTCCCTCGCAGGGCCACTGAGGCTGTATTGTGGGCAGAACAATGTGATGACAGGGCTGTCCTTTGGGAACA
This sequence comes from Anarhichas minor, assembly GCF_050575085.1. Classification (NCBI taxonomy): domain Eukaryota; kingdom Metazoa; phylum Chordata; class Actinopteri; order Perciformes; family Anarhichadidae; genus Anarhichas; species Anarhichas minor. The sequence goes on from NW_027466456.1 coordinate 11,602,339, forward strand.
TCTAATTAGTTCCACTAGGGGAGCAAAGCAGCACCGCACCATGCCCTGATATTTGGCTTGAGCAGTCAGCGGAAAGATAGCCACAGGGCCCAATTTAATTGCAGAAATGCCACCAGAATGTGTGTCTGCAACTTCACCTGTCCCTGATCATAAGACCATAAGGGAGGGCCCATCTTTCTGCATGTGCGTCAACAAACATCAGCGTGCATCCAAGTGTGCAAATGTGTGAACCTCAGTCTGTTTAAATATGCACCTGTGAGTGTGTGGATGTGCCTGTGTCCGCCTGTGTCTCGTCCACTCACACTAATCAGTATTTGCTTATCGATTCTCGCAACCCACCAGAACACAAATGGGGGTCGATTCGACTTGAACTTCATTCAGATAGTTAAATACCCCGTTGGGTATTCCTTTTGTCCACATGCTCCCTCGGAGGGGAATTCAAATTAGGCAAAAATAGGTATTCCATTTGTGTAAGTAGAATAAAAAATAACTGTTTCAGGCATATGTTGTCACGGTTTAGGCTTTGCCCCCTGTGTTCCTGTGTGTGTGTGTGTGTGTGTTTCCCCTGATTGCACTCATCCAACTCACCTGCCCAGTCCACCCAGCTGCCTTCAATCTTCTCATCACCTCACACATATATACTCCCCTGCTTTCCCTGTTCTGGTTGTCAGATCGTCTTTATTCGTTCCCCTGTGTGCTTCATGTGTAGCAGCACCACCACCGACCCGAAGCTTTGACCATTGCAATGGTAATTTTCGTCCAGATCAGTAGAAAATTTGAATGCAGTGTTTTGTTTTTTTATGAGTTACCCAAAAGAAATCACAAATAACCCATGACCAGCCCAGTCTCAAGGCAGTTTGTGAAATCTGTCACAAAATGTATATCTAATAATACATGGACATGCATTTTCAATTTTTTTATATCCCTCATCACAAAAGAACAAAACAAGTAATTGTCAAGATAATGGAATAGAATGTTGTTGTAATAAAGTGACTCATACATGTCGGATGCTTTTTCTAAATCTAAGTGTTTTTGTTGCCTAAACCTGAGGTTTTTTTTTGTGTAATTGTCAAGTTACAAGTATCTCCTCTCCTTAAATTGAATTGGGTAATTCATCAGATTAAATGAGTTCGTGTTTTTCTATGAAATAATCTTTCTTTAATGAATATTACTCATCAGTGCTGCCCTCCGTTTTGTGCAACAAGGAGAGCAAACAGTTTTTTGACTGGCGTAAAGATGTTGTTTTTGAAAGGTTAAACGCTAACAAATATAGATTGAAACCGAATATTTCGTTAGATGTTAACATGTTTTGGAAATGATCTTTTTTCAATAACCTTTGAGCTTCACAATGATCTGGAGTTATTGGAAACGTTTGGATCACACAAGTCGGAAGCGATCAGCCACCATTGGAATCTAATTCTACAAATGGTATAATACTATTCACTACTGAGCCTGTTTTTAACCGATATAAACAACGTTATCTTCAATTCCCCTGTCTCTCATCTGCTGTCCGTGGAGAGTCGCTCTGTGAACGGTCCTGAGCCTGCCTGTAAGCCCCACACTCTGTGAAACATGAGAGCAGAGGATATTACTGATTGCTGTGCTCCGCTGCAGATTGGTGACACACTAATTTGTGCATTCTAATCTTTATCTGCAACTGTACAGAAATGCCGGGTTCAAACACAATGAATAGATATAGAAAAAAATAATATGAAGCTGCGCAGCTGTTTACATGTTGATTAAGAATTTAATATCAACGTTATGAAAGATGCTTCGAACTATTAGCCCTACGATACATACAGCACCTCAATCATTGAAGTCCAATTTATGTCCTCAATTCTCATTAGACGATAAAAGCAACAGTACTATTCCAATGTCTTCTCCCCCAGCAAATCACGCCCGACTCATTTGACACTTTTTGCTATTATCGTCTGATAACAGAAGAGGACAAAAATCGGACTTCATCGATTGAGGTGCTGTGTCAAAGGGCTTTACCAAATAGTTTAAAGCTTCATTGATAACATTGACATTCAAATTCTTATTCAATAATTGAGTGTGCAGCTTTTTTTTTTTTTTTTTGCATGTCTATGCATTCAGTTTACTCCCAGTTTTTTGCAAAGTTGCAGTTTAATTAAGATAAGGCAGCACTAGTAAGTGAGTCTTCTGTACTTATTCTGTGGCACCGCGATCATTAATATCCACATCCTATTTGTATTGAATTAGATTCCAGTGGTGGCTGCGCAAGTTTGATTCTGAATCCGTGATCCGTACATTTTCAATAAACGTGAAGTCCAAAAGTAAAACGTTATTGAAGAAAGAGATTTTATCATTTCCATCATTTTCATTTTTTGGGGGCATTTTTATGGCTGAATTGCACTAATCACACACAGATGGGACTTGTATTAAATAATCACATGTGTATGTATGCGTGTCTTGTATTGTCCTCCGCGTCCTTCTCCACCCCCCCATAGTGTGTGTATGCACACACTGACATTAGGAGCTGAACATTCCTCCAGTCTATGAATACAAACTGCTTTCAAAGTCTTGGGAGCAGTGCATTATTAAGGAGGCTGTAACGAGGCAGTCGACACAGGGGCCAGGTGTGGGTTGTGAGTGTAGATGCATGTGTGTGTGTGTATATATATATATATATATATCTATATATAGATTGAAAATATGTGGATTGGACAGCTTTCCCGAAAAATTTAGAACTGAGACACACAAGGACTGCAATGTAGAAACTGAGGATAGAAATGTAAATTGAAAGAGAAACTGAAGGAGATCCAACACTGACTGAGACATTTGTAACAAATAAAGGAAATTGAAAAATTTAGAGGCATACAAGAGAAGAAAGTAATGGAGAGCAGCAGAGTAGACAAAGAAGGAGCGACCAAGGCTAATACTATGCAGGCATGAAATTAAGTACTATTTCGTAGTTGTTCACTCAGCTGATCGGTATCATCATGACAGATACATTCAAACAAATTACCCATGCTATTCAACCAGCCAGTGGAAATGGGCTTTGTTAGGCAATAAGCTCTCATTCTCACTCTTGTGATTAACTTCTCATAGCCAGCTCGCACTTCCTTCAGGTAGAATCTGCAGCCACTTTGTCTCTCACACATCGTTCAATTTATAATGAATAATAAATAATCACTAATATGGTATTGATGACATTACATGCCAGTATTTTAAATATTGAATAGTATTGATTCATGGAAAGCCACATCACCATCAAGTATGGATAGATGCTGAACAACCTGAGTGGATGTACAGCAGACCAGACCTGAAGTTATTAATGCATGAATGGCTTCAATAGTGCTGCAGGGTATACGAGACAATCTCCCTCATCTGGGGCACTTATGGCTCTCTGCAGTCGACACAATGGCTATACAACTTTCCTTAAACAGGAAGCACTACAAAAAGTATTTAACATAAACAAACAAAGAAAACACAAAACCTTTGAGAAGTGCTTTACTGATACAAACAACTGTCAACTTTAAAAAATGCTAAAAAGTCAGTCTCCATGAATAGAATACATGAATACATCTTTTAATATTAGAGTTGGCATGGAGCATGGAAAAAAAATCAACTAGGCACACATGATTGAATCTTATCTTTGGTTGGACTTATCTACAGGCAGATCTTTGAGAAACAAGCGAGCCTTCTAACGGTGGTTTCCAAAGAATCAATCAGCCTGTTTGCCTTGTGTTTGGGCTGTGTTGGAACTGGCTCTTAAATCCCACATTGTGTGACGCATTTATTCCGAGTATTAAATTAAATTTGTCCTGTACTACAGCTGACTACTTTACATAGCCACTCAGAGCCGAAGACATACTGCTTAGGGAAGATTCTTTGGCCTGAGTGGTTCAGCATACCGGTATGGTACATGACGGAGCTTGTAATCAAAAGCAGACTCTGCACATGACGGATAGCATTAAGGAGTCACTCTCTCTACCAGTGGTCAAGCTAACATTCAGTAACATGCAGGCAGGCACATAGAGTCAAGCAGAAGAAACGAAAAGACAAACGGGTATACATTTCACAGAAACATGAGCAATGTGACAAAAGAATCCTGAGGTGCACTACTCTCTAAAGATAATATGTGGTGGTGCGGTGGAGGCCTTTGGCTGATCAAAAAGACGATCGGATGATCCACATAAATTCAGGGAAACTTGCTGAAGGCATCTAGTCAAAAAGTGTGATTCAACTGAATCTGTAAAATATAAAGAGAAGGACGAGGGCGAACACAAATGGTGCATGCATCTCTGACAGCATACAGTATTAATATCTGTGTGCCGTCAGAGAGCCCTTGAGCAAGACACTGAACCCCCAGCCTTTTACTGGGGCTCTCCTTCTCTCTAATCCCACATGTTAGTATGTGTAAAAGTCATGGGTTGGACAGAGTAGATTATTGTGAATTAGTGTCACCTCAATAATTCTGTCAGAAGTAAGATTTTTTTTTTTTTCATTTTAGAGTTGAGGTTTCAACTCTAAAATGAAAATGTGTAACACAAACCAACTGGGTAAAGGTTAAAAGTAACGTTTGTAACATTTCAACTGGCAGTCACAGTCTAGAATAAACCTTTTGTATTACATGTAGTTACAGAATGTGATTGTCTACAGGAAAAAGTGCCGACTACATCCTCAAATGATTGATGTAACTCATATGTAAAAGAATAATAATTTTAAAAAGTGTCTTTCCCTCCAATTAGCATACACCATTTGAGGATTGTGTTGTTGCTCAGAAAAAAAACAACAACAACTATAAACATGTCAAGGCATCCCTTTGAGATGTGTTTTCCCCCCTGCTCAGTTGCCAGTTTCGATTATGTGTTGCTGCATTTTGCTTTGGTATAATAGAATCATGCCACTCCTGCATCCAAACACAATTTGATTCTGATTCATTTTTAGAAAGTGTTGGCAGGGTTACATGCTGCTCTACTCCACAAGCAGACCACACTTGTTTCATACTCAATGGAAAACCAAAGGGCGCTGAACGCCGGCCCACAGTCAGTACAGACTGTGCAGATGATAAACCCATAAAACAATGCATGAGTTACCTTGTCTGGTACTTCTGTAGGCTGTTGGGGTTAACTACAAAGCCCAGAGTCAGCGGAAGAAAGGCTTCTCTCCCACCAGGCAACATGAAACACCTCAGAATATTTATTGGGGCCCACGGGGAACGAGCTGGCAGCTGGCAAAGTCAAACAGCTCACCTGAAGGAGTCGGGTCAGTATGAGTTCAACTTTAATGACAAAACCCCCTCCCTTCTCAAGAGGCAGGTTATCTCTTCATGGGGGAATAGCTTGGAATCATCTGGCACTTTGATGTTTGGGAAAGGAATTGCAATTTATTATGGGTATTTATACACCTAATTATTTTAATAGGTACTAATACTCTTAATCGGATTGTGAGTAAAAAAGTTAAACAAGTGCCCAATCTTTGATCACTCAAACAGTCGAATGTAAACTTTATAGAGGTCAAAGACAACATTAACAAATCACTTCTCCGTGACCCCACACTAAAAATTAATAATTGAGACGGCACAGGTAAAATAAAAGGAGAGAAATTATTTTGCCTTTTGTAATGTCGAACTGAATGAGATTAATACTGAAGCCACAATGTGTGGGTCGGACTGGAACTGCTGTGATGTGTCCGTAGGCAAGACTTTGAGTCAAGTATAATAACATACAGGATAATATAAGAAACAGTTCTTTACATTGTTCCCGTCTGGGATGTCAGGTATTGTATCAGAATAGAAAAGGAGGGAAGATTAGTAAAGGAGCAGCTTGGATGATGGGTCATGTGAGTGCAGGCAGCTTGGTAGATTAGGTGCAGAAGTAAGACGAACCAATAGGATATCAAGCTCTTCCGAACAGCCCCCTGCTTTGTTTCTCACCACTTTATCCATTTTCCTACCAAAATATTGTGCTTAAATGAGCCATTTATTTAATTTATATTCTGCTTGGGTTTATGTTCTTGATATTAGTATTTTTCCCTGTTGAATCCTCTCATGTTTACAACAGCAAATATCTAATTTACCCACAGGGATCCTCAATCATTTAATCAAATCTAAACAGTGATGCTCATCTCCGCTGGTTATGTGGCCCTAATCCAGCTGCCGTGTGTGCTAGTTGCTAGGCTAAAACACCAGATGTTATTCTGTGCAGCGTTAATTCACAATAAAGAAAAGCAAACCAAAAAATGGGATAAAATAAGCAGTCACTGAAATCTCTTAGTAAGACTAATGCTGTCCAAAGATGGCTTTAGTCCCACTTTGATTTAATTAATCCCGCACCTTAATTGTTTCTTTAAATATTTTCAATTATTCTCATCACTGTCTGTATTCATTATTCCATGTAAATCTGCTGATGACACTCCGAGGAACTTTAAGTTAGTAAAAGTGTCTGCGTATGTGTCGTTTTCTGACAGGTGTCTGTTTGTGCCTGTGTGTCCCCATAACATAAATCATTACATTTTAGGGTGAAGACATGGTTTAAGGTTAGGGTTAGGATAAATCTCCAGGATTGTAAGTCAATGTATTGTCCCTAAAAGTTATGAAAACACTACTGTGTCCCTGCTTTTTTACTATATATTGAATAAACGTATAATGCAACAATAACTTAAAACCAAAACGGATAAAGCTGACTTCATGGGGGCCACCAGAAGTATCCCAGTGGGATTCCCATACGTGGCTGGGCTGTGGAAACATCTCGCCTGAATCTTCAAGACACAAGTGGTCAAAACCTACAACAAACCAGTCAACACCCTAAGATATTTGCACCCTGGAGACAGGGCCCCAGAGAGGAAGACGGGTTGTCTATGATATCACTTGCAACAGCTGTGTGGAACACTACATCAGTGAAACAGTAAGGACCCTGTGTAAGAGGCTGAAAGATAAAACATGTCCTCCATATATGTCATTGGTCCATGCCCTCCAGAACAACACCAAAAAACGATCACAGTTAGGGTTGAAATAAGTACTTTGTTAGGTTAGAGGAGCTTTGTTTCGATGATTAAAAAATTAAAACCCAAAACAATATTGAAGTTATAGCTCCATGCAACTAACGTTAACGTTAGTTCTCAGTACAACTGCTGCTGTAGTTAGAAACTAACTTAATCAACAATTTAGTACTGAACTCACGCTGCGGCGTTGTGCTCTGGAGAGATCAGCATTCCTAACATTGTTATCAGGCCGTCCATCTCTTCGTCTACCTCGCTTGAATGCAGACCCCTGCGATTGGCTCATAAACCCATACGCTCTTCGGTTTTACTGTTCGCCAGCTCAACTCCTTTGAAAGGCACACATCATCAATATTACTTATTCCCTTTTGATGCGGTCCACTAAAATAATTCTACTTTGATCTGTAGTATTGTAATTATTCTGCTGTTTGAAGCCTTGGGCTCACAGCCTTGTTGTTTCTGTTGGGGCCAAAATGTCTGTCAAGTTACACAAGAAATGCTGCAATTTGAAAGTATTTATACAGTTGACTTACCATCTGCACATTGGTGACACATTAAAGGATAACCATGACAAACTGCCTTAGTAAGGGCCACCAAGAGCTGCCTAAATGGCTTTGATGCTCCGCAACATACATTTTGCAAGTGTCTAAAACTATATTCTTCCTAAAAAAAAATCTTCCTTTGTTTGATGTTTTGATAGTGGTGGTGCAGAGCACTTTTTAATCAAAACTGTTATATAAAGTTATATAATGTTATTGGTGTAAATATATTTAAGGTCCTGTTGTGTATTGTTGATACCTAGCTACACGCCTAGAAAGCAACACATCCTTTAAACTTGACTTAACGCCTAGTTTCTTTAGATGTTGTTTGAACTCATCTGGTAAACTCCCAGCATGAACTGCATCCTCCACTTTCTGGTGCACCACCTGGCAGGTACCATCAGATATCTAGAGTGTGTGGCAGCGCGCCAAGGCCAAGCACATTAACAGAGTCTCAGTTTGATGTGTTAATGCGTTCCACTGCCAACATCAAGAGCACTGCAGGGCAAGCCTAGAGAATGACCGACATGAAGAGAATAAGAGGGGGAGGTTGGCAGAGAATGGTAAAAAAAAACAGGGAGGCGGTGGGTAAGAGCAAAAAGATTTGAAGGGAATGGGAAGAAAGAGACATAAAATAAGAAGGATAAGGGATGGAGTTGGAGAAATGCAAATAATAAATTTGACGAGAATATGAGAGGAGGATGCAGATGTAGCCCACTTATCCCTAGTTTAGTCAGGGAAGGGCCCTGAGTTTGTTTAAAAATATAACTTAATTTAGAATAAGTAATACTTCTGGTAATGTCTTGACTTTATATATGCACCGTGAATCAATTGTAGCGCTGCTATTATGAGCCTCTTTTTATTTCACTCAACCCTTTCTCCAAATATGCACACCGAGTAACATCTGAGCCTTTTTACAGTCAACCGTTTAAACACCTATCAAAGAAAATGACCAAACTCTACACTGCAATCAAGTTTTAGAAATATATCATTTCAATTATTTACTTTGAGAAGTTTAAGATAACAAATTAAATACATTCAGTCTCCTTTAAATTACAATTTATCTTTCTCTTAAAATAACGTGACTCCTACAATAATTCCCTTTAGTTAGAATTACTTAGATATAACTCAATTCAGATTAAACTCAGTGGGCCCGCACGCTTCAAGCGCACACACACACACACACACACACACACACACACACAAGCTGGCACAAAAATAAGTAAAACCTTCGTTGCAGGCCTGATGTGAAGCTTGAGAGCGTGTAAAATCAAAATGAGCTGTCTTTACTCAAAGAGCAATAAAACGTGTGGTACCTTAGTAAAAAGTTCTAAGTCGAGTCTGAAGGTTTTACCAGTTTCTTGCTCTTCGGCGATGAACACGATGGCAGGTATATGTCCCAATATGGCCCGGTCTGTACCGCATAGTCTGATGAACTCCATCACTGCGCGTTGACTTGGTAGTTAGTAGCACAAACTGATAAATCCTCAGGAACCTCACGTCGAAAACGATGACTTAATGCCAATAGCGTAAACTGTTAGTTTTACAGTGGCTAAGAGTCCATTCACTTTGCTAATGAATGCTAATAAAACACTGTTGGCTACAATACTAGCATTCACACGTGGATAATTGTACAATATGTCCAGTTGTGTACATCTGTATCTTTTAAACATATGTATTACACTCTACATTTTGTATCTATTTATGAACCATCCCTAACTCTTTATCTTTATAGGAAATTGCTTTTGTAACCACACTTATAACAAGACCTAATGTTTATCTTATTCATCATGTCACCTATTATCTTAACATTGTGATTACAATGTAGTGTGTACTTTTGAGCCCTGGTTACACAGATATAGAGGAAGAAGGAAGAGAGAAGGGGATGAAGAATGCAGTGTTTTGCGCCAAATATTTTTCTTTGAAATGGGTTAAGTTGAGGAATTGTGATTAGGGAAACACACAGGTCTTTTTAACATTTGTTCTCTCCTTGCTCTACCAGAGAGCATTAAAACAGCAAGAATATCAGTTTTACCTTCAGGTGCTAATCTTACAGTGACTCTAATAGACAGCCATTGACTATATTTAGCTTATTATCTCTTTACTGGAGAAATAGTCGGTGAGCTCTTATAAACAAACGGTACACTCATGGAAAGTGGCATGTCCTTGACTCATTATTATGCATTATTATTATGCACATGGAACACACTTTTCTGTCAAATAGCATTCATAACTTGTGTACCCCGCTTATGGTGCTCTTTGCAGAGTTAGTGGAAAAAAATGTATTGCGTGTATTGCAAATCTTCAGCGTTCAGCCCACATTAGCTTACCATAAGCAATTGCTGCTTTTGTAGCCAGACCTTCGACTTGGCACACTCTGCCGTGTTGATTAATTCTAATTTTAAGACAATGATGAGCATGCCACCAAATCAATGTGGTGGTGTTAATTGGAATTTCTTGGCTTTCGTGTTAATTTGCCCCCTCGGGCTCTAATTGAGTGCTGACAGGCAATGTGTCTGTGCCTCAGAAGCCAGGGTGATGTTGGCTTATTGTGTAACTTATGAAGTGCCCTGGGGTGACAGTGATGGTAAAGAGTGCTTTGTTGGAGGAAAAATACATACAAATCTAGTTACCGTGGACAATTTTAGAGTTGTCTTTTAATATCTTACTGATATCAAATTGAGTGACTAAACTCCTTATTGCATAAACATTTGAAACATGAAGCATGCAGCACCTAATAAGTACACTGGATTATTTTCTTCCAAATCCACTGGTTTACGCTGTTATATAATATATTTTTACATTTTAAAGATTGATAATGTAGAAATTTTAACATGTCTGGCTTGCTATGACATCATCCTGATTTCACCACTTAACTCTCTTCCCACAAAAATACACTACCAAGGCTGGGAACCTGGCCTTGGTGGAGGCATCGGCAGACAGAGAAGGAGGACATCTGCGAAGGGAGGGGGGGGGGGGGAGAAAGACGAGATAATGTGCATAATACTTGCTGTGCACTTAACTATTCATTGTTGTTAGACCGCCGAACCATCTGTGGGGAAAGAGCTCTATCCATTCAGCTGAATTATTATTAGTGTCTGTTCAATAAATGTTTTTATACTTAAGAGTTTTCTCATCTCGGTTATTTCTCACAGGGAGGTCAAAAAGATTATTTTCCACCACAGATGACAACAGTGCATTAATCACATTTTTTCCTTGGGGAAACTCATGTTACTCATGAACTCTGTGTTATTGTTGGTCATTTTTATGACCTGTATGGAAGTTTGAAGTATGTATTTTAAAGACGGCTAACTTCATCCTGTTGATTGTATCTTAGTTTCTATTTGCTTTTAATAACTTTATTGCATTCGGGAGAAAAAAAGAAAATTCCGATTTAGGAAGCTTTTGAATTGTTTGACTGCACTTTGTTGGGGCTGTTCCAGCATCTTGAGGGCATTCATTTTTATCATTCATTCATGAATATAGCAACCAATATATTTACTCACTTTATAACCATAACACCTGAAAGTGGGGGTCTCGTTGAGTACTTTGGAATGTTGGTTTATATTAAACAGCTTGAACAAAGGGATCTGGATAAATGATTCAAATTCCCTCTGAGTATTTGATTGATGGAAATGAACACATGATTTGGATCAAAGAGGTATAACTGTCTGTCATCAACATAGAATGAGACAAAATTACATGTTTTCATTGATAGTACATCATGAATAATATAATTATACTGTAATAACTTCAATGTAATATAAGTTGGATAAACTATATTTTATATCAAATATTCATATTGGAAATGCAATCAATAACTGTTGTAAAAATGTCTACTGCTGCAACAAATGTTATCATGTTCCTCATGTTCAGTTACGCTTCGCACTGATCAGGCAGTCCTTTGGGTAAATTACTTAAAAATGTTTGAGAACCACTGTTCCAAATAGCACCTTTACGCGTGAGAGGATTAACCTGCCAGGAGCCCTGGTGCAAAAAAGCCTCCATACCTTCCATTACATTTTTTTTTGGCATAACATATATTCACAAAACAACACTAGAGAATATGTCAGTCAAGATCAGGGTTGATGAAAAATACACATTGTGGCCAGTGCAGACTTACTAACCAAACGGTGCTTGGGTGCTACTTTAGGCCCCGTCCTGTGTTGACCTGATCAAATGCCAACTGTGTGCCCGTCCTGCAGGTCTGAATGCAAATGTTCCCTTCCTGTCTTTTGTTACCACTTGTAATTACATTATGTTTGGTCATGGTCTTCCCTTACCTTTGGTTCTCTGCTATTTACATACAGTCTAATCACTGCTTTGGCTTACTGTATAAAATGCTTCCTTTTCATTTGCTCTGGGTCAACTCACCGGCTCAGATCTGCTCTGTGTCTGCAAGCTCACCAGTGTGCCGGCATGCTTTATTACACTCACACCACCACAGCAACTTCTGTACTGGACTTTAATGATTTTCTTCAATGTCTATTACCTAAAGTTACTACAGCTAGTACCTGAAATACTCTCAGCTTTTCCACTGTCCGAGATAATGTCGCAATAACACCTGCCATATCAAGAAAAACAGGTGCAGGTTTAAGCAGCTTCGATGCAACCTTTAGAAGTGCTGATAACTATAATTATAAGACTAATCAAGAAGATCATACTTCACTCACATCTGAACAGCATGCAATAAATAAAATCCTATCAACCTGACCTTTGTAAGAGCAGGAAACGGTAGAATGTGGAAAAATGAAATGCTTAACTCCTGAGTGGACGATTACAGAGACAATAAAGGAACTTGTTCATCAGATACAGCCGGAAATATTCAAATTTGACATTTGAATCAAGATGTTTTACATTTGCAGAGTAGAGTCCAGCATGGAATACTAAACGGCCGACCAGGAGAACACGGTTGAATAAGGCCGGCATGTCAGCTAATTTACCTGGTAACAAAGAGCCCAAATGAACAGCATGATGTGATTCTGCTGTTATTTAGTGCATGTTCAAAACAATGTTCTCATTACCAAGGGACGCAAAGGCCAAAATAGAATCTCTTCATGTTTTGGCAGAAGTGCCTGGCAAATTGTGTTCATTTCATAGAGCTGGCATTCAATAAATTGAACCACTTGGCCTAAGAACTACTGATGTTCAACTGCAGCTTGAATTAAGTGGGTTTCTTCAGTTATTTTCTGTGTATTCCCCGAGATTTGATTTGTGCCATTTTATTTATTTTTTTACCAAATGCCATTTTGAAAGATTGTTGTTGAACATACAATCTTTCCAATAACAGTTATAAACTAACCAAGCTGCCTGCGTAGCAGCAGATGAGTTGCAGAGAGGCACAGCAGTGTGTGTACTGGCAGTCCTGTTGGTTGTTAGCCAAACACACTGTAAAAAACAACAAAAGTGAGCCAACTAACAACCAGTGATGTAAGCAACCAATGGCGTTGTAAAACACCCATCATTCAAATTAAAAAAACATGCTGCAATGTATGCAGGCAATCCGCTCGAAGTCGTTGTATAACACACTTCATACACTCTTGCCATCACTCACTTTATGCCATCTTGTTATCACTAGCAGACCCTATCTTCCAGGTGGTGGTTAGCAGTAAGGAATCCATGCCAGGTAATGTAAAGCAGCCAATAAAAGGTGTTTTAAATAAATGTGAGTCACCGCTGCCAGGAGAGGCTTTTGAGCATGCAGGCATAGCTGGGCACCTAAAAAAACCAAGCAGTTTGTGCCCCCCCAGTCTACCTCTTCAAGACAAAGTGATGCACCATGGGTAGCCCTCTAAATACTGTAAACACCAGATTCTAGACTGATGCGAGCTGTGGTGAGAGCATTCATGATGTGTATGGCAATGCTGTCAACATTGTAAGTAATGACCATCTCTGGGAAATGATATCCCTGCCAATATAACAATGTAGGTAGGTAATGTCGGAAGGTAGCGTGGGCTTTTGTTAACTTAAGTTTGGCGCATGACAAAGAAAAAGTTAATGAGTGTTTGTGTGTCTCCTGTCTGATTCCCATTTGCTGACCTGTGCTTAATATGCTGGCACCCACAAAGCAATCAAGAGTGTCTAATTGTAATCACTGTTGGCTCATACATTACTATACGCATGCAATTATGTTGACAAGGGACATATAATTTCCACCTCAACATGAAAAATTACTATCTAGCTCAATTTTTCATTTAGTCTTGAGCTAGTAGCATTAAACCAAGATTTAAGAGTGGCCTGCAGATACTTTTTACTGTGACAAATATGTCAACTTGAGGAAGGCCATGCAGCCATTAAAGAAAAATTTGGTATGAAGCCATGTCCCATTTTGCCAATTGTACAGTCTACCTTAATGCTAGAACCATGCAGCATTACGTTACATAATCAGAACATTAGATTAGCTTTGGAATTCACATTCTTATTCAAAAAGATTGTTACGTGTTGGTTAAAATTTGTGAGAGTAAGAGAGAGCAAACGAGAGTGGGTGAAGGTGAAAAAGCCAAAACGAACTCAAACAGAAACAACTGTTGATCCATATCGAATTGTGGTAGTTCATTTACAAAATCTTGATTTCATACAGATCAATGACTTTCATTGTCCAAAGACACGATCGCAAGTTTGATACAGATAAGACTCTCTGTTCTCACAGTTGCATCATTTTGGAACATTGTACTGATCTACTCACATCAGGTTGGTGACAACGCCACCAAATTTGACTTGTGCGAATTTTCAATTTAAAAGGTCTTGTCCATCAATGAGCGGCTTGCTTAAGACTAGCCATTTCAGTCAAGTTATTCTTTACAGATTTCTTTACTGGCTCTATTCAGCAACTGAAATACCATATAAAGGAAATATTGTCTATATTTTATTTGATATATTATTGTAAATATTTTCATTTTTAAATTTGGGTGGTTTAATAACAATAAATAATAGCTGTTTTAAGCCTTCTTAGCTCTCTGTACACTGTATGAATAAAGCAGCTCAATTGACTTTAAATCCCCAAATCTATTTTGCATGAAGAAACATTCACCACAAACTTTGTGAATTCCTGGGTTTTCCCTCTTCACAGTTCAGAAAATCTGAAGGGAAACAGTAACTGACTTGAACTTTTTTGGGAACATAGTAATATATTCTCATACTCTACAATGATTAATTCAACTACACTAGTCTTCTCCCAGTTTTTAACCATTGCCCTCACCAACAAGTTAATAGACAGACGAAATTGTAAAGAACCTCAAGGATAGCACTTTTTATGAAGCACATGTCTAAAATGCATTATAATCATATTTTATAATATGTTTTACGATCATACTGCATGCATTATATGGTATTATAAAAAGATTATAATGCATTACAACTTTAGGAATTATAATACACAATGATCATTACAAATAAAATGTAAGTGTATGACCAGCATTTGAAAGGTATTATGATACCTGACCTTATAAGTCATGAAATGTTTTACTATGTGTATTGGTATAAAGCATTATGAATATTTACAAGTTATACAGTGCTATAAGAAGATTATAATACAAGCAGTATGCCTAAAATGCATAGACATGGGCATCATAACAATCAACTCTAATTAGCACATATATGACACTATGCAAGTCTGTGTGCATGGACTTTACAGTTGTATTTCTCACATGGGCAGCACACAGTATTTGTTTTAAAGTCCTTTACAGACATCTCGAAAAACGCATACTGTCATCTGTAGCACTGTTACAGCAGAAGATGCTGCTTCTCCCATTCGTAAACAATGCTTTGAAGAAATGTTTATGTGGTCTGAATTCTTTTTTTTATTATGTCTGTGAAATTAAGTCATATGTGGGGCTGTGGATAAGTCCAAGAAAGTTTGTTTTGTCTGAATTTAAGCGTAGCACATGCACATATTCTCAGTGTGCCTGTGTGTCTCTTTGTGTTTTCTGTGGTGTTTTAAAAGCTTTTTTTATCTGCCAGGTCTAAGATGACCCTAAGACAGTGATGTACAGCTTTCATGAATTATAAATGAATAAAGGCAGTGTTTCACTTTACGTAATTTAGGAAAAGATCAAATTTCAAGTTGAAAAAGAACAATGCAGGGTGTTTTATTCTGATGTCATAGATTGTGGCATGTCGTTTTTTAACTGAAAAACAACACAAGGGTTAAGAGAACACTGGCAGCCTCTTTACACTATGTGCCACCGGGTCAGATCTGATTATTGTTACAGCACATGAACAATAAGGGCAGTTCGCAGTATATTTTAGCACCTTCAGTAGACACCAGGGAGAGGTTGCAGCATCCTCTTTGCAAAAGGAAACAATTGGTTTCAAAGTGTATAGTCTCAGTTTTGATGAACACTAACACCACTGAAATGAGTTTAAGACAATCGCCTCAATAGTTTTTTAAACACTGGACATACCACATAATCACAATTTGAATGTATTTTTAAACAGACTAAACACAGGAGATACCTCGGGGACAGTGTCAAACTCCAGCTCCTACATGTTTGAACACATAGCACAGCTTAAGGCCGAAACAGCAACTAAAGAAAGTGTTCTTCCTTTACCCGACGTAGTGCATCAATACAATACAACCAGGGAAGCCTAAACGAATGCCCAAAGATTGCTAAGCTTAGAGTGGGCCACTGTGTGTACAGTATATGTGCACACACCCTGGTTGGGTTGTGTGTCTGTTCTATATGTTGTTATGAAGTCCATTGGAGCAAAGAGCCATTATCTAGCCCTGAGGTGTGAGTTAAGGCCCTACAGCTGAGGGACGAAATGAGTTGAAGCACCTGGACACAATGTCAATACTGGAAAAAGCAAACATGGTCCAAGAGTAATATAATAGGAAATATACTATACATAGGATGCTATGTGACCAGTGCCGGGTCTGTGGATACATGCTTCAGTTGGTACAACTCAAGGTCTTTCTTCTAACCTTTAACAGATCTTATTTTGATATATAACCTAATACTTAATAATCAGACTGACACTGTGTGATATTACAAAAAAAACACGATATGAATCTATATTTAACGAGTTTTACGGAGCCCGCTCATTTGTCATGCCAAGTAATACAAAAATATAAGTTTGATAACAATCTTAAGTTCAGAACTAGCAGAACGGTGGCACAGCAGTAATTAAATTGAAGGTTGTTTTGAGAAATATAGAAAATGAAAGTCATGGTCCTTTTAATAAGTGTGCACATGAACTCTAGAAAAGCTGACTTCCAACATAATTACATTTTGTAATGAGGAAAGGGCCTCTGACCAGATGCATTGGACGTGCTGCTTCAAGACAGATGCTGTCTGTAATAAAGGGTGAGCTGATGGGTATTTTCAGTGGATCTGAAAATACTTTAGAGGTGATTTCAGAGTTAAAAGTAGAGATTGTAAGAAAGAGAAAGGGAGTGGTAAACATTGAAAGTTAAATTAAAATGTAGTGCCCTATCAAATTAGCTTTTTGTTAAAAATGCAGAAAAACAACATGACATTTCAGTTTCCCTCTTCAGAAAGTGACCCTCCAATCTTTTTCTTTTTTACGTGTCCAAGTTGTATCTGGCAACATCTACTTACTGCTGCTAATCATGCCTATTATAAAGCCTTGTGGCTATTGATTTTTACCACAGTGAGGGAGTGTCTGTGTTTACTCATCTGATTGGACAGCGGATAATGACCCCCTTTCACTTCCTCTGCCATGCAGATAAGACTGGCAGAGTGAAGGGAACGAGAAGGTGAATGTAGGAAGGGAGGGTAAGTGAGCCTGTCAAGTACAGATGTGTGGGAGTGGGGTGAGGGAGAGAATGGGTAGTCGATAGTCAGACACAACGCTACTTCAAGCAGCTCTGTGCTGCAGACCTGATCAATAAATAGATATGTCAAGTTAAGTTGTAAAGCTATAGAATGAGATGTAGCGGTGGGAGTAAGGGGAATTGAGAGGTTCAGGGGCCTGACATAAGAATAAGAATATGAGAAAGAAGAATAGCCCTTTGTCAGGAAGTAGTAAATATTACCATCCCAGCCTGACAAATTATTACACATCATACACACTTTTCTTTATCTTCTATTTTAAACATCACTTTACACAATCTGTTTTACAATTTCCCTCAAAGCACGCTGCCGTTTAGTGCTTTAGACTTCTTACTCTGTATTCTATCCCTGCAGGCAGCCACTGATTTCTGTTAATTTTATTACACATGAATATAAACGCATCATTAACACTTTATTGAGCCAGACAATCCATCACAGTGAACTACATGTCTGCTGTTGTTGCAGTCAAAATTATGTTATTATCATGTGATAAAGCATTTCATATATGACTTTGATTGACACACTGCACACTGTTGCAGTAGAGCTGTCCAGTGCTAGCTCTCGGCCCGAGTATACTGTATGAAGCAGGCTATTGTTATCAATGAGTATGATTTACTGTCCCTTTTTTTTCCATTTTTAAAAATCCAAGCTGTCAAATATAGTATGTTAGTTAAACCAAACCGCAAAAGATTCCACTCTGCTGCACATTTCAGGGGGACACCAAGTGAAAATTGTGATGTCATCCGTTTGCTTGATATCTACTGACATTTTCCACATCTGCACACCCTCAAAACCAACCCTACAATAACCATAGCCCCTTTGGTACCAACCATCAGTCTCATCTCCTTTCCACTCATCTCATCACCCACTTGTGCATCCCCATCTGACCCGTAAGCATCTGAACATCCCCATGGCCCTCACTCAGCTGCAATCTCAACTGCTCCTATGCAGTCTGAGTGCTTCAGTCTGCCCTGCATGAAGGAAGAGCCAAGCCACCTATATCTGCTGTTGTGCACACAATTTGAGATGACAGGTAAAGTGGCTTACCTACCCTCTGGGGCTGGTAGTACAGGGAAGCAAAACCTACAGCTATCTTAGAAGGTACTGTGCCTTGCATGCGGGGGTGGGGGTGAGGGACATCTACTCAAAGTAGTGAGGGTGGAGGTAAGGTAAAAGAGGTAAGGTAACAATGGTGGATTGTAATGTAGAGATTTTCATGTCATCTCACCTCAAGGTTATTATCCAGCTGCAAAGTGAGATGTTATCATCCAACCAGCTAATCCTAAAGCAGTTAGATTCACTTCTATATGTTGGCACTGTCAATCAAGTAGCATTCAACATGATGACCAAATAAACATTGCACCATACTCCATCATATAGTTGTTACTCCTGTGTTTACATGCCTGACAATGGATTTTCAATGATATTTGAGGTGTTTGAGTCATATGCTATATGTTTCTAACTTCCGTACTTAATACTTATATTTTCCGTAATACCTCTGC
The DNA here is from genome assembly GCF_050575085.1 of Anarhichas minor. NCBI lineage: Eukaryota > Metazoa > Chordata > Actinopteri > Perciformes > Anarhichadidae > Anarhichas > Anarhichas minor. The sequence goes on from NW_027466456.1 coordinate 11,621,140, forward strand.
TATTTAACTCTTACGTGATCTTGACCACTACCTCCATTAACTCCCAATAATCCCACAGATCTGCTATAATGCATGTCCATTGACTGTGGGAACTGACATGGTGGCACTTGATGGCTTGCAATGCACCTGGTAGCTCTTAACTTCAGGCAAAACAGTAAAGCAAACACATAGATGAAGCATTTGTCTGCAGCCCCTCCTGGATTGTGTGACAGGCAGCAGCAGTGGGGAGATTCCATCAACCTGACAGGCTGCTTCTTGCAGGAGAAGAGTTAATTGCTGTGGGACCGGAGCAGCCTTCAACATCCATCAACAAACCACCTTCCAGCTCTGTGGGGTTGGAGGTTGGGTGAAGTATTGAGAGGGAGGGGATACCAGAGAGGGAGAGGGCAGAGAGATGTTGGAAACATCTGATTTCCTTTGACATCTCGGGAAAATAACCTTCAAAACAAAACACTTTTGCTGAACTGATGTCCATTTTGGGCGAGTTGGGTTTCAGCCTGAGTCACAGAGTTCAGATGAGCAAATTACCGAGCAACTACTAAAGCTGCACCAAATTATATGGATCCATTTTGTCTGCAAATGGGTCCCAAGAAACTATTGTCAACATGATATATATATATATATATATATTAGTGCTGGGAAAGTTAATGTGTTATTATCACGTTAACGCATAAATTAATTAACGCCGACAATTATTTTATCGCGCGTTAACGCATTATTTTTATTATTATTTTGAAAATCCGTTGCTCTCTGGCAGCGGTGGAGGAAGTCTTCGGCATACTACGTTGGATGCAGCGTGTGGGAGAAGTATAGATAAACAAAAGCAAGACAAGCTAACAAATGGCACAGAGAAGTAGATACAAACTGCAGGTCGATTAGTATTGTGGAAGATGTCGGCCTGAGGAACGTTCTCAAGGTGTGTTCACGTCGCGCTTGGTGTGAACGCGCCTTTAGGATCACAGAAGTCTTTCAAGATACACAGAGCATTCACAGCTGATCAACTGTGTCTGACCGAGCACTCGTACCCGATGAATGCACTTTTGACGAAGCACAAACACCTAAGAGGCCTTTCTCTCCAGGCACTGAACAAAGTGCAACCTCTGCTGTTGTTCGGGTAAGACTATCCCCACCTCATCACTCCAGTGGAGCCGGTACATCTGGGACCTCCCGGGGGGCCAGTGGAAGTGAAGACGAGAGCAGGACGCTTCAGGGGCCGACCAAGCACATCAAGCAGCAGTCAACAGCACAAGTGTCTGCAGAAGCTCAGAAGTGGGTGAGAGGGTGGATATATGCAGAGACTGGAGAGATTGTGGCAGCTAGATGTCCTTCCCTAGAGGAATGAGAAGCTTGTCACACGATCCAGGCAGGATCAGCAAGCAGTCCAACTGCTCGAGGCAAAGACCACAGAAGTAGATGCAGCGCTACGCCACTCCCCTCCTCAGGGTGAAGAACATGCCACAGCTCCAGGCATCTAAGGAGGCTGTGTGTGCTAAGAGCAGCCGCTTACTGTAAAGAGATCGGGAAGCTGGAAAAGGCAGGCTATGCAGTGAAAGCGCCAGAAGAGGAGCTTAGCGATGCAGCCAAGTCTTGGTTCATACCACATCACATGGTAAGCCACAACAGAAAGGACAGGATTGTTGCTCTTTTGTGCATAAGGGAGACAACTTCAATGAGCTGCTGCTTCCCAGCCCCACCTTGAGTTCCCAGTCTTCTGGGTGAACTGCTGCGCTTCAGAGAGCCGTCAGCAGTGATATTAGGGGTATGTTTCATCAGGTGAGGCTGCTCCCTGAGGACAAGCCCTTGCTTCGCTTCTTGTGGCGCGACCTGAAGACAAGAGGAACCACCCAGCATCTACATATGGCAAGTCCTTCCCTTTGGCACCAAATGTAGCCCCTGCTGTGCCAGACCACAGCCAGCCAGGTGAGGATGTTTGTGTGTCAGCAGTGAGTTGTGGCTCAACAATTCAGACACCTCCAGGTATAAATCCCGGGTGTGACAAAGGATGACCTCTACAGACGGGTTTCTGAAAAGCAGCCGAGAAGGAACCGCTCTACGCCCCCCTGCTCGCGGAAGAGGACGACAGTGATCCGGTTGCGGAGGAAGACGACCGGCATTGAGTTGGTGAAAAGTCTTTGGCAGTCTTTGGCAAAAGGACTGCCGTGTCGGTAAATATGTCAAAGTGTTTCTGTCAAGACTTTGTGCATGCCAACAACCAGTAAGTAACATACAATTTGGTGTTAGTTGTATTTCATCATAATGTTTACATTGTGTTAGTTTGCACGGCAATCTAGTCAGATATATTTTGCCGCTCGTTGTTTGCTTAGTGGCAAACGTAGTAGTTCCCAAAATGTTTATCACTGCCTGTATTCTGTCCCTATATGTTCTAATGTGAAACTAACACTGTATAATAATGGCGGTGTCGCCTTCAAGCCTTAAGTGCCTTATTTAGGCAATATTGTTTACGTGTTCTCTAAACAATGTAGGCCATTCACCTTAATGAAGGAAAGATAAATTCTATAGCTTAGAAATGTAGACGATGTTCAGCATATTTAGCTTGAGGCATCATTATTGCATGTTTCTTACTTGCAAAGCAATGTTTGCATCTATGTTGACATGTAAAGTTGCACTGTAGACTTGTATGGTGAAACAACCTGTTACATTATATAGCAGTTTTACATGTATATCTGTTTCAAAACCACACACACACTTGTTTGACTACTGTCTAAAAACCTCTAAAAGGAACATCTTGTCTGGAGTGCATTCTAATCGATGCCCTCTGGTGCATTTGCTTTTTGTCAATGAAGAAATACTCTCCAGTTCAGATATAACCTCTTTACTATCTGCCAATGTTGTTTTGAACGAACAGTCGCCTTTACGTGTCGTCTCGCACACAACTAAGCCACCATCATAGACGCCACCAGCTCCTTGCAGGATGCTGATTGCTTCATGCTCTGGCTTACCGGACACAAACAAATTACGTGAAGCCCGACAAAGTGGATTTTTGTGTGATACACAATTTTAACACACACTTACAAATAGGGGACGTTTTGAAGAGACCCCCAGAAATCGAATGAAACATTCAACATTGTAAAAATGGCTACATAATTGACAGTGCTTGTGATATTCATCAACAAGGACCCAGTGATACTCAAGCACACAAAACACAGCAATTTTGACGAGGAGCAGGGAGATGGGAACAAACTGTCCTCGTGACTTCAGAAATAAGAGGAGGAAGTGGCAGCACAAAGAGAGTATTGCCAGTGAGAGAGCTAGAGACGGAATGCACAACAGCAAATTTGAGTAAGTCTATTACAGGATACCTAGCGGACCAATTTCATCATTACCTCCTTACCTAGAGTTTGGTCCCACTTATGTTAAATAGCAACACAAATGAGAAAAGACGCTCATGGCTCTGTATGAGATGGAGCTGACTATTTGTTTCTGAAGAAGTTAACGATACAAAATAGCAGTGGAACAACAGGATGAGAAAGTATAATGTCAGACGAAAAAGAACACAGTCTATAAAAATACATCAATAAGCTAAGACATAACTGAGTAAATATGAATGTAAGGGAAAAGTTAATGCTATGTCAATGGGCTATTGAATATCACTTCAGTATAGTTTATGGGGGAGATGCATATATTTTTGAAGAAAAATAAGAACAGAGTTCAGAATTACTTTGTTTTGAGTTATTCTCAAATTGAGGAGGATTTGTTTTTTACCATCAATTATTTTACTACTTTATTACTTATTTAGTATAAACAATTGTATCTTGGGTGTGTTTGGTACTGCATTATTTCCTGAGGAATTTTGAGTGAAGTCACACAATGTGGTCTTGTCTCATCATATTATAATACTTTCTTTTCTGTTACTCTACTTTAATATATGTTGTGCTGTGCTTGATGTCACTCATGCACAGCTGACCAGAAATATGTTGGACCTAGCAAACATTGGCCTGCTTACAGCTGGAGCAGTGATGGAGCAACATATATTTGTGATTTGGACCACACTACAACCTACACAATGGTTGCAGTGCATGTTGTTTTATTAGGTTCTGGGCATATTTATTTTCTAACTATCATGCTGATATAGGGTCTTTCAAGCTAAAGGATGATGCTCTCAACTTTTTTATTGAACTGGAAGCAGACAACAAAAAATATATAGGACAGAACCTTCGCTCTCATTTACTAATTGGATGTTATTTTGTATTATTTATGATGGTTTATTTTAGAGCAATTCCATAAAATCCAACATTGTATTAACAATCTTACTGTAAACTGACACATGCCCCATGTAATTTGTTGTTAGGCAATGTGTTGGGCAGTATAGCATTATTTAGCAATGCACTACTGCAATGTGATAACTTTTGTTCAGTAACATCAACATAGTAACATAGTCTAATATATTACAATTTGAAATATATTAATTACATTAACTAACTCCAGTAATGTTTCATTAATTTTTTGGACTTTTTGGGGTTTTTTGTCTTATTGAGACTTCAATGGAGGGTTCATACCAGACCAGTTCAGTATAAAAAAAGCAAAGAAAAAAAAATATTGAATAAGATGTGGATGTGTACTTTAGACACAGTCATGCCCTCATCTATTGCTCTATTGTATTTGTTCAATTGGACAAGCTATAGGTAGCTTTTTAGGTGATGCTGATATCAAGCTTGTAGTTTACAGACAGTTCTTATTAAGTCTCATGAAATGTTCGATTAACTACTAATTAATCGACTATTCAATGCATTTTACTAATTTTGCTGCTATGACCCCTACTGTCCATCCTGAGGGGTTTTAAAAATAAATCACTTTTTTGTTACCTTGTGATGAGATGATTGTGACACCTCAGCAACCATTTTATTATAAACCTATTTAGGTGGAAGATGAGGGAAAGCCGGTAGGCAGAGTTAATGGTGTAATTACTGGTTGTAATTGATTCACCTCAGATGAGCAGAAAGAAGCGCGATATTGTGGGTTCATCTGATTTTGATATTCATTAACTGATTCCTTGTCTCTTATCCAATTATCTCAATAATGGAACATATTTTTACTTTAATTATGAACTATTGTTTTACGAATAGTGAATGCTAATTCCATAACAATGTGTACTGAAAGCCCCGCGGTAACCAAACTTACACCCCTCCTTTCTTCCTTCCTTCCATTTCGCGCTGAGAAGCCAAGATAAGCGACTGACTCCTGTAGCATCCATATCTTGGGCCATCGCCGCTGTGCTGATGTGGACACTAAATAAACTGGTAGCTTTTAGCAGATGTAATCACAAAGATGTAGCTGACCTGATGGAGGAAGATAGCCAGAGGCTGCCGGCAGGCTGGACCACACTGTTGGCTTGCTTTCATTTCAAAGAGGAGTGAAATAAAAATAGTTCCTGTACCACTGCCCCTGCGGCCTCACCACCGTTCTCTGTCCGTCTCTGTTTTTCCCCAATTCCTATATAGAGGAAGGATTTTTAAGGGAATGTGCCCAACTGTCACTGTCAGTGTGAGTAGGAAATCAACACAGAAAAGGCACTTAACATAACCACTTGTGTAGAAACACATATGGTGAATTATGTCCTTAGAGCTTGCTGGGGATAAGGACGTCTGGAATACCCTGCTTAGCCTGCTGCCCCCGCAACCTGGGCCTGGATAAGTGGATGAGAATGGATGGATGTAGGTCCCTAGAGTCCGCTACAATATAATATATTTTGCATTTGACGGCTCACGGTACCGCATTGTTTAATTTTGGCGCCTGTGGTGTGATGAAGTTGATCCAACCTTGCAAAGTGAAGAGATGTGGCTCCTGCACATGGACAGCAGTTGGTATACAAGGGGAAAGTGCTTATTCACTTTTGCGACACAAACTTCCTCAGATGGTCAGGGTGTGCTGGCAATGTTCCACTGCTCTTCCCTGTAGAAGAGAGGGTAGCTTCCACTTAGCATTCCTGTGCCTTTCTCTTGTACTAGTAAAATAAACCCAAATTGCTTACAATTAATAAACCAGAACAACATTACAATGAGACTTTTGCTATTTACCAAGCTTGTATGGCCTTCATTTTAAAGAGGCCCAAAAGATAACATTCATTCACTTCTCACTCTATTATAAGCCGCTTAATATTCCATGCAAACCTGGCATTTGGTTTGATTGAGAAGCTGTCCACCACCGCTAATTGGTCTGTAAACATTTGAGCAGACACTCAGTGTATTGGTGAACTTTAAAGGTAGCTAGCTGTTTCATTCAATGCCCCCCTCCCCGCCCTACCCACCCAGCTCCTATCCTCTCTCTTTCCACAGGCCTGGCTCTTTAATGTATTTAATTGTCAGAGGAAAAATGTTAATTGCCTTTCATTATGTATAATTTATGTAGTTTCAGCCGAGGGATTCTTTAATAACCAGGTAATTTGAATGGCATCACCGGGAGCAGCTTCTGATTGTGTGGGCAGGCTCAAAGTTGATCTGTCAATTAATGCAGAGGTATGACAGACAGGTTGTGTCTTTCACACCTATCTTCATTTTGAAACTCCTCTCAGAGGTTTGTGTCACCACACAATGTTGGCTTCATAAAATTCCACGTAGCTCAGATTACATGATGTTTTCTGCAGTTTGCGTTCACTCTTACACAAACAGCAATTTATGTAATTATTGGAAAAAAAGCCATAGGGCAATTCAAATTAGATCAGTTGAAAGCATAATTATGCTAATCTCTATCTGCAGCAAATTTCATTGAAAAAAAAGGTTAATTATTTTTGGTTTCATGATATTCAATAATATTTTTTTACAAATAACATAATTAATGAAAAGACCATTATTTCAGATGAATTTTTTACAGCAAAAAAATCTTTTTTGCTGTAAAAGATTACAGCAAAATGTCTATCTATATGCCTCGCTATGTATTATTGTCTCAAAATGTCATACAACCACATAAATTAAATAAAGATATACCAGTGCAAATTCACACACACACACACATGTAGTTATCCAACATATTGCGAGGGCCACAGGGCTGAGTCAGTGCTTCACTGCATCTCAGGTCACAGTTGTGAAAAAAGGATGAAGGTGTAACTGCATACTGAATTTGTAATCAAAAATGATCATATTTACTTTAGATTGACAGGTAACTATGTACATGTTTTAATGTGCAGAGCAATATATCCTAATAAAGCAACACACTGGTTTATCTCTTACTACTACCGAGTACAAGCCTTATATTAACAAATAGCAATTATTCATCCAGGGATGTAGCTATTTGTTAGTGCTATAACTGTGTAGCTTGTATTTTGGAAACAATGTACTCAGTAATTAATAGATTTGATCCAAACAAGAAAAGGATAGCTATCATTTGCATGAGTCAATCAGCTGAAAAATGAGGATTAAATCACTTGCATTTAATTATTAAAACAATTACAAAGGAATCTATATGAGAGGGAGAGTCAAACTCACAGATAGTGAGTAAAACCATAAAAAGTCACCCACAGCTGACAGTACTGAAAAAATAACCGAAAATGAACAAAGAATGTTGGACTGTAGTTTAAAATGGGGGTTGGAGATAGAAGAACGGAGCCCATCCCCCGCCCCTATCTCTTCAAAGGGGCTGGGATCCTCTAAAAATATCTCCCCGGCAGCTAATCAGAGAGAGACAGGCGGTAGCAGCAGAGATGTTTGTTGTTGTTAGGCTCTTTTGGCTTCAACAAGCAGTACCATGATGCACTGGGGGAAAGGGCCTGGACACGTCTGAGCGCTTTGATCAATAGGGTTGCAATCCCTCTGAAATGCAGCCTGGCTGGAGCACCAAAGAGTTTTATATCCACTGATCTGATTGCGCCAAGGCAATGGGATATGGAGTATTCGTAGGCAATACTAGAACAGGATCTGCAAACAAATGTAACAGGATGGAGTTTGAGTGGCATTAATTGGAGAGCAGGATGAAAGGCTGTGACAATACATTCACTCATCCATCAGCTTGGCTGATGAGCCGCTGAAAGATCACTTGCTGTGGGAGGAGCTAACGCTTCACATTAATAACCAGTTTATTGGCTCTGGTACTACAATTATCCACAAATTATCTGCAATTATTACTCTACCAATCAGTTATACTCTCTGTGGTGTTTGTTTGGCGGGTCATCATCCTTTTGAAGTCTGCATTTCAAGCTTGAAAATATCAAATCAGTTAGGCTTACCCACATTTTGCTGGGTATAATATGGCTGTCTTTTGAAAGACAACTGCTGTAACCTTTGTGACCCTCAGTAGTTTACAGTCAGTTGTGGGCTTTTTGTTTGGCGGTCCTGATCAACTCATAATGCTGTACACTTGACCACATTGCATTTGCCCAGTCATTTAGTACAGGTTGCCAGAAGTCAATCGATCATGTGAACTGGACCACTGTAAAAACCAGTGCAAGGTGTAAATATTCAAAGTCAAGCAGGCATTCCACAAAAGAGATTGACAAGGGTGAAAAATGATCAATAGTTTTCTTCATTTTGAATTACAGTTGTGTTTTAATGCCTCATTACTCTACTCACAAACACACAGAGACAGATGTGTGTGTGTGTGTGTGTGTATGTGTGTGTGTCAACATCAATGTATTCTTGCATTTCAAGGCCTATCTCCACACTGGAACACTGAAGATGTTGAGAGTGACGCAATATAAACTTTAAAATCTTATTTGAGCTGCCAGAGCGTCCGGACTGAGACACATCTGTGGATGTCGAGGTTTGAATCCGATTTGCAAAAATCCCATTTCATGTGTTTCTTTGCTGTCCAGACTTTCTTTTAATCTAGATATGACAAAAACATGATTTGAGCTGGCAGTATGAACAAGGCCCATGACGCAGGGTTGTCAACGTTCCTTGTGTACGTTTTGCTAAAAAACTTGAAGGTGGTCTCAAATTGAGAAGTCATGGCAATGGAAGGAGACACTTTCATGGTATATGGTGCTGTACCCCATCAGTATCTCCTCAGCCATTAATATAATTTCCTTGTCCATGACCCTTATCTTCTTTTCTTTCAGGGTGAATGACACTTCTAAATTGCTCCACTGTAAGAGCATCCTTGGGCCAGCAACAGAGGTGAGGGTACGTATAGAAAGACACAGAGAGAGCACTTAAAACCCTGCATCTTGAGTCGGGCGCACACTTCCTGAATCCATTAAGGTGAGTGGGTATACTGACTCTTGGAGGAAATGTAAATGTAGTACCGACATGTCCTCACACTTTCAGCCTGCTTGGCCTTGGGCAGACTGCAACTGCACGAAAAAAAGAGAAAAACCTCTCCACGGCAGTACAAGCTTCTGGGTTCCCTTGCTTGGCTTCTGCATGTGTAGTTTAAGATAGCCAGAGGGTGACAGTGCTCAGACACTGTGGAGACACACCAGAAATTGCAGCACTGTCTCACTGGTTGAGTTTATATATAGTGCAACATGCATAATAAATGGCCTTTGCATTGATGCTCTACAAAAAATGGGAAACAGCTGCAAAATATATCAATTTAGTTGTTCATTTGTAAGTATTAAGCAGACTCTTCTATTTGCTAATAATATATTATGGTTATTATAACTCAGGGTTTTCTGGAAGTATTAAAGAATATATTTCTGGAGTTATCAACAGGTATTGTTTTAACGAAGAGAGAGAGTTGCTGTGTCACTATGGGAATGTCTTGCAAACATTTGAGGTGAAAAGTAAGTTGGCCTTTGTAAAATGTGTGCACAAGTAACAGTAAGTAATCCTTGGTGGAAATGTTTAAAGAGAAAATGAAAGTAATCAATGACAATACCAAGACGATGATGAATGTCTGGTCAAAGCAAACATTGTTAATTTAAAAGCAAGTCTCTTTTTTAATAATGGTGAAAAAAAGAGGAATCAGTTGAGTATTAGATCAAAACTGGAGCCTCGACTTTCTCCCTCGCCCTTATTTCCAAATCAAACCTGCTATTCAAGCATCTGCTGATTCACAAGCCAATAATCCATTAGTTTATAACAGTGCAGCCAGTGTAATGGGACTGAGTCAGAGCCAGTATTCTCAACCAGGGGCAAATTACACTCAACTCTTTGGTCAGAACAGACAGACGCAAACACTGTCGTAGCTAATTGTAATCATCTCAATTAATTGCCTGCATATAGACGCCCCTCATTGGTGGGATGAGTGATTATGTCGTAAGTGGGTCTGCCCCGTGGTGAAGCAGGCATCCAATCTTTCCCCATCTAATTATATGGGGAGTTATTGTGTCCCTAATGACTTTGCGTGTTGCCTACTCCTTAAGAAGCTCAAGATAAAGGCGAGGACAAAATGATGTAAAGCGCATTATCGTTGGCTATGGACTCCTGGCGGCATTACTTTAAATAGAGCTTGATTCCCTCTTTGTAGCTGGGCTCTTTTGTGAGATATGAGAACAACGCTAATGAGTGCCCACACTCTTGATTTGGAATATGCCCAGTCTAATTTCTGCACAGGAGGGAAAAGGCAGCTTAAACAAGGCAAAAAATAGTTCCTTTTTCTAGTTGATTAGAGTCGGAGGAATTTGTGTACGAGAGCTGACAGACTGGCATTGTTAACCACAAGCTGAAATGGAGGTTTGTGGTTAACATAATATTTCATCCAGCAGTTTGACAATTTAAATGACCCACTACATACAAATCTGAATGTGTTTCATGCGTGAAGAGTTCCATTTGGGTTAATGTTGAACTTCTCAAATCAATTTAAAATTAGACATATGCAATGACATTGTTTTCTTGTGCATCAGACATAAAGAATTTGATCTTAAGGCGGTAACATAGATGCACATCTAACATATTTCTCTCTCTCTCTCTCTCTCTTTGCATGTCTTACCTTTTGCTACTGCAGCTTTACGTTAATCTGACAAATGGTGCGGACTTGTTACGAGGTCCAACCTAGTAAGATTGTTGTGAATTTTCAGCGAAAGTGACTGGGGCGCTCATACAGATATGAGACCAACATGTGAAATTGCCAGCAGATCAGCATAAAGAGGTACATGGTCAGAATGGTAGCCAACTGTAGGATGCTAATAGTTGCAGCCTACTCCAGGTAAATTGCAATCCAATATCCTTTACTTGAGGCTCTCCTTTATTGGGCAACATCTTTATCAGCTACTTGTGTGTCTTCGCAATGTACTGATCTGTGCATTCTTTGTTTATTGGACAGGACGTTATGATATTTTTTTGCGTCCAGTTTTGAGAGCCACAGTCTTTCAAAGCTTTGCTGGGATGTTTGCACTTCTTGTCTTTGGACTCAGTGCTACTTAAACAATCACAGTTACCCCCAGTGTGTCCTTGTGGGTGATGCATGCTTTAACAGTGTGAATGGGCATCCTGTAAACCACAAACACCAAGCTCACAGTCAAAGAAAGTTAGTCACCTTTATTTATCTATGTCGTCTCATGCAAACTTGACATAGCTCTCCTATCAATGCATGTATTCAGGGATAGCTTGCACTACCTGGACTTTGATATTGCTGCAGATAACATCCATATATCTGAACCAAAGTCAAATGTGCTGCTCTCCGGAAGCAGATCAAAGATCCCCCAAAAGTTCAAAGTTTCCTTTTCTGTAAGGTGTGAATGACCCAGAGAAGATAACATGTCTAGGATTTCTCACCAGTCCAAAGACCCAAAGACGCTTCAAGAATGAGTGGTGAAATATCTTTAAGACGATACAACAAGTCGGCTCACACTTTGATTTTGAGACCTCTAAATATGACAGACGAACAAACTAAACAGGTAAAAAGCAATACCTCTGTGAAGGTAAAAACAGCATATTGAACTATAATTATAAGGTTATATGAAGTTCTTTTTTCTTCCTGAAGATGAGACATATCTCCATGTACACAGAGGGTCAACCTTCATCAGAGAGCATATATCAAGTTCTTGAATCAGACTGTCTAACATCAGCACTGCACAGATGCTGCCTTTATGTGCAACATGACAAAAGCAGATCTTAAGACAATAACTGGATTCCGAATGATTCACCTTCCTTTTTATTGTCAGCTTCACAGGCATTCAAAACAAGATGTGCTCACCTGCTGCCCTTTCAACAGTTCTTGAGACAAACACACACTTACTTTACCTTGAAGTGATGCATTTGAAGCAATAAAGTGACCAATTTAACACCCTCATCTTCATCCTCTTCCACTGGGAGATAAAAGGCAGTGTTGTCAACATTACTGCGGACTGTTGCTAATAGCCTCCCAGCGCAGACGAAGCCTTGGACTCAGTGGACTTACCATGAATGTCGTCGTTTTATCCATAGCATATTCTAAGGTCAGAAGACTCTGCATGACTGTAATACATAAAGAGAGCTAGCCTGCAGGTCAGAGATAGGGGTTCATGAGTTGATGTTTGCTAGTTTGAATCCATGACTTGTCTGAAATGGGCTATTCCGGAAATGTGAATTAGTAATAAGATCCATAATTTACTCCAAAGGAAAGCATTCAACTAATCATGCAAAAATACAGTTCATCATGATCAACTGATGAACTTCTAGAAACAATTCAAGCTGCATCCAATAGAAATGGCTACATTGTCTGATGTTTAACTTGAAAAACGAAACAAAATCTAAACGAAACAGATATTAAAAAAACATACATTCAGTATAAAGTTTTGCTACATGGCCTTTATCCTTTTTGCCTCAGTGTCCCCTATATCCAATGTGATGCCTCCTGAATTGTTAATCAGCCAGTGGAATATTAAGAGCTGCTATAATGCTGCTCTGCCGGGGGCAACAATGTGACACAGTAAATATTAAAAAACGCTAAGACTTAATGATTCATTAAGGAGGATATTGATTTGGTGTGCAGCTAATTACAATTAAAGCCCTTGTTTAAGCATTTATGCAGGACTCCTTCCCCCATTTATTGACACTATAGGCCAACCCAAAATAAGTTACTGTTGCTGTAAAATTGAAACATAATTCGACAACAGCAACTTATAGATTGGAAGACAATGCACTTTTTTCAACCAGTTTATAGCCTCATAGTTTTTTCAAAATGAATATGAACCCAATTTGTCTGTTTGCCTTTCCCTAGTGTTGCTTTCCTTTTCTTCCTCACTACAACTAGCTACCACGCACCTGTTTCCGGCAAAGAAAGGTTTTATGTCGATAATTTCTGTAAGGAATGCAGACTTGCATGATGTTGAGGACCAATTTAAGTATCACTCCAAATTCCAGTCAGAGAAATGTGTTTCGCTGCAAAGACAAAACTAACTCAAATCATCCTGTTTTGGGGGAACACCAAGTCAGATTTACTCTCTAGCAGAAGTGCTTGAATCTTTGTTGGACCTTTCTTTAACATGCTGAGTAGTGTTTACAATGGAGAAGACATATGGATCATGAGGTTGTTTGCTGCACTTAAGCAACTCTTACTGGTTGGTCAGGGTGGCAATGCAGAGGTGTGCTGTCAGCAGAGTCAACTAAGATATTCGACATTTGGGCAATGCAGGGTATTCGTTTGTCAAAAGTTATGTCAGCCATCAGTGTTGCGTGGAAAGCTGTGTGGAGTAGGTTCTATTTGGAGCATTAATGGGAGTGAAATTAACATCTACCTATGATGGGTTACTCGTCTTGAACCATCGTCTGAACACACCCAATCGTTAAAAAGAAATCTCGTTTGAATGCCAGCTACATGCCAAAATGTAAAACATTATTTTACAGTTGAGCAATAAACCAAGAAACACAAGACTATCAATAACATAAGACAACTGGAAATGTGGGCTTTTGAATTTACTAAGTAAAGGATGGATCTGACCCTGTCAGATTTAACAGTTTGTCTACCCACTGTGACTACCCATGCTAAACATGTGCACTCACGTGGCTCATGGGGCACTCAGCATAAAAGCATTCATCAAATGGCATATGTTAAATGACATATATGCTCAATACCTCTAAAAATATCACCCCCAAAATGGATATTCAGAGTGATAGCACTTTGCATGAAGACATTTGGCTGTGCTGGGTTTCACAGTAAAAATGAAAGTGATCCTTTTTGCGTTTTTCGCAGAATAATACATTTGTCTTTGAAATCTTTGCATGTGAAATCAAACCCCCTTACATGAGACTGAGCGACTCTATAGCTTAAAGATGCAGTGATGGGTCCGTTTACAAGGGCATCAAGCAAGAAAGAGCCTATAGAATAGCAGGCAGTCTGTCACGGCTGAGGAACACATTATATATGCCATAAGGGTTAAATTATGCTCATGTGCAACAGGTCAGGTGAGGCGATGTGCACTGGCCAGTACCTTATCTTGCTCTGTCAGCGGGTCTCCACTGTCCCTGGGATTAATTGTGTCTGTCCACTTGAGACGGGGATGTCACGCCAGTGTGTGCTCATCAGCCCCCACCACCATGTCCAACTAGAAGAGAGGGAGAGAGAAATTGTTGATTTTTTTATCATTGTGTGACTGCACAGTGCCAAATGCATATTAAGTTGTGTTTTTCCAGTGTTTGTGTTACGGTTCATAGTTTGCTGTTGAATTTCACAAACAGATTTACCACATATTCAACTCTATAAAGAACAATTGTAAAACCTGAAGACTCACAAATGCAATAAAGGGATGCCGATGCTAATGCAACGGAGGAAAAGCAAAAAATGACAAGTGACGGATAGACATTCAAAGAGATAGTTCAATGATATTCTAGTATATGTTTATTGTCAACAAATGCCATTAATAGGCCAAAGCCAACAATGAACTGATTCGACTAATAAGTATTGTTTGTGAGGCCAAAGCATGATGCATTCCTATTTGTTTTACGCTGATATGTGGCAGATCAGGTACCCCTTGTAAGAAAAGATATGGACAGGCGGTAGAGATTTCAAATGGTCATGCACACTGGTCATGGGGAGTTTGTGCCCGTTTGTCTATCTCTCTGTGTGTTTGTGCATGTGTGTGAGAGTGGGGGGTGATGGGAAGTCAGTGGGAATACTCCTTGGTGGCACCACCACGAGAGGGGGTGTAGACAGCTGGCTGGTAATTGCAGCTTGCAGTAATTATGCCCTGAAAAATTAACTGACAGTTCTCCAGCTTTGGTGCAGAGTACCACCCGCTTCCCTTTAAGTTCTCAACCCCCCCCCTTCCCCCCCAACACTCAGGACTTGGTATCCACTGCAGGGTAACAGAGCAAATAGCTATCCTCACATGCTTCATCAGGAGATGTGAAATTGTGTTTACTTTGCAGCGGACAGACAAAGAAAGCTCTCTGAAATGTCTCTGACTGGGCCCTGGGAAGTGACTTCCATTCATTGCTGATGACGCCTTTATACACAGAGTGAAAGATGCTGCCAAACAGAGACACGTAATTATCTGTTAAATAATCTTTGCCACCCATAACCTGGACTTGACTCCGAGGATCGATACTGTGATCGAGCCACCATTACATGTTGTTCCAAAGCATGAAATAAATGTGTGCTGAGCATCACACAGCCTCTACAGACTGCAGGGCTTTCACAAAGTTGACTGGACAGTAGAAAGTTAACAAGATTTTGGTCATACAGATCTCTCACTTTGAAATATATTTTGTCAAGCAAAAAAGCGCACTATGCACCCTTCATTTAAAACATCATACTGTAGATTTGGACACTTAGGATGCACACCAAACACCAATGTCTTCAGAGATTAGATGTTGATAACTATGCATATGAGTTTATTGTCACCACGTTGCATGCTGTAAGGGTTTTCAGATAAAACCCTGCAATCAGTAACAACAAACCGTAATCCCTTCATATTTAAATACACTTGACACTTTTACATTACACTTGTTTAAAGTACTGTTATCTGTTTGTCTGTGCACTTCATTTGATATTTTACTGTACATTTTAATATTTTCTAATTTTTGCACTGTGTTGATTGTTTGTTATCCACCATGTACAATTCCTTGTATGTGCAACATACTCTGGCAAAACAAACGGTTCTGATTCTGATTCTGATAAGTCACCATTTGGAACAACTTAATATGAAGTAAATGAACATAAACGGCTATGTGGTGTACCTGTTTAGTATGCAAGATCCCCCTCAAAACCCATGACCCTGTTCATCACATTGGTTCGTAGTGACTTGTCCATTCAAATTTAAAGCTTGCTGTCTGGCTGCTTCCACAGTAGGTCACACAAGGGCAAGGTGTTTGCAAAATTTTAAACAACACAGCTCTTGAAAGTTTTTTTTTTTTTGTGTATTTAAAACTTACAAAACAAATATAGACTCATGTCATCAGCCTGTTGGATAGCTGCATAATACTCCATAATAGTCCTCATGTCTTCATGGGGATTTCAACTGAGTGATATGGACCACCTCTGAACTGCTGAAAATCAGCCTCTCAAGCATTTGTCTTTAGCTTTGCATCACTCCAGTCTTCCAACCTTCCTCGCAAAGTCGCTACATCATCGCCCTGGGGGGTTGTCAACTGCTGGGGAGGGTGCACAGTCTCGTCTGTTAGCTGCACGCACTGGCCTTTTGTTTGCCAGCTCTTACTTGTACTCAATTGAAGCAATTATTCGCTCCACTTGGCAAATTTGTCCTCCTTTCACCATCTGAGTCGACAGATGATTTAAAAGCCACCTACAGAACCTCTGAAAGCCAAAGCATTCCTGATTGGGCCTTTAATTTGTCCAATTAGGCAGCTAATGAGCTAATTTATAGCTCAAGTGAACCTCAATAAAGATGAGCATAGCTGGCAGGAGGTTCTGGATACAGGACTTGACTAAAAGCAAAGGTGTAGAATTTTTGAGACGAGCTAAATAATATGGATATATTCCAATAAGTCCTATACATTTGCATTTCCCTCCAGAGTGATGCATTGTAGTTTGACTTAAAAGTACAACTTTGTCAAAGTTAGGTGACCTTCATCATCAATGTTGCAAAAATAACCCGTCGAGGTTAGGGAATTATGGTCACTATGGAACTATGCTGCCTGTCAGTCGGAAAGAGGAAACAAACAGAGGTCTTCTGTCCCAAAGTCCAACCACCACAACCTCCTTCCTTGGTAGACTTTGTGGCTCTATATTATCGTACTATTTACCCTTTTGAAGGACAAGAGTCATAATTCCTACAATCACCAGTCAGGTTTTTGCTGCTACTTTTCTAAAGGACAATCACCTTATATATTCACATGCATCTCCGTTCACTTCATTCTTTAAACACTGTTTTTGATTATTTCCCTAATAATCATTTTCTTAGACCCTTTCCCACCGAACTTAACCTCCAAAATCAAACCCAAGGGAAAATCTGTTCCCACAAATTATATACAAACATATGTTCATATACAGAAATTCCCAGTATCTACAATCATCATTTGCACCAATACAAGTTAAGGAGGGAAAGAAAAAAACAGGTCTCTAAAAAGTCTTACTTGAGTAAATTATAATTATAATTATAATTGATTGATAGCCGTTGGTCGACATTCTAATCAGATATCAGGTACATTATTAGGATTGGGGATTGTGAAGATCTATCTAACTGACCACTAATTATTACCACTTCATATGCATATATTCATGAATGGAGAAAATTCCCTGTTCAGCTGTCAGTCTGTAAAATAGTGGACCTAGTCTATACCTGTTACTGCATCTGGACTTGTTGTGACATGAGCACACGTGCATGCTTTTCAGAGCGAAGAAGCCAGACACTAGATCAGGGGTGTCAAACTCATTTTCACCCTGGGCCACATCAGCATTATGGTCGCCCTCAAAGGGCCGGTTGTAACTGTAAGACTGTATAAATGTAATTACTCCCCAACATATTGTTAAATAACTGTCTCTGCATTTGATTATTGTATATATATTATATGCAGTTATATAAATGTACATGTGCATGGCAGCTACATCCAATAGCTCCTCACTGACAGTCAAGTCTGCTTTCATGCCTCTTATAAACATTGATAGATGCGCTGTGTCCGTGCTGTCTGTGCTTTCATCAACAGCTAATGAAAAAGACAAGTAATTGCTCGTCTCCTCGGCTAGCTGTGTTGTCAGATTGCCTGATAGTTCCTGAACTCGGTCTGCGATGGTGTTTCTTGACAAACTGACATTTGTATAAGTCTCTATCTGGTCGGAGCACACCTGCTCACATACCTTTAGCATGCACTGCTTTAATGCACCCTCTGAAAAACACTGCTGCATTATTTTTGGCTGTAACTTTTGTAAATATATTCTGCTGCGATTGCAGTCTGCCTTTTAATTCTTGGACAATTTTATGTTTTTCTTGGAGGCTAAATTTATCGTACTTGGCTCCGTGTTTGGTGTCAAAATGCCGACGTAAATTGTATTCCTTCATCACCGACTGCCTCATAACACAGAAGACAGACCGTTTTTTCTCCTTGAAGCACAAACATGTATTTGTTTTCCCATCTTTTATTAAATGTTCTTCCCTCTGCATAAATTTTTCTCTTCTTGGACATTTTGGGATTATTTGTCGATCTTTTTCAACCTAATCACTTGTTGGAAAACCATTTTCCAGGCTGTTGCCTCTCCTGTCCCCCTGTTGTGATAGTTTAAATGTCGGCACACAGAGAACATGTTGTTGCCGTGAGTGAATAATAGTGGTGTAACGGATTGATCCGTGATCCGTACGGATCCCCCCTCACGGTTCGGCACACATGTGAACCACCGATTAATTACACAGTTTACCTTCCCCATCACAGTGTGAAATAAAATTTAACTGATAAAGTTAAATGCTGATATGGGAAAACTGCTGTCTAGCGGTAGGATGCCGTCATTTCGCGGGTCACAAAATTGATGACGCATTGTGGGAGATGTAGTTTATGGTCACTGTAAAACAGCATCTTTAATTTTAAGACAATCATAATATGCCTTTTATATGGAAGCCCATTTCCAGCTGCAAAAAAAAAATTACAAAAAAAGATGGAAAGTTAGACTTGATAATACAAATATCCCAATGGCACTTTTGGTGCATCCATCTGTAACCATGACACTGAGCAGATGTTTCCAGTTGCTGTTCAATGAAGGTGGCCACCTCAGCCACATCGGTTTTATTCTTTCTACTCCAGAGCTGCTTCTTGCTGAAAATCCTTTCAAGGGTGCGTTTGCTTCGTGCAATCCCACGTGAAACAGCAATCAATTGAAGTATTTCATCTGTTGTAAAGCCACGTTTAAAGTAGTCTTCAATGTACTCACAATCCATTTCTATGTCAAATGTAGAGTAACCAGCCAAAGAGCTGCTTCTTTGACTTTAGTGGCAGTGCTTAGGACCACAAAAAGATTACATTTCAATAACTAGAAAATTATCTGTATTCTCCTTTAAGCACCCTGTTTAAAATAAAAAACACTGAATATCTTAAAAGAAAACAAAACATCTGCAAGTCAAGTTTTGCCGGAAGTAAATTACTGTTATGTGTACGCCAGTTGTTAGACTAGACATGATACTCAAACACCAGTCTCGTGGTTGAAAGTCCTGCGTTGTTTGATCCATTCAGCTCCCCTTCACCGTTAGTAGTCGTTCTCCCTTTTCATACTGTCACTAGCTCTGACCATTGCATCCATAGTCAGGTGGATGCGTTTTATTTGTGTCTCCACAACAAAAAAGGATCTTAATTAACTTTCCATTGCTTTTGTGTGTGACAGCATTTTAACACATTAATAAGTGCCGTCACCATTATGAAATACGCTGTTAAGTGGTTTTTATCATTTCACATATTTCTCAGGTTGAACTACGATGTAAACCCATCAGCGCCATTAGTAGAGGCTCAGAGAAAATGCTCTGGGATTGTGATGAGGTAGTATAACTACTGCAAGAAAAGAAAAAACACACACAGGACTTACAACCACCAAACAAAAACCGCTGTTCATGTCGATGTAAAACGAACAATGTGTTACAAACAGCAATTCGTGTCCCGTAGGCCAAATGTCGTTTGTTGTATTCACAATGTCAAGTTTCTCTTTCACTTTCTAAACACACTTTAGAAACATTTGAACCCAAACTTAATGATTGTGTTGCTTAAACCTAAGAAAGCATTTTTTGATTGAATTCACAATGTTAACCACAGGTTCACTGCAACCATAGGGGAGCGTCAGGGTTTGAAGCACTGGGCTACCCAGTGAGTTAGTTAGTTAGTTAGTATCCGCCAAGGGCTCTTGACTAAGCGTCAGTATTTACTGAGTTGTGATGAGAATGTGTTGATCTCCCAGTTTTCATCAGCAGAAGGAGTTTGCATGGATGCTGTTGAAATATCAAGAAAAAGGTCATGTGGACCCTGAATTAAGATGTTTTTATTACATTTTTGTGGAGAATAATTAATTGCGTTGAATTACACCACACTACACACATTTGTTTGGTATTTAATGTTGTAGGTTGAGTGTTTTACGGAAGTGTGTGACTTTTTCTTTTATCCCGAAGTAAAACACCATCACAACTACCTCCGGACATAGAAGTATAATGTACACAGCTCGGGCTGCAAATCTTGTGCTACACTGACTGATTTTTCAATAAAGTAAAGCTATGTGCTGTATTTCACATCCTTTACCTTTGGGCAGGTGTTTGAACAAAAGAGGCTGAGGCGTAATGTCAGGCCAATTTCACTGCAGTCTTGCCAAAGAAAACAAAAACGTTGCAGGTGGCCTCTGCGAGCACTGCAAGGCCTTTGTCTTTGGCATATCATGCCTCTATGACAAGGTTAAACTAAAGAACATTCCCACTCTTACGTGCCTGCTCTGCAAAATGAGGGTTGACTGGCTTGTTCCGACTACCAAAGAATTAATGTGGAAAGCCTAAGCAGCACAGCGGCAGTCTAAAAATCCATGACTTGCACACGCATTTTTACAAATACATGCACTGCGATCTTATTCTGGAGTATCTCAAAAGCAAGGAACACTATCTTAAGTTAACCCTCTCACCCACTCACACTTACATACTGCACAATGTCTTGTCCAAAGTAGAAGCTAATGTTTGTTCCATTTCAAGGGATGCAAACATGCTAAACCGTTGAAAAAGTCAACTCTCCCAGGAAAATATAAAACGATCTACTTCAAGTGTCACTTACTTTGCCATTCATCCCTCATCCTCCCTTTCTTGCTTGCTTTGGGATAGTATGATTCCATTGTTTCAAAAATAACTATGACCATGAAAAACTAAACCCCAGATGACGTCCCAAGGATTCACACACTGGCTGTCAAGGAAGCAACAAGAGTGGCAAAAACATGGCAGATGGGGCAAGTCTGGCTCTTTGATCTAGCTTCTGAAAACCAAATCTTCCCAAAGTTGATAAGTAGAAAGGGAGTAGGGAAAGGGCCGAGTCATGAGTAGCTCATGGCTGAGGACACCCGGGTCTCCTTTGAGAAGCCTAGGAGACTTACACTCCAGTTTAAAGAACGGCCTTGACAAAAAGAGAGCCTGGAGATAAACTCATGAGAAAATCACTCTGAGGTACAAAGCTGTTAGAACTCAAGAAGGGGAGTCAGTAGCAAAGACGTTGGCAACATTTTCTCAGTAGCTTCTAGCCAGCAATCATAGGATAAATATTAACACCTGACTGAAGATTCACAAAGCAGTTCCCCCCCCCCCCCCCCCCCCCCCCCCACACACACACACACCTTTTTTTTCATATCGAATTATTATTATTTTAATCCAAACTATGTTTCACAGCATTAAGCCATGTTACACGGTTAACAAATGTTGGAGGCTTCTACCCAAGTGGCAAAATATAACAAATAGGGAAGAGGTCACGTTGGGTCCATCTATGATTGTGTGATGCATGCCAATGAGTTCAATTCCCTGTAATGTAAAAAGTATTCCAGGGACAAATCTCAGAGGCTATATACAGCTATTGGAATGGTATCATTATCCTTTCTTTCACACCAAAGGGAATACCCCAAGGCCACTTCAGCATCACACCGGAAACATTATACAGTAAAGTTTTGAAGTAGCCTACGGCTGAAATCTTGTCAAAACAAATTGAGTAAGATGCTCTCTGGCATTTCGCCGTTTCATTTTACCCTCAGTGTCCAACTGTTCAATATTCTCAACATGCTGCTGTAGGGAAAATATTTTAGAAATCTTATATTGCATGGGATTCCAGTCTTCACAGTCACTGCACAATGCAATGACTAATGTGTGTGTTTCAAGGCAAAAGGTTACAACTAGTTTAAAGGTTGTGACTTATACCAATGTTATTTTGTAAGTGTAATTGCCTTCATGGCAGGAATGCTTACAGGTTTCTTGTTTTGTTTTCAAATTGCACTGCTTGTGCATTCACAGCTCTTTAGATTTAAATGACAACCTGCAATTTACCTGCCTTCTTATGATTTTATCTACGACTGACTGAGCTTTAATGCTGGCCTGAGCAGATTAGGCCATGTTCAAATGCTCAATTCCAATGTGACAAGAAATGCAGTGTCCTCATTCCTTTCAATGAGAGCAATGTGTGGGCAGCAGGGGTGATGCCACAGAGAGCTCTAAAATAAAACACAGGGTTGTCCAGCAATTTTTATCCAATTTTGACTTTTGCAGCGACGCCGTCAAAAACAACATCTAGCAACAATGTGATGTGCAGGGGGTAATGCTTATCGTTTGACCCCTGTAGGGTTATGCCATGGCTTTACCGAGTTCAGTTGCATACTAGTGATCAATTGTGCACAAAGACAGTTCCGCGTCAACAGAAGACTCTTGCTTAGATTGCAAAGATGACTGTCAATGGTAGGGAGTGTCCCAACAGTGAGGGCCGCATTTTCCGTATCCCCACACTACGGGATGGTGAGGTTTCTGCCTCCTCCCTCAAATCTTTTGATTCCATTAATAAAGTTAATATTATAATATAAATCATGTTATAATATAATATTATTCCAATAAATAATGTTTTGTTTTGATTATAACAAAATACATAGCTCAAAGACCACATTGCCTCCACAGTTCCCCCCACATACTACCTAGGTTACCTGGGGCCCCTACTCCTCCACTGTGGCAGCCTAGGTTATAAAGCAGTAGGTGGGCTGGGATGACTAACCTCTTGCCAGTCAGGATCAGTGTGGCTAGGTAGATGTTATGTTGTAGCCTGTTTGAATTAGAACAAAAGGTAACAATATTGTAACCCATGTTCTACTGTATAAGCACAAGCAGAGCCCTCTATATAGGTGGGGCCTGTCGCGTTTGCACTGCTAGCTGATGAGGGTGTAGGAGGGCAGACCGGGTCCGCACAAATACGAGTAGGCACGTCCTGATTGTCCGGCTATGCTCATGCAAATTTTCAGTGGGTGTGAGAGGCAGGAGTATTACCCATTACTAAAGCTGTCAGACAATGCTGTGTAGGAAAACATACAATATTTGCCTTTGAGATGTAGTGGAGAAGAAGTATTAAGTTGCACAAAGTAGACATACTCAAGTAAAGTACATGTACTTACATTCCACCACTGTTTTAAGCAATGCCACTCACCTCCCTGCTTTTTTTAAATGCAGTTCTATTTCCAGTCCCAATAGGCTGCTCTCTGGCTGTGTATGTGTTGCGTGTGTGTGTGTGTGTGTGTGATGCTCAGAATATCCAAGAGTTAAATTTCAGCTGGCGGACAGCATACTGTATCATTTACAGCAGCAATATCAGGCAACTTTTGTTTTTGTCTGCACCTGTGGCCTCTGGTCACTGTAAAGCACCTTGTGAGAAACACATTCCTCTTTCTGATGTAAATACAATTGACTTGACTTGGTCCTCAGACAACAGAGCTTGTTTTCACAGCTCAGGTCTCTGAGGTGCCAAAATGTATCGCACAAACACCACTTTCACCCTGACTTCCACCTTTTGTGAGACTCATCACCTCATTATCCATGCTGAGGGAGGCACTGAATAACAATAGCTCCTTCCACAACGCATGCACACTTCTTTTGTGAAATGTGCTTTATAATCAAATAAGATGACTCAAAATGCAAAAATCACATGCTCTTATCAAACTTTGCTCACACACACCAACTTGTCTTGCACTCTCCTGTACCGTCACAACAATTTTGACACTCTTTGACCCTTTCCGAGACACGCTCTGACAAACTGTGGAGGGGAATAGGGGCAAGTTGCCCACAGCCATCACACCTATGTTTGGCCTCATCCCAGAAAGGAGAAGGGGGTTGGGAGCCCCGAGGCAGGCATTGGGCCAGGCCGATACCGGCTGGCTGTGTGGCAAGTCAGCCAGTAGGAGAGTGGATGACCTTCTAATGGGTTCAGAGACTGTTGAGACCATAGGGCAGTTCGGAGATGAGAAGGTGAATCCATAGGCAGTATACTCTATATGTGCTGAGCTCAAATACCTTTGTCAGCCTGGCAAGCTTTTCATGATGCTGCCGCTGTATGCAGACAATGTTAAATTGAGTCAAGTGCAATTTATGTGTGTAGTGATTTCAAAGGAACAACAGGTAGCATTATGTATAACATAATATACTATTGTTAAACCAAAAACTCAGCAGATCTGCGGCAAGCTGCCATGCAATGTTTATGAAAATCTGCGCCGGCTGCCCAGAGCTGTGGCTGTTTTTATTCCACGGCAAAGTGTGACCAAACTAAAAGTTAGGGATAGGTTCTTGTGACTCCTAGGACATGTTGACGTATGTTACAAAAAAATTCTTCCCGCTTGAAATACATGCATTCTTGCGACAGAAAAATGTCACTTTTTGTGGCATGCCGCTGCCTGTTATGTTTTATTGCGTTAGGTTATGATCCCATGACTGTAAAAAAGTGAGACTATTGGTAGATGCAATTTCCTAGTGGTACTGTAATAAAAATCACATTCCTGTTGACTCATCTTGCAAAGAGGATTTCACAGTTCCCTTCATTTGCACTGAAACAACATCACCCTCTTAATGTCATAAATAAATCCCTGATAAAGAAATATTTTCTTTATCAGGGTTGTGCGTGGTTGTGATTGGTGGAGATTATTTACCATAGACTCTGGTAGAGAGCTCAGCCTGTGCCAATAGAACTAGGGTTACAATATTGTCACCATCATTACTTAACGTAGGTGCAAGAAGTATGACCCTTTGCTTTTACTGATCATCTGAAATGAGGTGGTACAGGTCTTTGTACAACAGAATATCCTGGAGTCTTGGAGCCGCCTGCCAGGCTTTGATCAACTGTTGTGGTTGGCAATGTGTCTGCATGTGTGTGTGTGTGTGCTTATGTGTGTGTGTGTTTTGGGGGAGCAGCTGCAAGGCCGGCCTCTTGAGGCATAAAAAGAAGTGTTTGATGTGGAGATTTCCTCACCAGGTGGTATATAAAAAGGCCAGGGCTCTTAAAGTATTACAAACTCATGTCACAGAAGTGCTTAGCAGAAATATGGCTTACAACCAATCAAATAGTTCTTGCTATTTTTTTGAAAATTGAAGTATATACACTTAATGTGTCAACTTCATCGTACACAGTAAGAATCATTTTATTTTATAAATATATTTATTTTATAATTTGATCATCCAAGAAGAATGCCTCATGAAAAAGGTGTCTCAAAGAACGTCACAACTCCCCACACACAGTCTTTGGCATTTTACTGTCATCTATGGACATTAAAAAAATACAACACTGTCAATCCTCCACATTGACCTCTCTTGCTCACATTATTTAGTTTTATGTCAGCTAGTTTGCCTTAATTGGCTTAATGCACGAGCACATTTAAGCTAGCTCTAAACTCGCTCACGTTAGCCCTCTGCAATTCAATATTTCACGACACAAAAACATCTGGAGTGTATGTTGAATAACAATATAAAGATAATAATAATAATAATAATAATACTTGCTAAAAAAAGTCTTCTGCCGAAGAGTATCATTAATAGACATTTTGTTTGATAAGTGATTTAGAGAAACTTAACAGTCTTTCAAGAAGTGCCGTTGTTGTAATAACTCTGAAAGAGTCCATAATACTTTGACACTACATATTTTACACTGGGGAATTTGCTTTTTAGTTTTATAGAGTCTGTGATTATTTTATGCATACGTGTTGTGATAATAGCTAGTTATTATAGTCGGTGCTCGTTTTCAACCCTTCACTGTTCACTCTATAAATGGGGAATAGCACTTTACAATTTTGAGACTTAATCCAGTTTGATTATTGGTCCCTGAATACAGGGTGGTGCCCCGTTATTATTAATTAATGTTAATAATCCTATTGATATTCATAATTGTATTAATTGATATTAATAATTGTATTAATATCAATAATTACATGTGTATACTGGCTAATAACCAAACCATACTTATTTCAAACACAGCAGAGGGACTCACAGGTGTACATACATGATAATCTGCATTTCTTGCTGGTCGTGTTGCTTGCTTGTTTTCGTTAACAGCCCAACGGTTCGTTGCTTTAAATGTTGCTGGCGCGAGGAATTGTGGAATGAAATTATCTTCTTTCCTTTTGTAAAGAATGGTCCAGGATGCGCTAAAGGAAATAACAAAGGAAGTATTAAAGCACCTTTCCTAAGAATTTAGAGAATTTGTCCAGCTCTTATCATGGCTCTCAAGTCATTTCACTCATCTTTCTGAGCAAAAAATATAATTTGACCGTAGCCCATGCATCCCACTGTTGCATCCACCATGAACAGGAAGTGGGTCTGGTATTGGTGGGTGTTAGTTATGTGTCACTCGGTTAGTTCAAAAATATAAAGTATGCACCGAGTCATCTGAAGATGTGTGTGCTGCATATGTATGCATGTTGGGGTGGTGGTGGTTTAGCGATGGTTGGCGTATTCATTTATCAGAATAAATAGCTCTTGGACTAAATTAAATTTCAGCTGGAATTAAATGATGGGAAGTGGTCTCTGTGTGTGCTACCAGATCGCTGTGGGAGGGCAATATTGCTAAAAGGCTTTTAGAGGATTAATTTAATGTTTTTTTTCTGTTTTTCTTCTCCCTCTCTCCCAGCCACGTTTTCTTTCTTCTTTGTTCCCCATCCAGGTGCTCATAAACCACAGCATTCCTTGTGCGTTGACATTTAGTCGCTAAAAAATGGCAGCAAGCCAACCAACAGGGTGCTGTGTCCAAGGGGTTGGGCTGAGTGATGTGTCTATGTTGTTTACATATCTGGGGGAGGCATTATTGGGGAAAGCAACACACATGTTGTTTCTTTCACTCGGACAAAAAGCGGGTGACATGCTGTGAACGCTGTTTGTGAACATGCTGAGAAACTGAGCAGGTTTGAGCCCTGCAGCAGCCGATATGTGTCCACCAAAACCAATGTTCCTTGTGAAGTGTTATTAAAAGACTCATACGTGCTCATGTATTGTAAATCACCTTTGGAGGCCATAAACTTTACAGAAAGTTTGCAGGGTGAAGGTGCCTTGTCGAATTGATATTTAGTTACTTGATGAAATCCCCCATAATCCAGTCAATAATAATGGGGGCACCAAAAAGGCATTAAAAAAGCTATCAAAAGTAACTATTAACTATCACAAAAAATATATTGAATAATATGCTTTAATTTATATTAAATCACCTCGAGAGTCCACATTTCTAAACACAATGGAAAGATTTGAGTTCTTGATGTAGCAGAGGTTGGCAGTATTCACTCTTGTACAACATTAAACAAATCGGCATGTATGTTCCACAAACATTTATTTACAAGATAATCAAAAATAACTAAACAAACCAAAGAGTGTGTGCGTGCGTGTGCGTGCGCGTGTGCGTGCGTGCGACAGACAGACAGAGACGAGGCAGAATGGCTTATAATGCTTATAATGCCGCTGTGTTTTTAGCCACTTGGTGTGTTTGTCTTATCTGATCACGTGTTCGGTCAGATCATAGAATGTGTGATGCGGGAGTTTTGAGAATCTCGTTGAATGTGTTTGTCTTTATGTTTAAGTGTAGCAGGTTAGCAAAGAGGACGGTTAGTTTGCATTCAAACTGCATGCTGTAGCATTTTATTTACCATACAAATATAAGAGATCTAACTCAATTGGCAAGATGCAGAAGCAATCCAGGCGATTTGAGACTGTACTACAAGTTTCAATTGGATGTAATTGTCTTCTGGGAAAGTTTTATTTTGATCTATTTATCTCATATACAACTTTAACTATAGTTGTTCCACTGAAATAATAATGCAAAAAACATGCTGGCAGGTATTTGAATAAACCATCCTACAAATCTTCCGAATCGGTATACTTTTTCTGCTGCTTCAGAAATGTAAGAGAGATGTTTCTTGCAATTTCAAAAGTTAAAAATGTTGTTTTAAATATGTATAGCATTAGCAGTCAAATGTAACCACAGGATCCATTTTTACGACCTCCTTCCACGATACGCCTCATAACACTAAACAACTGTTGCTGCCTGTGACCCATCACTCAATCAATCATGCAAACAACCCATTCCTCCATTTCACTAATCAATTAATCACGCAACCAATCAGAGATGGTTATCCAGATGCTGATGATGCTCTCACAAAAACATTAGTGCCACTCTCCTCTCACTTTAAATTAGCAAGCAAGAGAGTGACAGTGAAACGATGAATGGTTTCTAGTTTGCTGGGACTTGTTTTGATGACCTATGTTCAGTTAAATTATTGCATTAATGATGCCACGACAGTGATGAATCACTCCTGTTACTATTTCATCAGCTGTGTCAACAATTACACTTTGGAAATGGACTCACAGTGATTATGCAGAACTCTGGCAATATTTGCAAATGTGAAAATACTGTAAGAGGAACATTAGTTTATCCAGTGTCATCTGGCAAATACCAAGGCGTTGGGGTTAATGTAGTGGTAAGATGGGGAAGACAAATACGAAAGAAACTTATCAATCAATTTGACGGCATAGATGAGATCATTTAAATTTTTTTAAATTTAGTTTTAATTAAACCATGTTCTTTATATGAATCCCAACTCCTAGTGTGGTGATCAGTGCAAAATATGTTATAGCCATCCACGTAAATGTGACTGTCTTGAGTTGATCTTTTCAGCTTTGACTCTGATAAAACCATAATGCAAGCATTGGTTGACTTACTGACTCACCGGCACAAGGCTGCTGACATTCATATTGCACAAAACCAATACCGGATATATTTTAGGAAGACAGTAGGAGTTAATTAATCTATTCTCTTTTCGATAGTAGCAGAATTCAACCAGCCTCCACAGCATGGCTCATTGCACATTTTTACTGAATAAAGTCACCATTGTAACCAGGATGAATGGCAAAATAAACATTCAGCTATTGAATTTTCTACAGTGCAAATGTCAATGATCTGCCGAAGCACATTGAACCGTCCATCTCCTGGAGAACACTGAACACATACTAACAAACAACACTCTTTATAACAGACTACGTACGACATACCAATGCAGCTGAAATTGTACAGTTCTATGACTTTTACGTTTCACACAGTCCATGCTTTCTGCTTTACTGCTGTTGTGCTTGGAGAGATAAAGCTATTGTCATTCCATATCTGATCTTCTGGGGTAAATACAAATGGACAAATTACAAACAAGTAAATCCCCTCGTCTTTCGCAGACAATCACTGTAATTGTCGGCACTTGGAAAAGTTTGGATTTAGCACAGTGATTGGTGATAGTCTGTCTCGTCAGTGAGTGGGGAAAAGGTAATCAAAGATAATTGCTGCAAATCATTCTGTTTTAATTGTGCACCTGCATTTCTCAATTGTTGGCTTCACGCTTCTTTCTGCACTATTTCTACGTCAGTGATTTGTGTGTCTGCTTTTTTGTAGTTGTTTTATTTAAAGTGTAGTCAGAGATTGTCTCATTCAAGGACACGTTAACACAATGAACTGCTGTCTAATGAAACAGTTGATGCTGCAAAGATTGACCCTGTAATCACAATTTTGTCTGTTCACACATTACAGCTGCACTGGGAAACTGCATGTCGAGGGTCCAAACAGACAATGAGACAAGGATCAAACTAACAGCACACTTCCAAATATATATTATATTACAGTATTTACAAGTTAGAAAATATTACATAATGAATAATTAATGAATTGGGTTTTATAACATCTCACTTAGGCAGGCTGAGGTGTTCATACATAACAAAAATATTTTGGAGTGCAGCTATACTCTGCCAGATACTCGTAGTTCACATTAAGCTTTCCTGTACAATTAATTGTCTTATCTTGACTAAATGTTGTTAGGCTTACAAATACTGTCATAAAACTCATGCTGCATAAGGTTCAAACATATGATTTGACAATTCTCTATCGTTCTCTGTTCTCTAACACCGATTCAACTCCACTGTCCGATGAGGCATTCGGTGTTACAAATGTAAGCAATATTGTAATTTTACTCATAAAGATTGCCATGTAAATACAGTTTTTTGCTTTCTGAATCTTAATTCTCAGCACAGCACATCTCCATGTGAAGTTCCATGGAAATTAGCATCTCAGAGTTTTAATTTTACATTTTAATTACAGGTTCCAATGTGTAATTTCATGGAGTTGTCATTTTGCAGACATGCTTTGCAGCAACAGATTAAAAGCTTCTTATACAATGTCTGATAATGTCAGCCCTCTGAGGGGAAGTCGACCAGCTGTGTAAATCTCTTTTTTGCTGTGAAAACGTCACCAGTCAAAATAGCTGAAACTTCCGAGCTTGAACTTGAGTTTTTTTCTGAAGGGATTTTGTAAATGTGGCATAATTTTGTAAATTTAACAATAGGCCAAATGGACTGACAAACAGGCAGTGAGCTAAAAACAGTTCAAATCAGTGAACTTTAACCCAAAAAGGCTCTAAAAATTCAAGAGAGATCTTCAAATAACATGAGTATTTTCCCCTCACCAAATTCCCATTACAACTATACAACTATACTTATATACACCTTCTGCACATTGATGTCAGACTTTATTTTCCCTCTGTAATTTAACTATTGTGTTTGTATAACATTTAAATTACATAATGAGCGTGTATGTAAGAGGCAATTACTGCCCTGTTTTCCTGCTGAGAAGTTTAAATACCCATTTCCATAAAACACAGAGAGGAAACAAAAAGTACCCATTAACATTTTATAAGTGGATTTACATTTCCAAACCAAATATTAGAAGCAAGGATCACCAAGAGTTAGGGTTTAAGATTCATTAAAAAAAGAAATGCTTGAAAAATGACTTGTCCAGTAACTGGAGAAAAATGAAAGAAATAAAACTGCTGTTTGGTGGTTGAAGCTTTATGGAATACATAAAAAATGTACTACTGCCCAATGAACCTCTGAGGACTCCTAACAACATCAAAATGTATGTGTTTAGTATTTGTCACTCTATTAAAAATAAGGTTGTGGTTTTATTGTAAATGTCAGAGATCACCCTGCACACCCAGATGCCTGCATCACAGACGCGCTCATCTCTGAGTCTTTGAACTTGCCAAAGCACAGCACATGGTGACTTTTTGCATACACATGGAGATGCCTAGCAAACTGGAAAAGCAGAGGAAGAGGTTTAGAGGTTCAAGCATTTGAAAATTGTATTTGCTATTGAATTTGTACACAATCAAATTTTACCACGCATTTAGGTCACTTAGTTATGACGGATTGTGGGTCATGTGAGAGGCATCAGCAAACAAAACAAAATTTTTTTTTCTGATTACTTTCATGTTGCTATATAATGTTGACCAGTTAATGTATCAATGACTCAACACTTCCTAGAAACACACTTGTAAGAGAAAGTGAATTAGTATGAAGTAGGGGAACAACATTGAAGAAAGGGAGATGAAGACAGAAAGTTAAAGACTTGCCGAAGGGTGGGAGAAAAGGAAAGGAGATGGTGAAAGAGGAGGAATATGATTGCCAAGGTGTATGTGTGAGTGTGTGTGTATCTGTTTTAATTATTAATTTATTTTTGTCCAGCGAGGGAGAAGACCGCAGGATCAGACCTTTGGATTTCTTCCCACCAATTTCTCTGTTCTTTCAAGGGAGCATGAATCTAATTTAGAGCTGGGAGCTTTGCAGCTTCTTCCTTTAATCTTCAACACTTGATGAATACAGGAGAGGGGGAGGGGATGTAAAATAAAAGGGATGGAGGGAATGGGGGAGAGAAGAATAAAAAAAACATAGAAAACACAGAAGGGACTGAGACGCCTGGTATCCTTATTTTTAAGACGCTCAAATTACAATATGTACACAAATAACAGACTGGAGGCACGCATTGTCCCTGCTGCACATATGCACATTATTCCCCCATGTAATCTGAAACCACATGTTATGAAGACCATGACAGGCATATAATAGAAGGAGCGGCACCAACTCGATATCATCTCTGTGATAACCAGTGTCAAATGCGGAGATGTATTTAAGTATAATATCGTGGGAGGGGGAACCATTGGCGAGAGACGGGACTGAGAAGGATGGGGCACGAAATGCCTTCGTTGCAGGCTGTAATGCACCATAGACAAATAGTGGCGTTTTATCGCCTGGAGGAGTAGAAAGAGCTTTTAAATTCATGCTCACTCTCCAGGAGGCAGCAGCGGTGGTGGCCAGTGACTGATGTGCCACAGAGACACAGGACATTGTTGTGCGACTGTGTGCTGCACTGCAAAATATATACACTGCAATAAGAAATCTTACAGTGGCTCCTGAAACTTATTTTTTAATAAAATAAAAACTTGTGGTAATGGAGGCATCCTAAATTTGGGTTTTTGAACATGTGAATTGATAAGAAATAGTAATGATGGAATAGAGGATGAAGGAGATCTGGTTACCTGGCACAGTGGAGTGACACAAAGCCTTCAACAATGCTCCACCCAGGAAATGACTGAATACAGTATTTAGGGATAAAATGGCTTTGGTGAGAGTGGCCACCTTCTTCTAGCTATCCAGTGAGAGGCAACGAGGATTCGGACCACAGACGTTTGGTGCTGTGTGACAACAAGCACAAAGAGTGGCTCCACTTATCCTGTGAAATGTCTCAACATCTACTAGATGGATTGACACGTTTTGCAAAGAGACATTCAGGTTCCCAAAAGGATTCATCCAAATGGCATTGGTGATTCTCTGACTTTTACAGCAGGGCCATTACATGGTTGACATTCATGGTTTTTAGTGAAACGGATTGCCATGACATTTTTCTCAGACATTTGTGTCCCCTTCAGATTAAATTGTAATATCTTTATGATCTCTGACTTATTAACTAGCGCTATCAGAACATCATAATATCAATGGGTTTAATACTTTGGTTTGTGACCAAATTCTTGCAAAACTAATGACATTCCCATTGGCCCCATCCCAGTCTTTTTTTAGCGAATGGTAATATGCTAATGTCCTAAACTAAGATGGAGGACATGGACATGGTAACATTGTGCTTAACATCAGCATGTTAGCAAGACATCTGCTTTAAGCTCAAAGAGTGAGGCTGAAGACTCGTAGTCTTAGTCTTATCATTTACTCATGAATGCACAGGAATAACTGATATTCACAATTTGCATGTGTATCAACATGTCCCTACACACATCCCTGTGCCACACACACACACACACACTTCCCTGTCCAATCCCTCCCTTCCTTATTGTCTGGCTCTGTACTCATTGTAGACATTTGTGGAGGGATGGACGGAAGGATGTCAGGGTAAGAAGGCTATGTAAGTGGTACGGAAACTTCCACACCAGAGCAAAATAGGCTCAGTAGTTAGTTCATTGTTAAAACAAATGGCTGAACTGCAAAAAGTAAATTTAAAATCGTTACATTTCTACCTACAAACATCTATTCAAGACGATATGCCATAATAGCTAGCAGTCAAAAAAGTTAAGCGTTGGCTTGTTTTTTTGTAGCTATGCTTTATGATAACGCTAAATATTTTGCCATCCTATGTATTGGTTACGTTAAGGAATTTGCCAAAATATCAATTAAATAATGAACGTGTTTTCTTTACAGTGTTGTTTCTCATTGAGTGCTTTTATATCCACCCGTATGCTCTTTTTAAATTAGGGCATAAAAATCTTGAGTGAAAACACCGGAAATTCTGAAAAAAAAGTCCAACTATTCCAAAAACTTTGTTACGCTCGGCTGAAGTAGGTGTACAAAGTGCAATGAAAATAGCCGAGGTGAATAAAGCATGACGTACATGAAGCATGTGACTTTAACGTCCATTGAAGCTTCCGCTCCGCTGAAGAGACTACAAATTGCAGCAGGGATTGTCCCCGATTGTTGTAGGACAGAAAATCATTAAGAATGGCACAGACGACAGTTACAGACAGACAGATCCGCAGAGGGAGGGTCAAGTTTAAGGCCCCGGTGGAGACTCTGGACTGAAGCCCCGGCTCAAACCCCCGGCCTCTCCTCAAGCTTTTATGTTTCGCTTGAAAACACTGCTGACCTTACAACACACAGTGGGCCTCTAGTGTGCCTCTCGGCCTGGTGAAGACATGTTTTGACTGCCCCTGTCATAAATGACAAAAAAAACAAAAACACAACACAGTGTCAAGTTTGAGTATTAAAGTCCAAAGGATATCCTCGGAAGCAAGGCCATAGCTCAGTGATTTAAGCATGGTGATAACACTATCGGGGTTGGAAGTTCATTTGAAACTGCAGTAACATTATTAAGCAACAACTCTGGAAAATAATTACAAAACTACCCTAGAGACTGAGAGACTCTAGGGTACTAATACTGACTGACCAAATTTTGTACTCAAGTATTCCATTTTTAAAGGAACAAAACATCTTCTAAAAGCTAGAGCTAGAGTCACCACACAGTAAAGTTTAGCCCCTGGCTTCTGTTATTTCCTCAGTGCAACGTGCCAGGGTTCACTCTCATTTAAAAAAAAAATAAAAAATCATTACTGAGTTTGCCATTCAATACGTCACTGTGTGAACTTTATATCCCTTTATTAACCTCACATGTTTTCAATTACATCTAACCCTTTATTGGGATGAAGTGGAATGTTTAATGTCATCGAAGAATCCTTTGATGAGCCGTTGACTTTTTCTCTAGCGCCATCATAAGGTTGATATTTGTGGTTTTGAGTGAAATGTAAAGACTGCCATCACATTTGGTGCAGACATTCATGTCGCCCCTCAACCTATGGTAGTCCCGACAGTATAGGACCATATACCTGTACCACGAATGACATTCTCATCTATTTCAGCTGTACTTTATGTTTAATACTAATTAGCAAATGTTAGAGATGCTACCACAGCTGTTGACTCATAGTCTTAATTATTTTTCTACAAAATAAAACAAACAAAAGAATGTGCCGAAAATGTAATCTCACATTCGAGACATCCTGTCCTTGTTTTGAATCTTACATTGTTTTAGGATCAAAAACAATCCATTATTATTTTTTTTTTTTTAAATGCGCATGCCATATGTAATCCTCTAACTGACTTCTGTATCACTTGACGGGTTTTGTCTTCAAAAATCTTCACTCTCCATCCGGCCACTTGTCTGCCCACCTCCAACCACACACACAACTTTTCTTCAAAACAATATGGCAGCCGTAGTGAATGCCTGAGGTTGGCCTAACTTACAGATGATTAATTAATTGGACAAGCATGCCAGATGTGATCAGGTCAGCCATGATCTCTGTATAACATGTAAATGAGCCTCTGGATTGGCCATGCACCTAGCCTGTCAAAACGTTGGCATGTGCTGGTGCACCTTGGAGGGATGCTCAACCTGTTCATGGTAACCACTGTTGACATCACCCACTGCCACATTCCCTTTATAAATATTACATGAACCACGGCTGGACGGCTGATATTTGCAAGATATATTGTCCCTCATTGCTGAGGGGTATTCTCCAGATGCCAAATATATTTCATTTGAACAGATGGAAATTGCAAAGGAGAGATGGAGCGAGTGTATGAGGGGAAATGAAGAGAAAGGGGCAGGAAGAGAAAGATGATGGAGGGAGGGGAACGTGTTTATGCATGTTTATGTGTGTGTGTGTGTGTGTGTGTGTGTGTGTGTGTGTGTGTGTGTGTCTGTGTAAAATAGATCAGAAATATCTGTAAACAAATGTGAAGTGGAGGTTGCCCACTGGCTTCAAAAAAACACCTTGTCAGTGTTGTGGGCTTACGATGTGGACCAAACACTTCTATTTCTTCTTCTCATACTCTAATAAATTGAAAGAGATGGAATTAAGATAGAGTATTTTGTCCAGTCTTATGTAATTTGTTCATACTGTATTTTAATACAGCAACAATTGCATTTCATTGGAGAATGTAATATCTTACTCCACTAGTTTGTCTTAAACACTATCGCAACTAAGTGTTGCAGTTTTCTTCAGTGGCATATCAAAAGCAATATACCACAATTCCGGCAATGTCTCGTGTTACTGTACACAGTGTGACCAGTGCTGTACTGTTAATACCAAGTATATATCCGTGGCCCAACAGGTCAGTTTGAGCAGGCCAGGTCAGACAGGGAGCACTATTTATCTGTTCACACTATGGTCTGTGAATGCGAGGCTTTAACTATTTCTCTCCTTGGCTCCAGGTTTGGGTGTGCAGCAGGACTGATCTAAAAGGAGGAAGCAGTTTTATTTTTCTGGCCAAGTTCCAAAGGATGACATAAGATTCCCTGTCCTCCAATAATGACAGACAGGTTGGGACAGGGAAAGAAAGGAGCTGAGTCACGGAGTTTGTGTCAGTTAACAGCACTCGCAGCAATGGCATTTCGTTCAAACACTGATTAGAGATAATGGTTTGTCTAGTCTCGGCTTTGAGGAATCAAAGACATGTGATGCCAAAAAGCACACAAAAAATAGATACAGGTACAATATGTACAAAGGTATATTTCATGTACTCTTGCAAATACATTTTACAGGATTTAATCTATAAATTGCAGAGAGTCTGAGTGTAAAGAAAAAAGTGTTTATTAACAAGCCACACTGAGCTTTAATAAACGTTATGTACCATAAAGCTTTTACATTTGTTAAACAATGTTTAGGGGCAAGTGATATTTAGAATTCGTTTAGAATTTCAATCAGTTCCAGCTGTGCGATTCCAGTTTTGGAAATTTAAAGTTTACAGTTTTAAGTTTTTGTTTTGTTTGTTGTATTTTAAGTGAGTTCTATTTCGATTTTAACTTTGTTTGACGGATCTAAAATATACCAATTTTTTGTTTGCTTGTTCAAAACTAGCATGGCATCTTAAAAGTATGGGTAAGACAACTGGAAATCAGAGTCATATCAGAAGTTAAGGCAAATGGAGTAACATCAACATGTTTTATCAACCTTCTGATAGCAAATCATATCGTTGCTGTAAAAGCATATAGCGTGTCGGATGCGTTCGCCTGTCGCGCTCCCAGGGTTACCCAAAGTGACAGCCTACATAATAGGATATCGCCATCTTGGGTCCCATCCAAACACAATCCTCCTTCTATTCCTGCTGCCCATCTCTGCATCTCCCTCCATCCAAAAATCCATAACGCTTCAAAGTAAGCAGGCAAACATAACAATATATCTTTATGAAAGAGATATATGCTGGCCGTGTGTCAGTGCAATCATGCTGCAGGGCCTGCGGTCAAAGGTTTTTACACATTATATTAACAAACCTGCTTAGTAATGTAAAAAGAAAAAAGAGACACGGGGGAAAATCCCAAAGGTACCTTGTATAATTCAATCTGTATTAGAGGCTTGTGTGTGATTCATAAGCAGAACCAGCTCAGATGTAGTCAAAGGAAAGGTGTCATTAGAATGTTAGAAGGGGGATGAATCTCAGAGGAGCTAATTTAAAAACACATGCAGGTGATAGAATAGTATTGTGTGTTATTCGTCTCTCTCACTTGAACACAATGCAGGAACGTAATCCAACAGATTGATTGAGGAAATTTCCAGCTACAATTTATGGATGCCAGAAAAGAGGGATGAGTCGAGATCGTTTGGGGTGTTGTTCCAGGAATAATGACACAGGTGGATGTCGACGTAAATCACTTGGCAATGGAGTCTGGCTGCCGCCTCACCTCTCTGCTTGATTTTTACAGACAAAAGGAGATTTACGTGCCGTATTCCCAACAGCTGAGGATGGCTTTTCTCATGCTTGCTGCAATTTATTCAAATTAACAGAAGAGCAATGATGATATTCTAACATTGTCAGTTGTCATTTCAGCTGTAATAGAGAAAAAAGGCTTAAAAGCTGCGTGGGTGTGTGGTGCATATATATATATCAACAGAATACTTAAAGAGATAAGACAATGTAGAATTCTTACTTGGGCTTAGAGCAGCAAAGCAGTATGTGTTACATAAATAAGCAATTTAACATTAATTTAATTGTTGTGTTTTTGCTGGCCTCCAGTGATTTAAATGATCCCCTTGCTCCGTTGATGCAAGGTACACCATGACATCACTGTTGGCTGTTACTTCTAACCACACCCAGTTTAAGTTTTGTTTCAGACTGTTTAAATCCTATTCTTATGTGCCCTTTTGTATAGCCTTGTTTCTCTTTTATATATTGTGTTAATGGCTTTGTTATGTCTTACAATGTCTTAAAATTGTCATTGTTTGACCACTCCTTTTTTGTTTTTAGTCTGAGTAGATTATCTTTGATTTAAATGATGGCCAAAACTATATATAGTATCGTTTTGTCTTCCATTTTGTGTGACTGTCTGAGTAATGACATTAGAACACAGCATTAGCAGTGAGGAAATTGTTCTGGGCTTTGATTCTCCCAATATGAATTATCTCATATTTGTGAGTTTAATCTCCTATCGTGCTTTGCGGCCACGTGAAAACACTATCTGTTATTGAGCAGATATGACTTGTTTTGTTGACAGAGTGAAAACTTAAGAGCCATTACCAAGAAGCCATTTACTTGATATTGCCTGGTAATCACATTGATACTTTGAATACAAGAGGTGCTTCAGTCATAATGGCCAAATATAAATCCTTCATTACACGCAATCTATCAGCGATGTGCTCTCCCTTCGGTGTTGGTTCTCTTTAATAACAGATATCCTTCTTTTTTCATCTGAGGCAGTCAGGCTCTGTAGCCTCTCCGTGACACCAGTACAACGTTAATACCTTCCTTGTATTGCAGAGGAAAACTGCATCTATGCTGAAATGAAGTCTACACAATGTGGCGTCCAAACACACAACACACACACACACACAAACACACAATTCCCTTTGCCTGCCTTGCAAAAAAGCATTTCCTGTTGCTTAATAAACACACATAGATGCACGGTTATTCATGGCATTTGGGGAGCTGCCGACATTCGGGTGTTCAGAGCAGATAAGCCCTGTACCGTCTGTGGCTTGTTTCCCTAACCCCCCCCCCCCCCCCCCCCTTTCTTCTCCTCAGTCTCTTCTCTAGGGTACTGTCTGGAGGCAGGCCTCGGCTACAAGGCCCAACGGAGTCACAAATAGGAGCGATGAATACCTAAATATCTGGAGGAAATAGCAGACAAGAGCGGACAATGTGAATCCTGGATTGCCAGCAAAGGGGATGAAGGAGCCTGGGGAGATTCCTATCACTCTGGCACATGTAGAAAGAGAGTGAGGGAGGGAAAGTGAGATTGTCCACATGTTACAGTGTAAGCCCAGGTTGAGGGATCAGCTGTTTGTACAGACAGGGCTTTCATTAGTCGCTGCTTAGTCATACTGTATTTACAGTGCCATGTAACTCCTAATGCACAGGAACACCATGCAAAGGAAGTAACACAACAGGCAGCAACAGGCACTAGGTTGGCGGCTGCCGTGGCCACAATCTCATATCCCAGGGAGATAGCTTGGTGAGGTGTGATCATACGGTGTTGCATGATGCTCAAAAGCAGCTCTGTGAAAGCCTCAGTAATTACAGTGAAGGCTGTGTGAGTGGGAAGCCACCGTGTCTGCAGGAAAAGAAAAAAAAACTTTAGCCCATCTTTAGGAGAAGCATGAAAGGGACGAACGGAAGGGGAGCATCTGAGGAACCTCAATGTGTAGAAAATAAATAGTGTTGTGGTTTTTCTGTGGATATTCATAACTCTTTTCATCAAATACAAAAACAAAAAACAAATTTTATTTAAATTCTAATACTAAAAATATTACTCAACGGAGCTTTATATGTATGGGAAAGATGTCATTTGATTGGTCATGACTGAATACAGACACAAATAATAAATTGCTATTGTTTCAATAAATACAATATTTGTAATGGACTCTTGGTACCAAATGACCTCAACGAAATCCAAATGAAAACAAGTCAAATGTGTCCTACCTGCATTTGGAAACTACAATGCTAACAATTTTTTGTCTGTTACAGAAAATGTCTTTCAACCTTTTTTTGACACCCCATTCTGTTTAGAACTGAAAATATCATAGTGATGGTTGTTGGGACTTCACCATGTGGGGGAAACAGAGAGAGAGGCCTACATGTAAAAGTAAAAGCCTGAACTGTGAAACCGCGCCAAACCGCCCATCAGGTGATACAAATCTCAACTGAGTGTGAGATTTGATTTAACAACACTGGTGTCTCATTGGACAAAACCCACGGGAACCCCAGGGAGACCCTGTGACACGGCCATGACGTCACTAAGGCTATAAACATCTTTAAAGACAAAAGAAACACATGGAGATCGCTACGAAGCCATCTCAAGTAAGAGGCTATGTCTGGGCAGAGATCGGTCATAATGTGTTTTTGCAACCTTGTCTGTTTGTTTAAATTGAATCACTGTTGCCGTTTTAAAATGTGAAATAACTTGTAAAGTATGCAGCAGCCAGGACTGGATGACTGATAAAACAGCATGAAGAAAAGAGGAATTATTCTTCTTTCTCTGATGAAATTATATTTCTATATATTATTAATAACATATTGTTGTAATGGATAAATTCCTAAATTAATTAGAGAAAATTACACTACATTTTTCAAAGACTCTTCCTGTAAATTGCCAAAAAACAGTCTCTACAGTAGATATGCATTTTATTGTGGGTCAAGGAGAAAGGCACAGAACTACTAATTACTCTCTAATAAGGCGCACTGAATGAAAACATCAACTTAATGCATAAAATATGAATTTAACACTCCTAACCGTTACTCCATCCAGCTTCAGTGACAACTGCTCTGTTTATTGACTGGAAGATGAGTTTTGTGTCAGATATCTGCAATGTAGATTTCTCAGAGGTGTAGGAAATTTGGGTTTAGAAGTGTTTTAAGAAATTATAATAGAAGTGTTTAATGATTCATAATTAAGAAATCATAATTAGAAGTGTTTTGGAATACATAATTAGAAGATTCATAATTGTAAGTGTTTTAGAATACATAATTAGAAGATTCATAATTGTAAGTGTTTTAGAATTTGTAGTTAGAAGTGTTTTGTAGTTAGAAGTGTATCTTAGTAGAATTTGTAGCACCTTTATATTTGTTTGTGAAACTTGTGAAGGTTTTTGCCAAAAGTTGCAAATCCTTATCTTTATATAGAATGTTTACCATAGAAGTGTTAAGCCATAAAAGACAGTCATTGAATGTATTAAACTGTGAAGAATAGCCAAGGGAAAGTCAGATTTCTAGACAGACATTTGCAGGTTGTGCCCGCGCGAGGGTTTTCGGAAGCCTGACGCCAGGAGGAGGCAACCGAAATTAGCCAATAGGAATTAAGATGGACAAAAGGGGGGGATTTCAAACTGTAAGAGGAAGTGCTGGAAAGGAATTCGCTCTCTTCTTGCTCGGCTCTCAGCGTGGAAGCATCTGTGTTTTCAGGCTGAGTCGCGAGTGAATAGCTTTTCCGCGCGGATCATATTATTATATATTCTGTTAGTAGTGTACTTCATTCTGTAATTGTATTAGCTTCAGTAGGATTAAATACTTTTTAATTGTTAACCAGTTTATGGTAGATTTATTAAGAAGCAACTCTACTGTAAAACAGTGGAGCGTGCTCTCCGGCCTTCTCTCGGTGGGGAAGATTTCAGCCTCCACAGAGGCAGAGACAATCATGAGGCAGAAAACCTAAACCAGAATAGGTTGTGGTTAACTGAGTTAAAGGCAAAGATTATTACCTTGTATCACAATTATCATCATAAAGATCACATTTATTTAGTTAAAAACATTATTTAAAAAATATTTTCCAACATATCCTGCTTGAATTGTGCCTACGCATTTACTAAATTGTTAAAAATAAGTGCTATGTTTGCCTACTTAAACACTGTAGGTAGTTTTCTACATGGAAGTTACATTTTAAAATACAAGAAATAAAGAGATATATATTGTGATATGCTGTGAAGAATAATTGTGACTACACTGTACATGTTTAAATATGACCTGCAATAACTGTGTAATTCATAGACAATAGAGCTTTAAGAAACTAAAGTCTTAACTTTGCATCAACAATTGTGTTCATGTGTAATTGACAAGCTTGCCAATGGAGCTGTAGCTTAGCATGGGATGGGCAAGATATATTATTTCACTGGATTTTAGATGAGATGCATGTTCTAGGGGGAATGGGAAAGGGCAAATGAAGCATGTATTTCAACTATGTTTTTATTCTAAAATCATCTGGTGGCTTCAACAGCACACACATGTTACTGTTACATTAAGTATAAGCATCATAAACCTGATGAAGTAACATGTCTGTCTCCCTCTGCCAAACACACATATATGCATTCAAAAGCACAACATGCTGACCTACAGTGATTATATTCTCAAACACGTTGTTGCATTGAATCCATTAAGCACATTCTAATGTAAATCTGGTTCCATTTCTAATGTGCATCCATGCTTCATCAGCGTCACACACATTCTAGTGAACACAACCTACACGTCATGTGCTGAGGTGTTCAGGCCTACTACAGTGTATATAGCTGTGCACCTTGGCTTACCAGCCACTGTTGCCTGGCAACGCATTTGTAGGTGTGTGTGTGTTATGTCTTCAGGTCATTTGCATTTTTTACCTGGACTTCTTTATGTTATTTCCATAAATACAAGGAACACACCTACTGTAGAATATACTTTTTTACAAAAAATTATAATATAATAATTTTTTTTATTTTGTAATTCAAAATGTTTAACACATGACGGAAGATGTATGAATACATATAGATACATTTGAAAATAACATGATTTCATATGAAGTAGGATTCTTAAAAATAATAAATAAATGAAAAATCTTTAGACCGACACAAAAATAATCCTTCTCAATCATCACTTATGACTCACTAGAAGAGTGAGGTGATGTTGTATCTGCAGAGACCCTGCCCTCTGCCTGTATTTACTCTTTTCTTTTCATTTTGATGTGTTCCGGATGTTCTTTGTGTGTTTCTCCGTTCCTCGCTCTGCCTCGAGCTGTCACTCTTCCGCCTCTTGTACCCGGGGCTCTGTTCTGCCCTGGCTGACACTGTAATCGATGGCGTCTGAGTAGGAATCTCGAGAAGCTCTGCTAAATTCTCCTCTTCGGACACAAATACTATGCCTGTTGGTTTGGTGGACTGAAGATTGCTGAACTCACTGGCTAGTGCCGTTGAGCCGGGGAGGAGGAGCCTACTTTGAATGGCGTGTTTCACTAACTTATTATTTGTAAAGGGGAATGTAAATTATACAAACTGAGAGACACATATATAGTGTAGATATGCAGAAAATTACAGCAGTAAATCAGCAATATTAATCAAATTTTATAAATGCAATGAAAGAGAATTATTTAACGACCCAGAATTCTATCCCTTTCTGATTTTCCACAATACTATGCTACAAACAGCCTCCTTGGATTTTGAAAAATTAAGGTGGAAATGTACAAAAAAGTGAAAAAATCTGACAAATAGCTACCTTTTTATGCCTGTCTGTGTGTACCTGAGCACTCATTTGTGTGCTCTTTTTAAAATCATAAAACACCACGTTTGCATACAGTCAGCAGGAGCAGTAGTGTAAAAAAGTGTGTGTGTGTAAGTAAGTAAAATGTATTTATAAAACGCTTTTCACAGACATTAGTCACAAAGTGCTGAACATGAGACATCTGATTTTAGTGTGGGATTAACTGGGCACTTAACAGTTATCCTATCCTGCTAACGCAGGTACAAGTCACCTGTGAGCTGTGAATACATTTCATATTTGTGATGAGTGATGTAATTTTCTTAAATTCTTTTGTCAGTGACAGTAAGTTCATCAATAGCAATATGTGTATGTTTGGCTCACGTACACTGAGGATCTTTGATGGACTCATCGCTTGTTGTTGATCTTTTTGTGCAACTCAAGTGTACTGTGTTGAGATGTTAAATTGGTAAAATCCATGGACAGCACTGTTACCTACTCCAAGTCTCTCCATCAGTGCATCGAGGTCACCCCACCCCTCAGGCTAACTGTCTGGGTTGGTTCTGTTAAATATTTTACCGTCAGGGAACACACAACACATGCTCTGCATTTTACCAATGTTAGCTTGGTACATTACCAAGTAATCATTATTTCATGGCACTATCTCTATG
Source organism: Anarhichas minor (assembly GCF_050575085.1). Classification (NCBI taxonomy): domain Eukaryota; kingdom Metazoa; phylum Chordata; class Actinopteri; order Perciformes; family Anarhichadidae; genus Anarhichas; species Anarhichas minor. The sequence continues at coordinate 11,665,357 of NW_027466456.1, forward strand.
TATTTGCAACATCTATAGCATAAATCGAAGTCTAAGGATGCTTAATTCAGCCTAAAGTAACCTCTTAAAGAAAAACAATATCCTTTTTTAAAGATTATTTTGCCCCCAATTGACAGGTGACAGTCAGAAGTGACAGTTAACACAGGGAGGGAGAGAAAGGGGACAACATGCAACAAAGATCCATGGCAAGAAATAAAGGATGGCTACACAGCATACGTCCCATACTGCTGAGCCACCACGTTGGTTACAGAAATTGACACGCCTTCTATATTGGTCTCAGGAACCAAGAATGTATAACACTGGTTGGTACAATAGATTTCCACAGGCCCTCTACTGTGAATGGTATTTGACAGTATGACCTAAACCAAATGTGCCATTTGACACCGTGGGTCTTAAATGCGTTTCTAAATATTGGTTTTAAATAAAATCATGAGAAAAGAAAATTGTCTGGCGAAAGAAATTTACAAAAATTGCAGTTATTGTAATTCACTTGCCACATACAGCAGGAAGGTCTTGGGCAACCCACACACCAAGGAAGTGAAACCGATGTCAACTACACAAAAAGGGTAAACAATACAACAATGGTGGCAACATAATTATGTGCATCACACTTATGGTCCCACTTTAGAGAACATCTTGTGCCAATTTTACCATATGCAATGCTTTATTTAAAAGATAAATTGATTTAGACTAACAAATGTAGTCTTTTGATCTGGTATCAAGCATGTTCTGACAACCGTCATCATTTTAGTTGGGGCAGTTTAATGAATAGTCTCCACTAAAGCACTGGGAACAACACAGTGGGTGTTGTGCTACTAATGCACGATGGAGGGATTTTTACAATGGCCGCTGTTGTAAAACAAACAAGGGGCATGTGCAAAAAGCCCCCCTTCCTGCTTTTGATGGATTGAAAGGCATTACATGGTGCTAAGCTCTGCATATATGCCTGTGGAGACATAAACAATCCAGGAGCCTGTCCAATATTTCAGAAAGCGAGCACCTGGCTGGAGAAGGCGCCTGGGGGGATAAACTCATACCCACAATCCACATACATAGCACAGAGACCTCACCATCACACAACTCCAAACAATATAGCATCCCCTTTGTTGTCGACTGATTACTGTTGGGATTTGCCTTCTTATTCTGGATCAGCTGGCAGTGCAGCTAATGGAGGAAATACATGCGGACGAGTTGGACAACTGACTGACATTCTCCTCAGACCTGACAAAACTGCTTTGTCCCCTCGCCTTTACACTCGCAAGCAGTGATGGAGGTATCGGTCCAGCTTGTGCTTTACTTAGAACAGAGTCTTTTGTTTCATCCAGGTCCAGACAACACAAGTAATTTAGTCCAGCTCTGCAGCATTTGCATTGCAGGAGGGGAAACAGTTATTTTACAATGGTGGCGACAGACTATTTAAGCTTCCTTAACCAGAAGGAACACAATGACGCACAGTCCTCAATAATACATTGCAGTGTGGGGGGTGGATGCATGTGTGTGAGTATGTGCATGTGTGAATGACAGAGTGCAGAACATCATTCACAGACTGCTTATGTAGCGGCACGTCCTCGCAGCATTGGGTTAAATTGTATGGAAGATACAGATGAAGTGAACCCAGAGGAGCATTACTCCTGTCATGTCCCAATCAATAATTGAACCATCTTTTATTATTCTCTTTTCTACCTCACTAGCTCTGTGTTTAGGATTGTAGGCTCGTTCAGACGTTTAATCGTTCAAGTCTCCATCACCAACAAAACAATGAATTTAAGAGTCGAGCAAACATAACATCTATTGCGATTTCGAGGAAGGATTTAATTCCAGCTCGATAAACATATAGATTGTTTTTGAAAAGAGAGGGAAAAATAAAGACATAAACAGAAAGGCTGATTATTGTTTATTGAAATTTCTTGGTAATGTTTATTATAATAATTATTATTTTTGGTATCAGTATTATTAGTATTATTTCACAGACTTTGGGCTTTTGGACATATCCCAGCTGACAGCAACATAACCATTATGTTTTTAATCTTCGGATGTGGAAAATGAGATAATGAAATTTCCATTGAATGCTGAGACAAGAAACACAGAACCATACATCTCAGATATATGAGGAACAAATTGTTATTTCAAAGGTTCAACTCAACCAAATTCCCCTCTGCAAAGTCTTGCTGCTTTATTCTTCCATCTGTCATTAACTCCTAATTGCTAGTTGATCTTACAAGCACTAGCTAATTGAAGGAAATTAACCCTTCCCATCAAATCAATCTGAAGTCTTCAAGGACCACTAATTTCACACTCGATAAGAAAAAAAGTGAATCTTTATTACTTCATCCTCAGAAATCTGTTGTTTTTATTTCCCCTCTTTTTATGTGTTGTGTATCTTGACAGATTGTGCTGTTTACGATTTAGTGGTAGATTTATTTTCATCAAATCTTGTTTTCCCAATTAGTGACGCTTTATCAGGACCCTTGGCGTCACTTGATAGCGCGCTGGGTTGTCCAGCGTATCAAACTATGCCGCTTCACTACAGTCACAGGAAATGCCTAATCAAAGTTATGAAGTCAAACAAAGCCACGAAGTTAGGTTTAGGAAAAACAACATGGTTGGCCTTAAAACAAGTACGTAAACTAAGTAAAATGTAGAACACATACCTTTAAAATAATCCATCAACCTCCCCTCCCTACCACCCTAAGCTGTTTTCTTTCAGTCTTTATACTACGTCATCACACCCCTGGAGCAATTTATCTAAGTGTCTAAAAATGACGCAGTTGGGTTTACATTTTTGCTATACAGACGCTAAAGGTTTGGTTCATTGTGATCGCTCTCAACAGCCTGTAGCAACAGCCTGCTGTTTTTCAGTGATGAACATAGTGGAGCATGTAGCAACTGCTTAGCAGATATTTCCCTCAGTAGTTGGTGGAAATCAAAACAGAGCTAAAATGAGAAGGAATATTTGACTTTGGTCAGGTGTCCAGAAACGTGACTCAAGAATGCAAATGATTCTTACGTCTGATGAATGTGTAAACAGATAATTGTTTGCTATTATCTTTATATGGTAAAAACATATATGTTGTGATTTTAGCTTGTTTCACTGTCCTGAAGGGGCAACAAATAACTGCAGACTTACAGTGAGATATTTAAAGAAGTCTGTAATACCTTGTAACTTAAGTTATCATATCAATCATTGCAACAAAATATTCATACCAGGAGATATAGCTAAATATTATTAGTCATTATGTATCATACGTAAATTGATGTTATCAGGCTTACCACTGGAGCCCTATGGCACAAAATCACACCACAAGCACATTTGAATTATATTATTGTGGTTACATAAAATCCTATTCTCGATTGGACTTCCTCTGCAATTATGAATGTTGATGTAAGAGCTCAACAGCCTAAATTGCGAGTCCGTACAGTATGTGGTGAGAATGAAAGGGATCTATTTAAAATGAAACTCACTTTAAACTGAAGTCCTTCATACCTTCATGTGAAGATGATCAAAGAATCTCACCATGCATGTAACAAGTCATTATAATGTCACTGTCTCTAAGACTGTCAACTGTGTCTTTAAATTGCAGCAGTTAATGACAACCCATCACAATATTTGCCTCTTTTTGTCACTGAGTGTAGATTTCAAATACCTCTTAATGATCTGAATGATATGAGATCCTGGATATGAATGGCATCCAAGATCACAGCAGCTCGTTCTCAGCTTTTTCTTTGTCTTATGATCATCAGATGCATGCATGCACAGACATGTCAAACAATCTCAGATTTGATTATCCACAGGTTAAGCCAGAGCTGGGCGAACCCAAGAGACTCAATGAACTCATCCACAGAATTATGACAAAACCTCAGAAAAGAAAAGAGAACTTAATTAGAGTTGTGAGGAAAAGATGCTAAGATATGAGAGATGGGTATTTAAGATGAAGGGGGTGGGGAGGCGATAGTGGGAGTTAGTGCACGCATGCATCCACTTCATTAACCGTATGTAGATCGGAATTTCAGACAGACTAAACCAGGCTTTAAATCTGCACCAATCAATGCCCTCCTTCCAATCTCCTCCAAAAGGCATTGTCTGATAACACAGCTGTGACTGACAAAGACATCAATAGAGAGATTCCTAGTCAATGTCCATCAAATCACATCACATTGCTTATTTGAATGGCTCTCTAATTTTAAGAAAATCAGTGATGTCAGCCTGTTCAAGGGGAATGTTGAAGCTGTGAATAAACGGTTGGATTTAGATCGCTGCACGCGAAGAAGGACCCCTGCTACAACATGGCAGGCCATCACTACTGTTCTGGGATGCCTCTCACACTCTCCCCTCCAGCTTTTCGACACAGCATGCCAAGCTTGATGACCTTGAGGCTGGTAAGGGACCAGGGTGCCAGGTGACGAGGCTGGTTTGCCAGGTTTTAAACATGCCCCGATCACAGCAATACCTGGCAGACAAGTGGCAGCCCTCACCAGCGCCGCACACACACTCTGATAGTCATTACCTGAATTTAAACCAAACTGGAGGCTGTGTACTGGTCTCAACCCCCTACGAAACCCCAACTAATTAGTCCCCTTACGATTTCCGAGCATGCTGAGCATTTGCCAGTACACTGTCATCGTCATAAATAAATGAAAAGATGAATAGATAAGAGTCATTATGCCACACTGACAGGAAGCCTTGCACTGTGGCTGACATGTTGCATAACCAGAAAGGATATGGAAATGTCCCAGCAGTGGAACGTAACACAGACCTTTTGGAAGGTCATTCTTGAGGGGAAAAGGATTATTTCACCAAAATTACACATCTATTTATTTCATGTGGGCTTTGGAATCATTATTTCCAGCAAGGGGGCAGACTGCATACAGCATGCCTATAATTCCATTGTCATCACGTCAATAAAAAACTAAATGGAAAAACAAAAACTCATCTTTATGCTGCAGTGCAAAGAATACAGTACAATGCTATTCTATTGTTACTGTGTCAACAGTTTGTGTTTATGATACTAGAAAAACATTCAGCACATTTACTGCTATCATTAGCTATGAAAAGTCAGTCCAATCGGTCCAGTAACAACAAAAACATTTGACATTATTTAGTAGTGAAAGCACAAAGACAATTGAACCATTCTGGATGATCGATCTGGAGGCACTGATAAATATGAGCGGAGGAAAATTGTTGAAAATACAAACCCACTGAATGAAAAGCAACTGTATACATATATGGGGACTTATATGACAGAACCAAATCATGTCATGCAGTTATCAAGTAGCAAAAAAAATATAGAAAAGGCTGTAAATTGGATTAAAGTCTACAAGATATAATGTTCTATAACACCTGATGCAGTGTTGACTGTGTACTACTACAATACTAATTCAAACAGAATATTTGATTTAATTTGGTTTGTATAGACATAGGAAACAAAACTAAGGGTAAGGAAAAACACCATAGTTTGGCCTAAAATATGTATGCCCCATGACACACCGTCGTCAAAAAGAATCACTCACAATTTCCGGTCCTCTGTTTATAAGTCTGTGTTTGTTGGTCCCATCCGCCATCACACTCCAGTGAGACCAGGTTGTTAATAGTATATTAGGCTGTTGATAGTATATTCAGGGTCAGTAGCCCCAAAAGTGTTAGGTTAAAAGGTTCCCCATGGTGCAATATGTGACTTTGTAAACATGAAATGTAACTGATTGTATCTGAAGCAAAATGTGACAAAAGGTGTTTAACGCCGTGGCAGTTGTTGCTCAATAGCCCTGCACTGGACGAGTTGGGCAAACTGAATGGACCTGACAAAGGGACATACAGTCACATGACCAACATTCTGGTGGATGTTTTCTAAAAGTGTGATTTTAAGCTTCAAAATGACCACCTCTTATGTTGTATTGTTTCTTGGGTTTGGAAATTGTGTAAGTTGCTTTGACCGTGACATTAATCCTAGCTGAAATGCTGGGTGATGACCAAAGCTTAGGGCAACAGGGTTCAGTGGCTTTCCACCTTTAGTAGGTGAGCTGTTAGTAGGGTTGAGAGGCATTGAGGGTAAATAGGTCATGGCAGAGAAACACTGATCTGGTTAGAAGCAGTGAGGGGAGAGGAATAGGTATCGCATGCTGCATTTGTTGAGAAAGGACACAGAAGCCAGAAAGCTTGGGGATTTCGGTGAGCGAACAAGGGCAAGAAAAGAACAATGGAGATGTCCGAAGGCAACCTGATGTGGTTGTAAAATATATTGTGTGTGTGTTTATGTTTGCACTTACATTCCTATCTAATGCTGCATTGATGATTTTAATGTGTAGAATTCTGTTGGTCCCAGTGTGGATTGTACAGAATGATACTACTTGAAATAAACATTCATGTTCATTTTGAAAGTCACACTACAATTGTTGGATTTGTTTCTCAATTATTATAGAGAAAGCAAAAAAAAGGCTTTTAAATCTTTAAAGATCCTTATATGCTGCTCTTTCTGAGACTATGCATTTCACAGGACAGGAAGGCGCAACAAAACAGCTGCAACAACAACATAGCCCAAAAAAGCCAGGCCAGCACGCTGACATCTATAAAAAGGTTAGCTAAAATGAATATACCATTATTGAGAGCCATACAGTAAGTGGGTGTAAAGTTAACATTACTTTCAGATGCAAGTTTGGAAAAAGTGCATGATTAATGTGATAATGCAAATTTACTCCCTCTTAAAAATCTGGTTACAGTCTGGTGGAAATGTTTTTTTGAACACGCCTTAACACATGAACTATAACCTGCAATTTGGAACTATCTGAAAACAACTAGAAGTTAAGGAATACCTTCCTTCTTGCTTCTCTACAATGCTTTCAGTTTGAGACAAGATAATATTTCCAACAATATGAAATATTTTGATGCATTCTCAAAAGATTTTGACTTTGCAATTCAAAGCAGGTTGCTTCTAGAATGTTCTTGACTGAGGTGTAGTTTTCTTTACCAGTTGCAGTGCTACGGTTTTGCAGTTTTTCCAATTTGTTCCTAATGGGCAGCCGTCATAGCTATATGCCATCTTGGTAATGGGCCCAACTGGCTATTGTTCATAATAGCATTCGATTGGTCCGAATGGTCTCAGGTCCAGATTTATTGGCGTACGTGCCTGTCTGTCTGCCCTTGACTTGAGGCGTACATTACCTGCCTTTACCTCTGCCTCCATCTTTTGGAGGCAGAGGTAATAGACTAATAGACTAAGCAGAAATTAACTAATCATTTCGCAGTCTTTCCATTTGCTTGGCAGTGAGAGGCAATCCTAGACCAACCACTTCTACAGACTAATCAGCTCAGAGCAGAGGTGGCAAGTGCGTGTAAATGTCCAGGATTTAAAATTTGCTTTTGTTCAGCAGTGCTCTCACTCCCTCACTGACTCCTGCTTCTTTTACTTGACTATTTCCCCTCTCATTAATTCTTTATCCTTTGTTTCTTCAGCCTGATTGTCCCAGCTTCTTGTCTCCTTCTGTAGCTCTTCGTCTCCCTCTCAATCCTGCACTAATATGCCCTCACTTGTCTCAACCTTTCTCTCGCCTTTTCAATCTTTTCCCACTTTTCCTCTTACTCTGGTTTCTCCCTCATTCATTTCTACTCCCTCCATTCTCTCCAGCCCTCTCTCCCTGTCCTCTGTAACAGCCTCGTGTTTCTACTGGCTCCATCTGTCACGACCATGAAGGGCACAATGCCCGCTGCTCAGCTCAAACCTCGGAGCTGCCACTCTGGCTACTGGACTGAACACACTGGCATATGTGTTGTTAAGAAGAATGGCACTACACGACACACACACGCATAACACAGACAGAGATGCACAGCCAGGTGGTGGTGCCATGCATATATGCATTCTCAGGAATTGTGTGTGCTTGCGTGTCCAAGTATTTCAGAGCATAGCACTCATACAGTATTTGCACACACACACTCACACACTAACTTTCTGATAAACTCAAAATATACAGTTTTCGGAGAGCAACATATTTTTAGGTGGTGACGCGAATAGCATGATGTTCTAATGTGGGGTAGATACTGTATCCCTCATATGTTTAGAATCCAGCGAAAGAAGAAGGAAGTGTGACTGTGTTTAAAAATGGGCACATTGAAACTTTTTTGGAAATACAAACCACCATTGCCCACAGCAGCAGTAACTGCTATATGATAGTTTTGGTGCTATGCCGTTGTTCCGACGGCCCAACAAACGGAACCCCAATGGTCCGAAAAATGTCCCATTGGACCTTAAGACCATTTGTCCGACAGTCCATTATTCCAAAAACATACTCCTTCTGTAAGCCCATTGCTCCGAAAATACAAACTCCAACCAAGAACAATCACAGCTCTTGTGCTGCATGTAAATAATTCAATATTTCATCAGAAGGTGACTTTATTTTGACCCTTTGCGGACAAGAGAATATGATGGCAAAACTTGTTTTACAGTGGTGTAACCGAATAAACAACCCGTGATATTTATCATATTTTGTTTAGTTTTGAATACTTATTTTAAAACATGGCCTAAGACTTTTGTTAAGGCATAATTAAAGGCTGTACTCTTAGAGCATTATCCTCAGTGATGTTGACTTCTGCTACATCTACAATTATCTACATCTACGAGACTATCTGCAGGTGTAGGCATAGACTTTGTACTGTAGCATGTGCATCACCTCCTCTCACACACAAAGCACTGTGTATGCATGCCGGTTTAGCTTCCCTAGCTCATCGATGACCTGGTGTCACAATAGGCACAAATGGGGGAAACCTGGGCTCAGCTACGCTGTCTAATTATATGTGTTCAGATTAAGAACAAGAGGACACATGCATGCTCATAGACGGATGTGCACAGAAACGGATGTGAGACAATCCTGATCTGAACAGGGCAGCAGTGCCACAGTGTTGAGACACAGTCAATGGGTCTGACCTTGGACTGTCTGCAATTTGAACAGTTTAGTGAGGCATATTGTGTGTACATGTGTGACCGATGAAATCAGGTGTTGGGGAAATTCTATCGAAACCCAATTGACATGTTGCAAATAATATGAAGTATAGTTTTATTCTGAAGGCTGAAAAAATATTTCACAAACGGATTAACATTTAGCAGGATGTAACTGATATACTTTAGCTCCTTATGGTTTCCTACTGCGGACTCGCAGAAACAAAACTTGTTATACATATGTATACATATTAAGAATCTCCCCACACAGTGCCCACTTTTCACAACTATTTAATTGCACAGTTCGCTTTGCCAAGTCAACGGTATTTATTTAACCAGACACACATTATAATTGGAATTTTTCACATCATTACTTTATTGGGGGGAAATAAAGAAAGAAGGAAAGGCATCAAAGCTTTATTTCCATTTTAGGAAATATTATTTAGTTTGGCCCTTTCAAATTCATTACATTTGAATGCTGCCAAAAACACAGCTATGAATGGTCATATATACCTCTTTTTGGGCAATATTTTATGTGTCAGTGAAAAAAAGAGAGTATACAGAATAAGTGTGTGTTTTTAGGTATGGGGCTTTTTGTGTGTAACTGCTTGTCTTTTTCTCTGTACATACCAACAAGCAAAGTTTAAATGTGTTTGTGTGCCTGCGTCTTCCTTTGATGTGTCAGTTTTTTGATATTTCCATCCACCTTGTTACTATAGTCACCCGCTTCAAAGCACAGCGCTCTCCAGTCTGGTTGCCAATGGATACCATAACACATCACTTGATACACCAGCGTCATTTCATTCTCCTCGCAACGCTACTCAAATTAAAAGCACTTAAGTGACATGAAATGCATTTACCATATCTACAACCATTATAGCTAGATTCATTCATACTGTCTTACAGAGTGTACTGCCCAATAACATTACACGTTTTCTCTTCTGTAACAAACAGGATAAACAGCTAAGAGTGGCATAGATAGATATATCAATTTACAAATGATAGATATGAGTCCGTGTCTGGCATCATTAAAAATCTGGCTCTCTGTCCCACCCCCGACATAACACTAGAAAGAGCTTCTGTAAGAAAAAACACAAGCTACAGGTCCAAATGGGTTTGTTAAAATCCTAAAATGACTAAACCTGGCCCAAGGGACTGTTAGAATAAGTGTTTGGATTTTATAACCATTTTTATAAAAGAGAACACAATAGCAGCCAGGGGAAAATCAGATTATTAGGATCACTATGCAAATGTGTACTCGAACGATGCGCTGATATCCTTGCCATCTTTTCGTAGAAGTGGCTTGGAGAGTAAGAAGTAACACTTCCTTTAGGGCATCTGTATCGCTCTGCCAGCATGTTAATATTAGCAGTGGCATAGTAAATGTCTCCAATTTTTTTTATATACAGTGTATACTGCACATATGTGTGTTGCATGATACCATGGGGGTGTGTGATCACATCAAAGTGGGATGTATTATAATTGCTGTCAGCTCATGAAGCAATCTTCATTTTGCATACACACATACACACACTTAAGAGGTTTATATCCAGTCAAACGTAGGATATTCCATGTACTGAGGGAAATCTGTTGCAGCACTTTGATTACAGTAATGTCCACATCCTATACATACTAATGTCACAGAAATATGTCATGTGCTTAGGGCTTTGTGTAAATAAAAAAAGCCCATCATTCTCATCACTGTCCCCACACACTGCTAGGATTAGAAACAGGGTTTTAGGGGAAACATGTAATTGACAGGCTCCTTTTGACCAAGGCTTTTATCTTTCTTGTTCCCTGCGTTAACACACGGTAGCTTCACAGTGTTGCATGGGTGATAAATAGTATGGCTGCCTTATGCAAAACTGTCTGATACAATGTTGGTGATGGTGAACTGGGATTCTTGGAACTGGATATTTTTTTTGTGTTTTAGGCTGATGTTATAGTGAGCAATGGAGACATGAATGGCGAGGACAATAACAAGGAAGTGTTATGTGTAATGTTTGCACACCATTTTGTTTATACCCATATTCTGTTGGGTTGGCTAACTTTGCTAACGTGCCTTATGTGCATGGTTTAAATGTGCATTAATTGGTTTTCTGGCCACTTCGGGGCAGCACAACAGGCTGTAAACACAATACAGACAAATGGCAAATATGTGAGAAAACTGTAGCTTTTTAAAACAAGCGAACACAAAGTACCATAAGCATTCATTTTGCAGTCTTGTTTGTGCACCTGCCAGATTTGAATCAACTTAATTTGTTTCATCGCAGTTCTGCACTACACAAACTCTGCATGGATATATGTAATGCATAGCTGCTAAATGGTCGACTGCAGTTATCAGCTAGAAGCTAACCTTGTCTGTGTACCATTTGGCGCAGGGCATGTAGTGTACGGTAGGGTTTACTTGAACTTTTTTTACGAAAAGAAACTGCCTGCTTCTGCTCAAAGGACTTTTGCATAAGTGTAGCTGGCCAATCAGGCAGTGCCTACCAGCAGACAGTCGGACCCCATAGTATCTACGCAGCACACATCACTGTAGGCTATCCAACACCCTCTTCAGCGAGTGGCGTAGGAGCGACAGGGCCCTCTTGGTAGAGGGCTCCACCTTTGCTTAAAGAGGGTCAGGTGCATCACAACAGACACCACTCACCCTTTCCATCAGTCCTGTGTCGTTCCAATGAGCACAGACCCTGAAAGGAGCCCAACATGTTCAATAGATTTAACTGTACAAATGGACACCCTACCAAACAACGCTGCTGACACTGCTAAGCTGACACTGCTGAACTCCTCACGATCCCTAGAAAAACCATCTACCAGCAGCTCACGACCAACACAAGGGTCACATCCAATCCCCAACCGGAGGTTCCCACCCAATAGACAGGGGTCTCAGGCGACCCCCACCCAAACGATCCTTCACCTGCCCTGATATACGCCAAGAACCATCAGCGGACCAGATGGGGTCACCCCGACGGGGCCAGGCCCGAACAACATCCCATAAATACGGATCTCCCCCCGACCGAAATGTCTCACGATTCCAGATACGGCCATCTACCAGCGACCCACGACCATCGCAGGGTCTACGCCCAATGCCCAGCCAAAAACCTCCGCAGGTTAGACGTAGATCCTCCCCTAACAAGGGTCCGGGTCGATCCCCACCCGGATGGTCTTTGAGCTACCCGGGTACACGCCAGGAACCATCCAGGGATCAAATACAGGCATACCGACATAACGAAACCCAAACTAAATAGCGTGAATAAGAATATGTTCAGTAGAACAGCTTCATGTCCAAAAATTTCCTAAGCTAGTTTTTGTCAGCAAGGAGAACTGAGCTTGGTCAACTTGGATGTTCATCTTCAAGAAAATGCTCAACATTTATTTCTTCTGTGACCTAAGTAGTAAGTTGAAGTAGGCCTGTTTTGTTTGTTCTGCCAATGCAATTTTAGTTGTCGATTTCTGGCCAGCTGTCCTTGAGGTCCCATGGGCTGACTATCTGACAGGATACTTAATCGTCACTCAGTGTGTGTGGCTGACCTGTCAGTAAACAGTACACTCCTTGGAGATAAATGTCTCAAGGTGGTGAGGAAGTTTTCCACCTCTCACTTATGATCTTTTTTGTTCAAGAAATCAGCCGCATAAATATCTTTTAAGCTTGGTCATTGAGAGTAAAGGAGAAAGTAGTGTTATCCTGTCATAGTCACACATTTTATAGAAGGGAGAGTTATTGGTGGATGGATGGGTTACCAAAACATCTGACTTTGACATGGTAGACTGCGGTTCATTTTTCACATTTCCGAGTAACATTGCTTTCTTTTAATCATGACCATGATTGTTCCAAATCCATAATAGTTATGGATACAAAAGCTCCCCTAACCTGAACAAAGTGTTCATCACAAAACACAGTTGCAGAACACACAGCAGCCTGTTTGTAGAAACCAAACGTGGAATATTACACTTGGGAAAGAGACTTTGTGACTGCTAGCCACAATGTTAGCTAGAATGTACTAACAACTAGTTGTCAATATATCGTTGCAGCAACAGTGTCACCGAGACAAATTCTCAGCACATTCATTGTAAGTAATACCCCTGCCTATTTCATATGCACTCTATATCCTCACAATTCATACGTGCTTCGTTCTTTTATTTTTTTCTGCCAGAGCAGCCTCAGATGAACCCTGCTTTACTTTGGAATGGGGCATCTCCATCTTCATGCCCCAGTGTCTAATGAGTTGAGAGATAAGTGGCAAAAGTGTGCTTAAATGAAACTGCCTTATTATAGTATTGGGTTAATGACCCCCCCCAACCCCACACCTCTTCTGTTCCTCCATCCTTCGTCCCCCTCAGGTGTTGTCGTTGACATGTGGAAAGAAAATAATTTATGGTGTGCTCATCACACACACAAACAAAGGGTTTATGAGGGAATACTATGATGCTTCACACATTGGAAGTCTTGAGCACACACACCTCCATTTAAGTTAAGGGGCAGTCAATCTTTATCATTTGCAGCCCTATAGATCCGCTGTCTCCACTGATGTTAAAAATGTTCCCACCCTTCTCTCCATATCAGCAACTGCTAGCAGGCAAATTCATCCACAGGTACCTGGGCATGTATAAAAAATATATTTGGATCCAATTTATTCTGTTTGTAGGCGTGTACAGGTAAAACAAATTCTACAGTGGGCTTGTCAGCGAATAGAGGAATGCTGGCTGCAGCTCCCTGGAGTATTTGAGTTTCAGAGCTAATCATTCATGAATTATTGTAATACCAACATTACTGATGGAGCAAAAATGCTTTACCGAAGTCAAATATTTAAAGTGCAACAGACAGTTTGTACTATGTCAACGATTGAGGAATAGAGGTCCATTGTGTCAATGGAAAAGAGTAAACTATATAATTCTATCAGGTCAGTGATATATGGAGCAAAATTTTAGTGTGACCTCATGTAGACCCTGAATTTCTTGTCTTTAAGCTGCCTTCTACTCTTATATAAAATATGCATTATTATAGCATACAGTAGGCTACAGTACACTTAGAAATGCAGTCTAAATTACTATATTTGTATACGTAATCATAAATTACTATAGCATGCAATTTCTCGATCATAAAGCTACTTACGATGTTCAAATAAATAAGTATAATCCTGTGTCAAATGATATCATCAATACACAGATCTTTTGCTTGTGACTAAGTACAGTGTAACACAAGCACCCACATACCATGTCTATGTAAAGGTGCAGGCACAAAAAGGTGCCTACGGTTTGTGTAGTTCATCTGGAGGTAAAGTACTACAGCGATTTAGTATTACAACTCTATAAAATCGGGGGACTCACAAGACACACAATTTTAGAGAATGTTCAAAATGTATGCAGCATGAGCTTTACTTTTAGTCCATATTATGATTCAAGCCTCAAAGAGTGTATCCTACAATGTCCATAATGGAATGTAATGTTGTCTGTCATTAGACCTTCCCTGCCTGTGTAAATGGCTTCATCTTTCAAACATCCCGACCCCAGACCATGTCACGATCACCCTGATGACATTACTATGACATCATCATATTATTTTTCTCTGCCTTTGAATCTTCGGCTCACTCCAAAGTCACTGAAGATGATACCCAGCTGTTTTTACAGGTAGTAGTAGTCCACACCATGATGTGGAAACTCTTCTGTCTGTGAAAAATCGGTGGAGTAATATTATATTTGATTTATTATATTTTGACTTTGAGAAATATTCATGGGGAATAACCTTAGGAATATAAATTGATTTTATTGATGACTGTTGATGCATGTACTGCTGGTGCATAATGTAGTCAAAGTCTGACATGAAACCTTTCTGCTCTGTCAAATATCCAATAAGGTAGAAATGCTGAAAAGCAAAACAAAGACAAAACAGTTGGTTTGTGTCGAAATCCATCATAGAAGATAAATTTATTTCAAACTCCAATTATCCTGCCATGGCAAATGTATGATTGTGATAAAAATGCATTTAAAGCAGAAAACCATACAGTACAATAAAAGTGAAGAGTAAAGGGAAAAATAACAAGAGTGATGAACAACAGGTGCAGGATAATAAAGGTGAAAATAGCAAGTGAGTATTAAAGAAGTGAAACGGGGTGCAGAGGGGAAAATTGGTACTCCCTGTGTGATGTTTCTCACCTGCCCCCTGGTCTGCCATATGCTTGACATGACGTTAACAGAAAGATCAAGACATATTGGCATCCTGCCTCTGCATCTCCCAACAGCCCTCCCTCTTGTCTGTCTCCATCAGTGTCTCATTTCCTCTCTCTCTCTTTCTCTACTTTGTCACACTCTCCTATGTTATTTCCTGCTTTGTCTCTTTTTTGTTTTTATCGTTCACTTTCTTGCTGATAACATCTCCATCCTATTTCTCTACATATTTCTCATTAAATATCACCCTCACCTTCTTTCCTCTTGCCCTAATTGAATTGTACCTGCTTCCACTCTCTCCTCCACCTCTTCTGTATCACATTTCCCATTCATCCCCTCTTCTAAATCACTGACTTTTCCACGGTCTCTAACTTTTTGCATTCCAAAGCTTTATTCTGACAACTTCTCATGCAATACGATGGCACATACAATTTAAACAAATTGCACCGGTCGCATAGTTGGGCTACAACAAGGAACAACAGCATCCCATCTTCATTAGTTTGGACAATAATGATTACGCAAATTATATCATTTTCGTCCTCAAGAATGATCAGCAGTGGTAAAAGACATTAAACGCCAGCTAAAGAGTATGATCAAAAAAGGTCAAGTCATTCTCCTGTATGAAGTAACTACAGATGAGCTTTATCAACAGTATAGCAGCATCACCTTGTGAGACATCTGGGTTTGCAAGTTCAGATTTTGTATTGTAATGGGAAAGTATGTTATAGTATAGATCGTAATACAGATATCTTGACCACGTATATAAGTTAGGTTATGTTATAGTATCATGTGTAATGTTTAAAGAATGTACTACTGAATGTGAGGAAGTCAGGAGATGATTTTAATTAGTTTAGTATCCAGGTGTCTTGTTATCTGTTATCTTGTACACTGTTTCTTTGTTGGTAAGACGGAGACACAGAGAGACCTTGACTAACAGACATCCTTTGTCTGAAATACTTTTACTCCCCTTTTTACGCATTATCTGAAGTTGTAAAGGCGTGAACTTTTGTATGCATAAATGATGTTGAATATTGCATTTCGTCGAAGAAGGTTTCACGCAGTCGACTGAATACGTGGTTGCTGTGCTTTCTTCCCTCTTGCGCAAGAGAATAAACGGAAAAAGACAACTTTGAATCTTCTGATGACTTCATTATTGATTTGAGAACACAAACTCTCTCCTCCCGATTAACCTAGACATTTTCCACCACAGTATGCTTCCATTTGAAACTTGATATACAAAATTGCATACCACAAATCACAGCCAAACTGAGATAATAAAACAGGCCTAGGATATAATGTCAGCCCGGGCCAGTCTCTGCACACTATAAACAGACTCTATATCTTTAGTAACATACCTTTTGTTTGTTAGTTTATTACTACACACAAGAAACAGCATCAATACCAAAAAATAGTTAAAAACAGCCAAATGTTATTCAATTGCACTCCCATAATTAAGGCAACAGGAATAAATATTAATATATATATTATTGTTCTGCACTTTTAGAGTGTTTGTTTTTCACCTAGCATTTCCTCACGCGCTCTGACTTTTCAATATTATTTATATCCACCATATGTCCTGCATATCTACAATTAATGACTAAGTATTGATCACATTTATTAGTTTTTCAAAAACATGGAATCAACTTGTAAATCAACTTATTTTTTATTTTATTTTCAAATGTAAATTGTGTTAGTTGTAGTGTCAATTTTGTTGTTGCTAGTAGAGCATGACAGCAGCTTGGCGATCTCTAGAAACACCCTCTAAAGTCTCACCAAAATGAAAAGAAGTCCAATCAGCAAAACTAGAAAAACCAGTGTGGGTATGCAGAGCCTATCAGAGTCAAGCTGATAAACTACGTGGTGATCAGTTGAGCCTGGAACTCCAGCTCAGTCAGACTTTTGACAACATTTTTTCAGTTCTAGAACTTCTTCATATTTTCTCACATGTCCTCTCACTCGCTGATTCTTTGTACTCCTTCATCCACTTTCCCTATAGTCTTTGGTTGCAGCTGTTCTTTTGTCCTTTAAATAATGCAGGTTGTTCTTTGAAATTTTGAGAAAATTGAAAGACCCTTGCTCTCCAATGTATCTTCAGTGATGATTTATATATTTATAAATGTGTATATTCTATTCCCATTAATACTCATAATGATCTTCAGTTAGTGTAGTTGAAAACCTCATCCCTAAACTCAGGCTCGTTCTCTCTCTTCCCCGTCTTCACTCTTGCCTCGCTTTCAAACTCGTCAAGTGCTCTTTGGGTGGCGCCTCATTTCCATTTTGATTTCTCTTTGCCTTTGTAGTGGTTCATCATCTCCCCGTCTCGCGGCCTCCCTACCCTCAACCCCTCTCTCTTTACTCCCCCCGGCTTTCATCTCTACCCTTCTTCATCCTGTCCTCGTGGCTTGTTTATCTATTGGCATGTTTATACAGACGGCCACTGACCCATTAACCGCACCAAACAGTGCCTTGTCTCATCTTTGTCAAGATTAGAGAACATGGCTCAGATGTCTATAGGCTGATTTTTACATTTGAGCTTTCTTTCCTACCAGTATATTATCTGAAATAATAATAATAACAATAATAATGAGGAGGGTAGCAGTTGATGATCTGAGGGTACGTGTAAGAGGAGTGTGGCTAGGTAGGAGGGGGCAATGTTATGGAGAGCTTTTTGAGGGATGCAGAGAAGTTTTGATGCGTTTTTCTATATGGAGCCAGTGGAGGTTTTGGAGGACAGGGGTGATGTGTTCTCTGGAGCAAATGTATGTGAGTATCCGGGCAGCTGATTTTTTAAAGATTTTTAAGTGAACACTAAAAAGAAGGCTATTGCAGTAGTCTAGTCTCGAGGTGATAAATGAGTGGATAAGGGTTTCAGCTGCAGAAAAGGAGAGGGATGGGCCGAAGCAGGCAATGTTTTTGAGATGGAAAAAGGCTGTTTTGACAATGTGGTTGATGTGGGATTCAAATGAAAGCTTTGAGTCAAATTGGATTGGGTGATAAATTTAGTAGAGATGTATAATAGGATGTCGTCCACATAACAGTGAAACCGGAGACCATGCGGACACATTTTGTGACTAAGGATGACGAGGAAGGGACCAAGCACCGAGCCTTGGGGGATACTTTGTGACACAGGGGCGAGGTCAGATTTGCAGTTGTTTACATAAAGGAAGTGTTGTCTTTCTGAGAGGTAGGATTTGAACCATGAGAGGGCAGTGTCTTTGTTACCAAAAGAGGATTCCAGGCAGGGAGGATGGAGTGGTCGATGGTGTCAAATACTGCAATGAGGTTGAGTAGGATGAGTGTGTTGAGGAGACCGGCGTCTGAGGTAAGGAGGTCATTCATCGAGAGCAGTTTCAGTGCTGTGTTGTATTCTGAAACCAGATTGAAACAATTCATAGAGGTCATTGGAGTCAAAGTGGGTTTTCAATTGTGAGGCAACAGTGCGTTCATGCATTTTCGAGAGAAAAGGGAGATTTCATATAGGTAGGCAGTTATTTGGGATGTCAGGTTCAAGTCCAGGCCTTTTAAGGATGGGCGTAACAGCAGCAACTTTGACTGCAGATGGGAAATGACCAGTAGAGAGGGAGGAGGTAATTGCTTCAAGGCTGAGTGCTGGGAGACAGGCTTTTACATAAGTGAAAGGGATGGGGTCAAGGGCACAGTTGGGAGTCTTCATGCCAGAGATCTGGCTTCTAAAGGTCAGAGGTGGTGATTGGGCAGAAGTTAGGGAGGTGCTGGTCGATAAGAGAAATTGGAGTATTGGACAGAGAATGGGTGGAGTTGGCAGTGGCCAGTTCACTGTGAATAGTTACTATTTTGGTTTGAAAAAATGTTATGAAGGAGTTGCATTTATCATTTATATTATGGGAGTATCAAGTTTCAGGATTATGGATAAGTGATCAGATTATAGATGGTATATAGAGATACTAACGATAAATAGTAACGCCAGTAGAGCACACTAGTTCCAGGATGTCCATGATTGTGGGTGGGGCATGTAACATGCTGGGTGAGGTTGAAAAAACTGATTAGGTCCAGTGGGTGGGGATGTTGAAATCACCTAGATGGTGAAATTGAGCAGAGCTGGGTAAGTAGTCCAGATAGTTGGGAGAAAAAATCGGGGTGGGGCTTTGGAGGGCGGTAGAAGATAGCAGTGACCAGAGGTTTGGGACCAGAGAATGTGAAGGCTAAATATTCAAAAGAGTTGTGAGCGAGATTTAACTGGTTTAGATGTCCTTATGGTGTATGACTGCAATTTCACCCCCACGTCCCTCAGAGCATGGTTTGTCCATCTATGTATAGCCATCTGGTGTGGTTTGATTCAATAGAAAATAATCAAGGGATTTTTGCCAAGTTTCTGTAATGCAGAGTAGATGAAGCATATTGTCTGTGATGAAGTCATGAATGAGGAGCCTTTTATTGTTAAGGGACCAGGTGTTCTAGAGAGGGCCCTTTGAAAGGGGCGCAGATTGGCCATGTTCGCGTGGGGTTCGTTGTTGTGATGACGCAATGAGGAAGTAGGGAGAAACCACAGAGATGGGATGGAGTTTTCCTTATATGATGTGAGGGTCCAAGGACAGAGGATGTCGTATGTTGTACATATTGTAAAGCCCTCTGAGACAAATTTGTGATTCTTACTATTGGGCTATACAAATTAAATTGTATTCAATTGAAAAATGAAGTGTATATAGTAAGAAACTAAATGCATTTATGGCACCGTGTCAGACAGCAGAATAAGAAGCCATGAGACAAAAGACGAGAGTAAAAGAGTCACAATAACATAAAAGAAGGGATAGTGAAAAGTGAAACCTGCCGTATATACTGTAGGGATTAACATTATCAGACAGAAAGGTGTAGGACTTATGTGACACTGAGCAGAGCATCCAGAGAGACCTCAGTTGATCCTCCATGCACAAACTACACATCTATCCTTGGAAGACAAAATTCTCAGAGGGCTTACAGAGTTGTCACACATTAGATGTCGCTCGAGGTGGCTCAATTGTGGTGTTGATTGGACTAGATCTCTGCATCCTGTCAGGGTTTTGTTTGCAGAGCCTTTATAATTCAGCACCAATTTGGTGGAGAATAAAGCCATTACAGTGGGCTTGAGAGAACTCCTGCGAGGACAAATACAAAATTCTCAAGGGAGGATTACATTTAAACACACAGTAATGGCTACCACCACTATTTTATTTAACTTATGCTGTCTTGCTATGAGGTAGAGCAGGGGAACAGGTAGACAATCAGAGCTATATTGTCTGTTCTTATTGTATTCATGTACAACTGGTTTAGCTTCAACTAACTTAATTAACTAACTAACTGCACAACTAAACGGTTCTGATGGGCAGATGAGAGGTTAAGCTGCATGCAGTGGCGGCTGTTCCTCTGGGGACATCTGCATCTTGTTGGATCATGGTAGTTGTTGAATCACATTCTTCCATCTCTCGCTCTGTGGCAGTTGATTGGGCTTTCTCTGATACCTTCGGAACCTGGTCGTCTTCTCCGTTGAGGTTTGGCTTGAACCGTTCTTCCTCGTCTCCATCTACCTCAGCGGGATGCCGAGTCATTTTATCACCCCCCCTTCCTAGCAGCAGGGGTCATCATGGCATCTTTGCCAGTTATAAAATGTATTTCATCTTAGAGTCTTTACTTTTAGAGTCTTTTGATCTCAATAGTTGCTGGAATAAATCTTCAGCAGTGGGCCTTCGAGCCCGCAGACGGACAGAACTGCCTCCTCCCCCCTTACTCCTGGGCCTGACGGTCGGGAGGGGGGGTTCAGAGATCACCTTTCATTATCAAAGTCCATAGTCAAAGTGCTGTGTCGAAGAAAAGTGTGAGGAGTGTCCTCTTACGTCTATTTGCCTGTTCTTCTTGAGAAAGGTCAGTGCAATTGTATGGCATAGACTATTTAATTCTTCCATATTTGAAATGTTAGCTATCTCAGCTGCCGAACAATACCAAACAGTTTGATATAAATCACTGAATAAAACCTGATCAATTAACAATTGAATTACATAGATAGGCATTGTTATGACAGACAGGCCTATATAGAAATACATGTATGTGTACCTATATGCAAAACAAATTAATGGATAACATTAATCTCAACATTTAAGCACAAATCAGTGTCCTGGGTGAGAGACAAGATAGGGAGAGGAGAACAGTCCCCCCCCTTTCCCCCTTTCGTGTCCTGTGCTGTGGTTGAGATGAAGTTGCAGGCCGAGCAATTACCATCCAGTTCATAAAGCAGAAAACAGAATAGTAAACAGACTTGGCTATCATGAACTTAACTATACATAACTTTTATAAACTCAGATGTTTATATATATATATATATATACTGTGTATGTATATATATATAATACAGGAATTTCCTAAGATTAAGAGTAGCATATCAAGTAAAACTTCTTTAACTTGTTTATTACGATTGGATGCGTCTCCGTGTCCTCAGGAATGTCGCTGATCGTAAAAAACGGAAAGGGCCATGACCTTGTAGGGCTAGCCGTAACGGTTTGAGAGCCGTGATTGATCCCAAGTCGTATCTTGAGTTTGTCCAGGCACAAGGTAAATCGAGAGTCGAACCATTTAGTGCACTGTGGGTCATGAGAGTAGTTCCTGAAACAAGTTTATTAGTTAAGATTTTGTCATCTTTACGTGGATCTTCGCTACACATGACATTGCTTCAGTTCATATTTCTAAAAAATCTGCAAGGCAGGAACCTAGTTTTCGTCATTGCTTGTGAGTCTTGTTGTCCTTCATGAGAACATGAACCCTGTAACCCATTTGTCTTTCATATGAATCAGATTGGAAATGATAGCAGGACACATACAGATACAAACTGCTCAAACAGTCTCTAAAAGTGTAGATTTTGATCTAAAGTATATCACTACATTAGATTATTCAAAGCCATTAGCTATGCTGGTAGAATGAGTACAACATACTGTGGAGAGCAGTAAACTTTGCCCGTTGCACTCTGTCTTCAAACCCTAATTTAATTTGGAGCTGTAAATACAACTGAGGATGAAGTGTGCAGCCCACAAACTGCAGATCTCATTGAAGCAAACAAGATAGGGTGAGAAATAATTCAGTGCATCAGCCGTAGGGGTCCTATAGACAAAGTACTGGAGATGTGTTAGTATCTCCCATTTTCTCAAACCCATAAAAGTCCTCTCCATTTCTTCCTCTTTGACTCTATATCTTTCTCTGTCTCCACAGCCTGAATAGATAGTTTATCTTGCGACATTATAGCACAGCAACAGTTCAGTAAAATAAATAAAAAATATGAAAGAATTAAAGAATATGGCTGCTAACTCTTGGATGATTCATCCTGGGTATGTGGAGTCTCACACATTATCAGCGATACAGAGAGCTGTAAAAAAAGCAAAAGCGGGGCCAAGAGACCTATGAGGCAGAAGAGGAAGCAAGAGAAAGAGGCAGTGGTGTGCAGGGGGGGCAGTGGAGTAGAGGGAGGTTAGAGGGAGGAGTGCAAATGGCCTGGAAAGGAATCTGTTAGTCTCCTAGTTCTGGAGGTGCTTCGACAATAGATAAGAAAACATTAACTGCTGCGGTGATACATCTTTAATGGCACTTTATGGGCCCTGTCTTCAGCTAAAACAATTGAGCCATTCTAGCGACACTGGGTAATATACCACAAAAATAAGATGAAAGCTGGTGCGTGTTTATGCACCAGTGTGTTTGGCAACAGTGGAGGATAAGACTCAAGAACGAGGAGAACAGAGGGGAAAAAAGCTCAGCAAAAGAAAAAGATGATTTGGCACAGGCGTTAACTTGATTAAAAAGTTGTTGCGGTTGCAGGAGGAGTGTCGTTATTCAGCCATCCATAACTGAAGAACACCAACAGATTGCTTGGCTCCCAGCTCATGCAATTGTTCCAAGGCTTGAAAGGAATGAAACATGTCACTTCCATCCAAGGAATGACATAAATAGGATTCAGAATATGAAATGTACTATGAATTAATGAACAAATGGTCTTTAACAGTTTCCTCTGTTGGTTTGTTCCCAAACTTAACGTTGAAGAAATACAATCCACATCCAGTAGAAGAAAAAGGTTCCTGACAAAAATGTTTTGTGTGTAGCTTACATAAGGACACCAAGCCAATGACCCTTGGGCGGGGATACAATATCATAAAGAAGAGTTTACATTCTATGATTATTGAAATATAAAACCTGTTTTTAAGACCCATTATGATTATTTTTTTTACAGAAAAGACTAAGTTCAACAGATTTTTTCTCCGTCAAAATGATTACTTGGTCCCAACTGATATAAATATTGGCTACAATTTACAGCAAAGAAAGAAAATATAATTGATCAACTAAATAAAATGTGATTTTTTTTTTTTTTTTTTTTTAAGTCACCAATAAATAAAGGTGTGTGTGTGTGTATATATATACTTTTTAAATTATTACTGCAAACAGTTTTTATAAACATAAGACATAAGTTCAACATACCCAATTTTATGAAGCAGAATTTTGTGAACAATTATTTGTGGCAATGCAGCAAAATTGTAGCTAAAAAGAGCCAGCATGTGTTCAAAGTAGGATAGCTACATCAGTAAATCTTCTAAAAGAAGGTCAAGAGGTGGAGGGGATCAATGCCATTGAATCAACCCAGAGCATGAGAGGAAGGGAGGGTTAAGATGGAGAGATAGAACAGGGAGAGCAGCAGCAGCGTCGACTGGGAGAGCAGGGTAGGTGGGTCACAATATACCAACAGGACAAAAGGCCGCTGGGGCCTTCGATTAGCCCCAGTAGCATTCAATAGTGGTTCGCTGGAGCTCTCTGAGGGAGTGACAGTGAGTGGTATTTGTAGGGCAAGAGTAAGAGATGTCAGGGAGTGTTTATATCTGTGTGTGTGTGCGTGTATTTCTGTATGGTGGGTAAAACCAAGAAAAAAGATCCTCGGGTACATAGGACATGGTAGGTCAAACTGTCACACAGGTTACACCACATTTCCATTGGCAAAATGAATTGTATTAAAGTAAACATTTACTGGCTTTAATTGTGTTTTTGTATTTTCACATTACATGTTAGACATTCACTTGATTTTTGGAGCCCTTAACTATACTTGAGTAGGATGAGACAGAGAACTGTCTGGACTGATCTATTAGGAAACCATTCCAGCTCCTCCAACTCCCTTGTATATCTAAGTGCATAGACCAGGCCTTCAACTCCCACTGAATAAAATCAAGTTGTAAGAACATCAATTCATTTTTTAAAATACTGCCATTCATCATCCCTCTCCCATATATTCCTCCTATAGTTTCAAGTTATGTATTATCAAAAGCAGAAGTAGCATAAAAATCTTGGGTCTCAAGCTAGAATATATAACATA
Source organism: Anarhichas minor (assembly GCF_050575085.1). Lineage (NCBI taxonomy): Eukaryota > Metazoa > Chordata > Actinopteri > Perciformes > Anarhichadidae > Anarhichas > Anarhichas minor. The sequence goes on from NW_027466456.1 coordinate 11,689,792, forward strand.
AATTAATATGAAATAAAGTAATGTGTGGTTGACATTATTTGCAAACATGAAGAGGAATGTAGTAAATGTATATGCATGACAATGTTTTTAAACGCTAAGTAAAGTATAGGGAAGACCTTATTTCCTACCCGGAAAGGAGTATAAACATCAGAATCAGAACCGGTTATTGCCAAGTACGTTACACATACAAGGCATTTGTTTATGAACCCAACTGCAGAATGGAAGAAACAATGTTGAAAATACAGACTGCGGCCCATCAGGACGTCTTGGTACTGATGGGCCACAGCCTCCTGCCAGAGGGAAGGGGCTCGAACAGTCTATGTCCAGAGTGAGAAGGGTCGGCTACAATCTTTCTTGAATTGCTTTCAGGGTCCTGGAAGCCAACAAGTCTTGGAGGGATGGCAGATTTCAGCCAATCACCCTCTCAGCAGAGCGAATGATACGCTGCAGTCTGCCCTTGTCCTTGGCAGTGGCTGCAGCGTACCAGACGCTGAGGAGTCATGAACATGAGGAGCAGAGGATAGACTTCATATTGTAGAAGTGCACCATCATTGTCTTTGACTGGTTGAACTTCTTCAGCTGCCTCAGGAAGTACATCCTCTGCTGAGCCTTCTTGGTGATGGAGCTGATGCTAAGGTCCCACTTGAGGTCCTGGGTTATGGTGGAGCCCAGGAAGCGGAAGGGCTCCACAGTGTTGACGGGGGAGTCACACAGGGTGATAGGTCTGGTGGTCAAGTGACATGGTCAAGTGTGTTACTTCAGCCTGAGCACAGCTAATGTGTTGATGGTATCTCGGCTGGCTCAAGTTGTTAAAATCCCTGGCGTCAATAAAAGCAGCCTTCTGCTGCGAGGTCTTGGGCCCGGCCTGTTGATAATTTCATAGAGCTTGTCCAGTGCTTGGGTGGTGTCGGTGTGTGGTGGAATGTACCCCGCTGTGAGAACAACTGATGACGACTCCCTCAAGAGATAAGAAGGACAGCATCTGATAATATGGTGCTCTAAATTATGTGCAAAGCCCATAGAAATGATCTTCACATCTAAGCACTACTTGTAATCATGAGCCTCCCCCGCTTTTCCACGATGTTTTGTCCAGTCCTGCCAATGAATGGAGAGCACCTCTTGAACAAAGTTTCCATAAAAACCATGACGTTTAATTTCTTGATGTCCCCGTTGAAAACCCATCCTGTTTCTGAGTTCATCCAGCTTGTAATCCAGTCACTGGACATTTACTATAAGAATACTCAGCAGATGATGCCGTTTTTCACATTTCCTAGGCCTGACTAGGACCCATAAAAGCGACCGTTATTTTTTTGTTTTGATCCTGCATTTTCAGCAAGAGGTAATCAAAGTCATGGATATTCTCTTTTGTTTGTATAAAAAACACAAATGATCTGATGTGCAAAAGTTTTTCCCTTTCATAATGTATAATAAGGTTTGCTTTGATGATGCGCATGTTGTGAAAAAGTAAAAAATAAATAACAGATAAAACAAGAAAAAGAGCAAAAATGCACAGCAGACGTCCACGACACCTTCTTGTTTATCTTACTAAAACATAATTCTTATATTTCTCTCTGGTTCTTATTCATATCCCACAAAAACTCTACTAAAATTGATAGCTCCTCTTTGGATTAATACAATGGTAGTGACCATGATTTTGCAAGTCAAAATTCAACAAACTGTGAATGAACTTCTTCTTATTCAGGATTGCATCCAATGAGTGCAACAATTCCTATTAATGAAGATGAGTTCATGCAAAATATTGCTGGTGTATTGCTGTAAAAGCTACTGTGACTTTTCATCCCATCTGTGTCCCCTTTCTTCCCTCCTTCCTTGACTTCTCACCAAGGAGATCCGGTAGCACGGTGCCAGCTCGTATGACCTGAGGGAGCAGAAAGGAGGCGTGAAGAGGAGCAAAGAAGCAGAGGGAGAAACGATTGAGCCCCCGCTGGCAGGTAAACATATACAGTGTATCCACAACATCACCCTCTGTCTTCCTCATGGATCCCTCCTCTCAATTTGTGTCTCTCTCTTTTGTCTATTGCCTTAGTTCCCTCTCCCCTGCTGTTTGCACCATGCACAGCCAATATGTTGGTCACTGCAGATATCACAATGTGTCACGGCACCAAAACGCTCACATGAAATCGTTCTCACCCTCTGGGGAAACACAAACATAAATGTTTATGTGCACGCACACTGTCCTGGGATGTAGGCATTCAACTTGTTCCTCTCTCTTCTGCCATTGCTGGCAACAGATGGGCTGTATATCTAGTGTGGAATTGTGTGTGATTGTTGAAAGACAGAGGGAAGGAGGAACAGTGGAACGTGTGTTTTTTGCAACCTGTTCTCAGTCCCAACTTGTCACATACTAAGGCTTGGTCAGGACCCCTTGGCATCACTTCCTTCCAAACTATGACGCTCCACAACGGTCACAGTAAACATGTGGTTACCATTGTAGATTCAACCCTTTGTTAGGTTTAGGCTAGAAAACCACTTGTTTAGAGTTTAGGAAAAGACTGTGGTTCAGGTTAAAATAACTTAGTTTTTAAGTAAAACTTAACATTAACACAAAGACAACAAGGGGGGGGGGGCTGAGGCAGAGAGGAGAGTGTGCAGGACAGAGCTCTCCCAACGAGCAACTCTCTATGTAAATACTGATGCATCATAGTGTTGTGTAACTTGACCATTTGTTCAAGGAAAGTCGGAAACACACCATACCATTGAAACCTTCTCGGAACAGACTCAAAACATAGAATATTTCAACCAAAGTATAGTCTTAGTCCTGCCTCTTCTTTATTTGTTCATACTCTGAAATACTTAATGTTCCTATAACACCCACCTACTTTTATGGTGGCAATAATGCCCCAAACTATGCTTTAATTTAATCCAGTCATCCAATCTATCTATCTCTCTGCCTACCTACATCTCTACCTACATATATCTGTGCATTTTGCATGTAAGAGTGTTAAGTGCAGTGTAATTAATTAAAGACACACAACATTAGATTACTTGGTGTGTGCTGCAGAGTCTTGCAAGTCTTTTTTAATGTTACCATGTGTTCTACGTCTTGTTTAGGGCAGGTAGACAGTATGTGCATAAATACATAAATAGTACATTTAAACACTGTCATGTGTTCACGATCACCGTTCAAGGCCGACCACTCGGTAAGACCAAACGCCACTGACAATAGAGTTGAGGGATAGAAGAGACAAGATGGAAGCTAAGTTAACCCAGCCAGGACCTAAGGCTATTCCTCCACCCAATCTGCTCCTAATGTCTCGTCAAAGGAACATTCAGGCTAACCCAGCAAAAGGGAGGTCAGTGACTGTTGTGCCCACATCTTTACAGAGAGCTGGCTCCATCATGGCATCCCGGGTCAAGCTGCACTTAACAGGCAGACTAGAGGACAGAGCGCAGGACTCCGGTGGGACGAGAGCAGGCAGACTCTGTTTACATCAATATTTGGTGCTCAAACATAGTCATAGCTGATGGACAGGGTTTCCCTGATGTTGTCGCTGTTTGCAATCTTCCTGATGCAAATTCAAGAAATGCACAGGAATGCACTACTGTTTTTGTTTTGTCGTTTATGTTTTTCTTGTTTAGCTTGTGTACAACTGCATTTTTAGTACAACCCTGTGTTGCATAATGACAATGAATCATCCTTAAATCTTTGAATGCATTATTTTTTAATCTATAAATGTATTCTTCATTGTATACAATGCATGTTGGTGGAGAAAGGGCATTATCTTTGTGATGCAATTCACCACAATACACCGCACCCTTGAAAATCAGTGAAAAACACAGCCTCCAGTAATAATCTACATATGAGCCAAAACACCCTGAGCCAAAACACCCCAGCCTTAAGTCAGACACCAGTTTGTGCACTCAAGGTAATGAGAAGGGAAGACACTTATCATTGCTTCCTGGATGCTCTTTTTTTTAGGCCGTTGAACAGGAGGCAAAAGGAGGGGTTCCCAAGCAGGGAACATCTTGAGTGATCTGAAAATCTTACATGAAACTGAATACCTGCTACAAAATACATTGATGGAAGAAGGTTGGATTTTGCGGGATTTAAAATGGTGCAAAAAATAGAGCAAATCATAGGGATGTTTTACAGGCATGACAGGAACAGAGAAAGCTGCGCAGACTGCAGTGAAATTGGACCATGCGGAGTCATACAATTTTGTAGATTTTCCTACTCCAAGATGCATGTAACAGGATACAGAGTTCATATAGGACTGAAGAGTGCTTTCTGGTCTAGGAAAGTTTGGGAGAAGGCTGGGTAATGCATGCTTTGAGGTGCAGCTTGGGGGCAGATGATTCTGAACTCCTGAAATTTAAAGCGGGACACGAAGTCAGCAATTTTATTATCCAGGCCAGGAAGGTCTGCTATACGGAGAGTGAAATTTCCCATGACACATGACAATGTTACTCGTCTGACAAATCTATTAATACTGGGGCCTTTATTTAGGATGTTAACAGTTGCCTCACTATCACAGATAGCTACTATTTGTTTCCTAGACCATAGATTGCCTCAGAGAGTGCACGCAATTATGTTTAGCCAGGTGTCCTTCAACCATTGATCATTGTAGAAGGAGCAGCATCAGTAAAACATTTCAGGGTGACTGATGTTTCTGCATTATTGTTGTAGAAAAACGATATTGCAGTCTGGTCTGTAACAGCATTGGTGAAGCAAGGATCAGTGAGGAGGGGAATCCTATTTATAAGCACCGCCTTGAGGTGAGAGTGGTCTGTGATTGGTGTATGACCCAATGAGAGACGATTAAGCTTCATTAAATATGTCAGCTAAAAGGTGAGAAATCACCTTACGTTCACCTCTAGCTCAAGTTTAAAAACTGTCACTCTTTCACAGGTTCCAGGTACAATATGGATGCTCTGTATGTCAAATCTTTGTTAAAAATCCACCAGTTCCAGATGCCTGAATTGGATGAACTTGTTTTCAGCGAACAATAAAAGACCTGTGCAACACATGCCAGCGTACTGGCTTTTGTTGAGGCAAAGAAAGCGCATCAGAATAAACAACATCAAGCGATTTATTTTCCTAATAGAAGTAAAAGATCTCACTCACAGACAGCAGGAGACACCATACATAAGCACTGCCCTTGTCCAAATGTTCTCCCTAATACAACTCTGATATTAGTGCCAGATTAATCTGCATATTGAGAAGGTCTATTATAAATACAAAAGTAGAGACATTGCACACACAAACTTTCAAATGCACACAACTGCATGCACACACACACGTGGTCATCACAGTCTCTTAGGACTAACAAGGAAATGATCTCTTCTTATAGGCAGATGTAATTTCCTTTCCCATTTCCTCTGCATGGACAACAATTACTGATCCTCAGCCAGGCGGTGATAGAAGGTAATATTGCACCGATATGATAATCATTGGCTTACTGGACAGCACATTAGAAGAGTGTTTGGACGTCGAGGCAGGAGGGACAGATGGGGGAAGTAGAAACAGGACACACACAGATTACTGCACGCAGATGGGCACACACACAAGCTTTCACACTGAGAACGCACACATATCTCCCTCTTTTGCACAGCCCCCTTCATATTTTTTCCTTTATTTCACAACGTGGGCACACTTCAGCCAAAGTGTACCTATGGAAAGCACAATCAGTGTGAACAGAGCTCTAAATATGTCTCACTCTGTCTTGCTTTTTGTTTTAAGTTATTCATGAAACTGAAAAGACAACATGGAAAGGTGGGCTGGGATGTGAAAGCATTGAAAAAGAAAACAAAGAGGAAAATGGTTGAGAGATGAAATCGGGGAGAAAATTTAAGAAGTGAGAAAACAGCAGATAAAAAGAAAAGATGAATAACATGAATAACTTGAAGTACTCATGTCTTTGTAAGGGTTTGTGAGGGCGTGCATTTACAATAATAGTTTCCAGCCACTCAGTGTTTGGACATGTGCAAAAATACTCCTGACTGCACGTACAGACCTGTGTTTGCATGTGCTCCACCTTTTGTTACATTAGGTGTGTATACGTAGAGAACAAGATGGTGTGAAATAGGGGAGATTTAACAAGTTCAGTGTGTAAACAGTCACGCTTGTGTTGTTAGTGGATGGATTTTATTCTCATTGCAAACTCTGCAGGGAGCTCTGAACAGCCGCCTTAGGGAGGTCATATTTAAGACTGATCTCAACACCATGTGACCTGGAGTCCTTGCTCCCTCTTTCAAAAGCCAGAAATGCTGGCTTTATTTTATTTTAAATCAAACTCGAAGTGTTGTATCTAAAACTACTGTCTTTTCATAGCAAAAATAAGTGCATTGACTAATTAGAGTAGATATTCTATTGAATTGACGAGCAAGTTATCATTAAATCTTCATCAAGAGTTATCATGACAATCAATATAGCTTTAAATAACTGTATGTAAAGATCTCTGCTTTTTTGTCCACCCATGCCAATACTTCCCTATGGATCTAATGCAGTGACACTAAAAGAATGGACTGAAAGCATGCAGGGGCAGCACCAATTTACTGGGATTGTCTCATTTTCCAAAAAAAACATCACATAATTACATTTCTACCCATAAGGCTTTAATGATTTGCCTTATATTTGATAATTTGCCTTATCATTTCGAAAGTTGTATTTTGGTCCTGAAAATGAAATGGCCTGCCTTAACTGCCGCATCATCTTAATCAAACTTTGCAGTTGCATAATATGTAACTAGGTAGAGAAAGAGAGAATTGGGAAGACCTTGAAATTCCATCGGGTAGCTAGGGTTTGTTCCAACACAGTACTGAAAGTACTGAAAGGTTTGGCAGAGATGTTGGCCAATTAAATAGCCAAGCTGTTGATGGCCCAGTCTTGTCCAAGGCTAATATATCCAAAGCACATAGCCATACCTAAAACAAATGTTACTAGTTTTACAATAGCTTCGATAAATATGTATCTCTAATTGGCTGCTGGGGTCTGTTTAAATAGTAACTGAAACACAGTTCAACCAGAGTTCTAAGTTGACATGCAGGGTATATTAAACCTTATGTAAGCTTGGCAAAAATAGTCTATAATAATATACTAAGTATGGGTGAAACGTCATCTCAAGTATGATGGTTACTGTATATGGTTAAACTGAGTACATATTTTTTTTTATATACTCCATATAACCATATAAGAAGCTACCATAAGAAAGATGATGCAAATTCAAATGTAGCTTTTCCTTTCTTCAATATAGTATAGGTGCAATAATACAGTCAAAAATACTATTAACTACTCTGCCATTCATCATGGTGCCTCTGGTAGCCATCTCTTCTACATAAAACATTGCTGATACCCTCTTGATTTTGCCAGAACGTCCACAAATTTCAACAGCTTTTCTTCAGGTCAAGGACTTCAGGATATACTATATGCATGTCTCGTGGAAATGCTTGACTTAATCTTTTATTACAAATGTCTGGGGAATCTATAAAAATTTTAATTAATTGAAATGTACAACATGTTGTCTATTCACTATGACCACCTACCGATCATTCACAAGAGCTTGTCTCTCCTATATGGCGCTGCCTGTGTGCCTCGTGTCCTGGTGCAGTTTTACACTCAGTGAGACTGCCTTACTGAATAAAGGATTAATTGGGAACTCTTGAAGTATTTGAACTGCAACTGTCAACTATTAACCTCCAGTAATTAGAGTTTATGATGCTAATGTTCTCTTGCTGCTTCGCAACCACAGCGCCCACCAGGCTGCTGAGTGACACTTGAGGGGGCAGGAGTGAGTGACAGCAGAGAAGAGGAGCAGACAGGCTGACCAGATGGCTGGATCTGTAGTGCCTGCAGTGTTGTGGCTTAATACCACAGGAGAGTGTACAAGGGGAAAGTGAAGAACTTTGTGTATTCAGGTTATACTCCGATGTAGTATATGCTGAGTGAGCAGACGGGGGTTCAACATTACATCCAAGAACACTTTCTCAATTCTTGCTGCTCATCCGTGTTAAACTACAGTCATATTAGGATTGAAATTTAAAAAGTGTCATGCCCAAGGATATTGACCATAACCTCCATGTTTTCCTAACTTTAACCATACCATTGTTCCCTTGTGGATATAATATAGATGGTGAGAATTCTAAAAATGCTGCCATATAAATCAGGTGCCTCATTTATGCACATTTTCAATTTTGGCATTAATCAAATTGAATGGCAACACTTGAAATATGTGCAAATAAGGTTTCTCAAAAATGTTTCTACACCTGGCTGAGGTGGAAAAGTTGACACATTTGAATTTTTTAATCACTTCATTGGTTATTAAGTGCAACTAATTATTTATTTTGATGTACCCAACTTCTAACATTTGCATAAAACTGGTGAAAGGATATTATTCAGTTTCTTTTGCAGATCTTCTGGAAATTCTGTAAAAAAAAAAAACGGTACTACACTTGGTTGGAAAACTGTTATTTACACAAACAGTAATTTTACAGAATCGTCCAATATTGACATAATTGTCTTGTAATTGGGTTTCCACTTAACAATCCTGAAATTAAATTAAAGGAATTCTTGCAAAGCAACTGACCAAAGGGTTCTTGCTCAAAAGCAGCCAGTTTCTCGCCCAAATTAATTTCTGCACATGGTATGTGTAACAGCAGCTGTATCGTCACAAGCTTACTTTTAAAAGTTATTCTTCCATTGCCCTGATAAAGATTTCAGAGGTGTGGAAGAGCACAACCAGTTGTCACTTTCATCTCACAATTGTTATTTTAAAGAAGCTTGATAGGATCAGGGAAATTGCTTTCTAATCATTTCGGTACCGTCATCCCATTGGTGGAGAGATGAGAGAAAGAGTTTGGTGTTGAACTGCAGACAGGGACAATTTATTATGAATTGTAATTATGAACAGTGGCTTTGTCAGGAAATCCTTGAAAGCGAAGTTCAATTTTCCATCATAGGTTTTATTTCTTCTCAGTGATCTGTTGGTGGTTGGCTATTTAAGAAGTAGCATTCATTTTGTTCGGTGTTAAATCCTTTTGAAGACTATAGTGTCTTCACTATAGTCTGTGATGTTAAATATGAGTTCAGGGGGATTCATTTTTTTGAAGACGTATTGAGAGCAAGGAAAGACAAAAAGCAAAGAAAGGGAGATGGGGGAAACAAGAGACTAAAACAGGAAATAATGTAGTTGTTACAAGTTCATTACATTATTCATTGCTTTTCCCACCTTGTTTGGGCTTCTATGGGTTTCCTCTCTCTTGTGATTATTCTTTCCCCTATTCCCCCTTTGTTCTTTGTCTTATCAGCACAGCGCGGGTGTTCTATGGCACTCTGGGAAACTTAATTTGATTATCAAGTCTTCAAAATCCATGGTATTTCCTCTGTACTCGTTGCCCTTTTTTGTCGAACAATGCCATGACTGCTGGGGTTAGAGACCAATAAAAAATCTATTCCCTCCACCATGGTCTATAGTTTGAGGTAGCTTTCATAACTTGCTGTGGTGGATTTTTTTACAAGTTTAGCCACTGTGAATAACTTTTTGTTCAGAGCAGGTAGATGAGGATTTGAGAGTTTAAAGAGATCATGAAAGAAAGATCAAGGTCACCTGTTTTGAAGCTCAGGGAGCTTAATGTTCAGAGGATGCGTCACAGTAGCCTACTATGATAATCAGAGTGGGGCGTAGGCTTATCAGTTCTGCCAACTTCATTTTCAATTGACATGGAAGCTGCTTTAGCAATTTATATCTTTCACAGCAATATAATAACTAATTACTTAATTCCTGTCCGTCCACTTACAACAACCTGTACGGCTCTGTTGCGTGGTGGTATTTTTGTTACCATTTTTCTGTTGCTACGTTTTATGGATTTAGCTAGGTAGCTACCAAGCTATGTAACAAGATAACATTGCAATTCACCCCTGACTAAAAAGCTCTGTTTGTTTGATTGTGGCGCAACCATCAATTTGAAAACTCTGGAACTTTTTAAATCACTGAATAAGTTAGAGTTACGGTCACTGATTCAAAGGTGCCAGGAAGTGTGTCTATCAAAAGCCATGTAACTAGTACCTGTCACACAGCCTGTTCAAGGTGGATGTGTTCCACTGCTTTTTCACGTTGCCTAACTGTACAAAAGCAGGAACACAGAATGGGGGAACAGAGTTGTTAAGCTGGCAACGGGGTAACAGAGATGAATCATCGCAATGCAAAACAAATGTGGCGTTATCTGGATGGCATTGTGTGCCCACTAAATCAATGTCGATAGTGAAGAATACCCCAGCTGCATATGAATGCAACTCTTGAAATAATAAATAATCTTTGTAGTCTGTGACAATTCTTCAAAGTCGGATGAAGATCACAATTATTCTAATCAAACAAATATAACCATACAACATGTGTCTGTCTGTGCCACAGAGGATTTTTCCTTGACATGGATGGTTTCTTAAACTGTTTATCAGTCGAATAAATGTTGTTCGAGAATAGCAAGACAGACCTTTACTTGGAAAGAAAACGTTGTGGGTGACATGTTAAAATACCCCCTTGTGATACTTCTGATGGCATTTCACAATACAGTATGGTCCTGCACATGAAGTCTTTTTTAAAGAAGTGAATCCATGAGCCTGTTCAAAGACTCTCAATCTCAATCTGTTCTTTTGACAGACAGAGAGAAATACAAAGAAGGGAGAAAAATAGAGGTCCTTCCTCTTTCTGTAAAAGACAACAGATGGTGGGCAAGATAGCCAGTAACAGCTGACAAAACAAGCTGCCAATAATTTCAATTCAATATTACATCATACAAAATCCTCAGTGCCCTTTATATTTCCTTCAAACCTAATTGGACTCCAGCAGAAACTTACAATTCAGTTAATTGACTTGATTATTATGGAAATATGCATAGCAGTGTGCTTGACTCTTAGAGATAGAAATAGAATCAGCATGCTGTGCTAGAGTCAACTGAGTTGTGATGTGTGCAGATTCTTCTAGAAATGTTTCCTACAAATATAATTTCCTCTCATCAAAAGACAAAACCTTCTGTTCTGAAGCTGCAATGTTCTGTTCTCCTTTCATAGAATCGGTGTGTTGTGGTTTTGACTTTTGTTGTCTTTTCTAGTGAAATTAAACTAGACTAGTGTTGGGCATGAACGTGCTCGTGTTTTTGGTGAACGGTGCACTAAACGTAACCATTTGCAATGAATGAACGTTAACGAGTTAACGTCCCTCGCGTGATCACACTGTGTTTTACGCAGCACCTGAGAATATATACGGTACCCAGCCTGTAGGCATGGCCATGCAATCAATAGAGAGGAGACATCAGCCACTGTCTATTCCATCGCTGCCTCCAAAGTCTCAAAAGTCAACTTGATGAGCAGGTGTTGCTCATCAAGCGATGCTCGCAGGACGGCATCTGTGCACAAGGAGAAGAAATGCTCCGTCGTAAGAATGCTTTTGTGCCTGCGGATGCAGTTTGTGCGCTCGCATCACGTGCACGCGCCTGGTTTTTATCTCCACAGGTTTTGAGACTAATTAAACGCCATAGCATCTGACCATTACTAAACAAAGCAAAGCAAGATATTAATGGAATCTAGTTCATTGTTTGAGACTGTGTACTTAGTTTAAAATTCAAAATTGTGAACTATGAATGTGAAGTAGTTCATTTTAATCTTGAGCTAGCTCTTGTGAAGTGTGAACCTGAACTAGACTATACTCACCATATACTGTACTTTTGGAGTTGGGATTATATTGGAAGCCAATAATATTGGGCACCATATATAAGTGTTGTGAGTTTTGGCATGAAATGTTTCTGTAGGACACTCCAACTGCAAGCAAGACTGAGGATTCAACTTCATTTTCGTAAGTGCTGAGATTGTTAGCAAGTTGGTGAGGCAAGCATCTGTGTCTCTGTCGTAAAAAAAGATGTGACATCAATTTGATGTCCTGATTCTCCAGCAGTACAAGTACAAACACGTTTGGGAGTAAATAAATCAGAACACAGATAAAAATCAAGAAATATAGATGATCAAGTATATATTATAGAGATGGAGAGCTAAGAAGATACAGCAAAAGAGATTTGATCAGCGTATGCAATGCAAACATATATACACAATTTATTTTGATCAGTCAAAGTCTGTATTCTATTTCAGGTTCGACATTTGCATTTTACTCAACACATGCAAAACTGAACTTATAAGAGATTTTGAAACTGTTATTTGTGGTTCAGATTTATTCAACCGTAAAAGTGCAGACCAAGTAACACAGAACCATTTTCCTGCCTTTACTCGTCCTGCTGGGGACAAGAAGGTACCTAAAGTTGAATCAGGGAGATGCTGTAATTAACAAACGCCTCAATAAACAGTGAGGACAAGACTGAAGGACGATTACAGTCTTCAAAGTCTGCTGCCTGCAAGACTATTGTTACAGTGATGCCTGAGTCACTGTCACCTCCAAAAATAAAAATATGTCAAGAGAAGAATGGTATGCAAATTGATGATTTGTCAAATAACAGGTAATGTTATCTCCTCTTTTTGCAGAGGACATAATTTATGTTAACACTGTCCTTACTCCTGCCAACATCTGTGACTTCAAAAGGACAAATCACAAAAAATCTGACTTTAAGACTTGGTTCACTTGTAATTGAGTGTTGTGAATGTCAAACCAAATGGATCACAGAAAATAGTTCCACCAGAGTTGTGACCAGTGTGCGAAATACCCATTTACAATCTGGGGTTACATTATTGGTTGATTGTTGCATAACAAGTGTGTATGTGTGTGTCTGAGCATGTTAATACAATATAAGGAGGCCAAAAATAAATAATGAATAATTAACCATGTCTTCATCTCACTAGTTGCTCTGTTGTACCTGACCACCACAGAGAATACTTAACAATATTCATGTATTTGTTGTTGTCTTGGCAAACATAAGCCCCCTATTATAGTTTAACAAAACTAAATGTTTAATTTTCTCTTTTAACTTCTAACATATTCTGGAGCCTGTTTTAGAAATGAAAATAGAAAACAACATTTAGATTGTCTTTGTGAGGTAGTAGGGAGAGTGCCTTCTTGGCCTAAATCAAAACAGATGTTCAACCTATTACAGCAAATATAGTGTGATTACACAATTGAAGACCTACCATCTACATCGATGCAGTCAGGAATTAACTGCCAGGCAAGTATCTCTTTGTTGACCAAAACAACTTTTTTGTTTTTTGCTGTACATGCTTGCATTCCTCGATCAAAACCTAAGCAAAGAGCTGAAAGCAGATACAAGTTACAAAAGAGTGGTGTGTTTATCCCAACTGCAGCAATTCTTAATTTTAACTCAACTAGTTCATCTCTCCTACCATTCCCAGCCCAGGAAGTAATGAGACTGTTGTATCTCTTAATCAGAGATTGCCCTGGCGAACATGGCCCCAGAGTGCCACTTCAGACTCTTCTGAACCAATCCAATCACCACTAATTGTTTTCAGCTGGCTTGAAAATGACCAAAAGCAACAATTAAAAGGCTGAGAAGGGACAGGGCTGTTTCTGATTTCTGTGCTCCTTCATTTTACTTTCATCTGTCGATATTTAAGGCCTTTTTGTTTCAGAAAAGATTTTTGAAATGAGCCTAAGAAGCTTAACATTATTTTGACGTTTTGTCTGTTCAGTTCAGCTTGTTAAAATGCTCCCACTAACTTTCACTTTTTATCCAGAGTGACCTTACCCAAGTGCAAAAGTAAGTATGAGTTTCTGTATTACTGACAGAAATATACATTAGTCACTCAAGCAAAAAATTTCAACAATTTCTTAACTAAATCAATTCATTATGGATCTGCAGTGGATTTGCTTGCAGGAGCAAAATAAATCTGCGCACATTTTCTGTGTTTCATTCTTTTTGGCATGTTTTTTTTTTTTTGGTGTATTCCGACCCAGAAGGTTGAAACTTCCCAAATATACCTCCATATTTAGTTGTCTGCATATTCCAGACAGCAGAATGCTTTCTAAACGGCAGAGAAATGGCAGCAGTTTTTATTGTGAAAACAAACAAACATGTCCCCACTCAGACACAAGCTTTAATGTGTATATGACTTTTTGCAGGCATATTCTGCAATAATGGGCAGAGTTGACAGAAACAATTGTCAGATCAACAAACTACTTCTTCATCATCATTCTAAAGTCAGTTTTGACAAGAAAAGTGGCAATGGCAACATAGTGAGGCTGCTTGGCTATTTTGTTTAACCAACAGTGTGTGTCATTTATTTACACGTGAATGAATTTAATTGACTTTCTAGGCCAAATACAAACTTCTTTGCTTCATTTCTCTGTTGACAAACTCCAACAGGCCTCCTGCTACACTTAAAAAGGAACCAAAGAGTGAGAGAAGAGAGCATCTTCCCTGACAGCTGTCCTGTCATATGGAATTTTTTGCTCCGTTTCATTTCCCCCCTCAATGCCTCATTGAAACTAGGACATGTCTTTCAATTACAACAGACAATATGCCCTCAATGATATTAAGGGCTTTTGTTGTTTTCAGGATTTAACAAGAATCAGACTCTGCATTTGCACCAACGTATGGAAGTGCAGCAAAAATAATTAAGAAAAAATACATGGCAGTTTTAACTGGCATGTTTTAGGTCTGGCAAAAACTCAGAACTGTAATCTACAATAAATCTACCTTCATACCTTTTTTATAAACTCCTATGTTCATGTTCCTCTTCCCCTTAACACACAGAGTTTGTTCCAGTTTTAGCCTCAAATTGGTTGCCATCTTTTTCTTACATCTTACCAAACAATTTGGATTCCCAACACTGCTAAGTCTGTGTTGACCTGGAGAGTATGTTCACAGCTTATACCTCCTCAGATCAGTGGTGGGCCGTCAGGGCCTGCAAGGCCTTCTCAGCTGGCCTAAACAGAATCACAAAGTTATATCTATTTTATAATTTAATAATTTTTTGTTAAATACACATTTTTGTTAAATGTATTATAATTTATAAAAATATTTTTCCCATTATCTTATTTTCTCATTGCACAGCTACTTTCTTCCTCAGTTGCTCTGCTTCCAGTGCAGCTTGTTTTAAGTAGAGCTTTTATCCAATCAGATTTCACCTCTGTGTCTCTAGGTAAGAACAGAGGCCCGAGGCCTGCAGACTCACAAGAGCATCCAGTGCAGTTTAAGTGAATGGGGACGATATTGTTGATTGTCATAGTGTTCAACCAATCAGATCTTTAGTTTGACATGTTGGGCGTATTCTTTGACGTGTCAGCGCCTGCTAGCCGGCCTATAGCTACGTCAGCATTACGTGCAGCTCAGTGTCCATGTGCAGCTCTGCCGCGAGGTGCAGAGTGTGCTGTGATTGGTCAGTGGGCGAGCACGTGACTATCGTGAAACGAAACTTAACAGCAGAGGCTTAGTCGGGTAGTGAATCACATCACGTGATGCAGCTCAGCCAATCAAATATGGACATTCTGACTGAGTGAGATGTACCACACACCATGACACAGGGGACTGAGACGAGGAAAGAGATTGCAGAGCAGTACGTTCAATGTTCAAGTTGTGAAAGTAAAATCCTAAAACAATCTCTGTGGGTCGTGGCTCGTCATTAAGGAATAAATCCCACAGCCAGACCAGCTGAGAACCACTGTCCTACATTAGCGCAGAAAACATTATATTCTCCTGAATTTAAGCTTCAAATGCTCGCGCATTATTCAAACGTATTGTAAGCCTCGTACCGAACGGTTTAATACGAAGACGTACATAGTTACAGCCTTAAAAACGAATAGCTGTGGCGCCATCATGTGGTTATAAGGTGGTATTTCAGCTGCAGGACAGCAGTGAAGGCCCAGGTAAAAAATGCACGGCCCGCCACTGCCTCAGATACACATGGAGACGTGAGCTGCTTCTGTTAATCAGAAAGAAAATAGGGTGGGCATATGACACACAGTTTATGCTTTCTTCCTGGATCCACCCACCTACTTTGATCAAACAGTGGGAGGATGTGGTCCATCACTGGCTTTCCAACTTCAAATGTCCCTGGACGGAAGGAGAGATGTAATAGTCAAAGATTTCAGTCAACAAGAAATGTCAACTATTTAATTGTTTTTTTCTTTTTTGGTGAAGTATAGATGCAAGGTTATTGTTCAATAGTTCTGACTTTTGGTGACAGTGGGCAGTACATTTCTCATTTGAATCATTTGAATACTTACGTTTTTTGCTATTAATCTGTATTTCTATTGAAACTTACATTTTAATTTTTTCCATTTTCCTTGGAAAAGTGTGGAACTGACTGTGAAAGTGTCACCCTATCTATTAATTGTCAAGAATAAGAAAGTGACACCATTTCCTGAACGATATGAATGGCCAAAAATAATATTTTGCTTGTTTGTATTAGCTGATTATTTCCAGATACAAAAATATTCAATTACAAAGACAAAATAGACTGGTTTATATGTTGCATTATTATCTCTCAGTGTACGTTTTGTAGCTACATTTTGTTTTGAGGGAAAAAACAGTTTTAAAGAAGTTTTGTAACTTAATTAAACAAGAAAGTTAAAGAAAAGATACATTTCCTTTACCTAAACATGGTTTGCCAACTCACTCTCAGCCTAATTCTGCTTCATGCACCAGAAATGAGGCAAGATGAACATCACTTCACTGGATGACAACCCACTTAAACACATCAAGATGGCATCTGTCTGTCGGAAAGCCTGCAAACATCACAGTCTGCATATGGGACAGAACAGCTCTGCAGGCAAGCTGGCTCTTTCTATTTCCTGCGATCAGTGTCCTTTGAACATTAGGCACCATATGGGACTGATGGTTTCATTTTAAGCATCTTGGTTCAGCAGACAGACCTTTTAAAAAAAAAAAAAAAGCAGGCGGGAGGGACGAAGGAGACATCACCGCTCCTCTCACCATGTTTCCACTTACAGTAAAAGAGGAGAAGAAATAGATAAAAATTCAATAATGGAGCAAGATTTTTGCTATGAAGGCTAAATGGCTGCTATCAGCTATAGGCATCTGCAGCGAAGGACTATAGGATATAATTTGGTATCAGTGACTCAGCTATTGTGGGACCTGGAACTGAGAACTCTCACATAAATATGCGAATGAAACATGTGGATTGATACTATTTACTGAAGTATAAATTATTTCTCAACTTAAATTCTAGAAGTCTTATTCATGTTTTTGTATGCACATAAATCAGAACCTGTGTCTAACTGTATGTGGTCATTATGTCTACAAATGAATAATAGAGTCCAAAGTCTTTATGTGTAAGAACACTATGTGTCGACCCCACAGTATAGAAGGCAGCACACACCGCTGTCTGCCATCTTGTTTTCATCTGTTCGGCAAGCAATGGTTCGCCCATTGACTGCTCATCTCCACAGATGAGTTGCCACTTCAAGAATCTCGTCATTTATTAAAAAAATAAAATGTTTTGATTCAAACAAATTACATTTCTCAAGGAGCACATTCCTTTATCGTCCCCATCTCCCCTGCTCTCTGTAATATCTTGTTGAATTTGGCTCTAACCATTTTTTCACATGATGCATCATGGCTGCCCAGTGTCAAAGCATACACGCTCTCGTCGGCCATCTCCGCTCCACTTCCAGAAAAGGACGCTATTCACTGTATAGTACGCTTTATTTACTGTACACCATTTTATTTGAGTTTACAGTTTACATTATATAGTCCCCTTAAAACTTCCAACAACAGAGTAGGGAAAATAGTATCCTGGGCATGTTATGCACTATTTTCAGCTAACAATCGAAGCATTTTATAGTTGATGTGATATTCAGTGCATCACTGACATGCAATGGCAACGATGCACAAGCGTCTGAAATCACAATTTACTGTTCACCAGAGTAAATTACAGAGAGTCTATTGAATAAGGAGAAGTTAATGAAAGACAGAGAGATTTTGATCAGTGTGTGAGCGTGTGTATAGGTGTGTGTATGGGCATGTTTTCATCACTTGTGGGGACTAAATCTGTTTACACTCTCACATTGTGGGGACTCGCCTTTCTTTTGGGGACAAAATCCACATGCCCACAACGTGAATCCTTACATTTTAGGGTGAAGACTTAGTATAAGGTTAGGTTTAGGATTTTGCTGATTGTAATTATGGTTAGGGTCAGGCTAAGTCTCCATGAAATCAATGTAAGTCAAAGCAATGTCCCCAAAAGTCATAAAAACAAGACTGTGTGTGTGTGTGGAAATGGCCACGAGGCAACATCTCAGCTTTCTACATGTTAAAACACTAACATTCCAATTCCTTTTTTTTATATTAAGCCCTTTACACACAATGACATTATCACCTTTTGCCAAGTGGCAGTCTTTACTGTATTAGTCGCCTCATACATGGAAGCAGCAGTATGAGTTGAAAAATGTCTTTAACACAGTTTATGTTAATCCGCGAAAGTCAACAGAGAGCTTGTAATTTATAGTTATTAAGGAAATATTTTCATGGATCACCAAGATTTGATTATTCAGCACAGTCAAGGAATTAACCTGTATTAAGCAGTGAATTAATCCTAGAATGCTTAGTGAGGAAAACATCAATGAGGATTTAGGTGTGTAATACTGCATCACACAGATGCTTTACCCCAGGATAAATTGTATACTGTTTGACTGTGGCGTGCAACTCCATGTTCATGGTTGTTCATGGTTGTGCCTGCCTTTGGTGAACAGTGTGCTGCAGTCTGTGATGGAAGGATGGGGAGAATCAATGATTCAAGCCTGTCACAAGAATCACAGTGCATACTATTATCCCACGCAAATCTAACAAACGGACAGAGAAATAACATGTGCATACACACACATACAATAAGAAACTACTCTCAGACTGTGACTGACCACATCTTCCTTGGAAGAAAGAAAATTATCTTACCATTCTGAGAAAAAAAAGAGGATCTCGGCAATAATTGCTCATCCTGGCACAAACAAGATAGCTGTTGAAAAATGCTAATTCTTCACATTGTGCATTCCATTACAGAAGTGACAGCTCTTTCATATTATGATAACAGTGGAAAAAAGGCTCTTTATTCAACAAACGGAGCATCATCTGCATTTTCAGAGAAAGAAATTGATATGCTGAATTTCCCTGTGAATTGCCTGCAGTGTTTTTAATCACTCAACATTAACATATCTTTTAATTACCATTTGTCAACAACTGTGTTCAGAATATTGTCTGTTGCTTAATGCTGGGTGTTTTAGTATGGTGGGGCGTTTTTAAATGTAATTTCTTTAGCACTCTTTTTATTTCTTTTCAGGTGGTGGTCAATAAATAATTCTCACTGAAAAAGGGAGATGAATTTAAAAAGGGAAATCGTGACTGAACCAAGGAACAGGTATAGGAATAGAAAAAACGGAACAAGAGCAGGCTGCAGTGATCAGTAAGGACTGAAGCAAAGATCACCTGCACATGTTTTAACATCTCTGGATGCGCCACAGAACATTGTACACCAAAAGAACCAAAGACAGAACCACTCATCTTTGCACAACATCACACTTGTGAATAGTTAAATGAGCAAACTGACAAAAGAGAACAATTTTTTTTGCAATAATCCTACCATACCAAATCATAAAATGTACAGTTGGAGTGCCCTGCCGAGCCTGCCCCCACGACCTGTACCCAGATAAGCTGAGTGTTTTCAGTCACGATTTAGCTTCTGCTTTCAAGTATTTACATATTTTTCTACCCCTGTGTGATCATTGGTTTGTTTGAAATTAAAATAGATAAATTAACAGGAAATCTGAAGTACTGTGCTAAGATACAATCATTTCCAAGATAAATTAATTAAACAAACGAATAAAAAATAGAAACAAGAGATGAAACAACCTTCTCTCTTTCTTTGTTTTTTATACTTTTCTCAGAAATAGAAATAAAAATATTGAGTGCATGAATAAATAATCGAACGCTCCTTCAACCGTTAGGGGACATCTCATAATACAGCTGTACTGAGGCATTCACGGGGTTGCAAAAAAGAGAGCAATTTAGCTCTGGTATAGATAAGACCGGCTTAATATTCCCTTGAATGCAATGTTAATCATTACATATAAATCACAATCGCCACTCCCTTTCCAACACAGACATAGCTCCTTCACTGTTGGACTCAAACGAAGACTGTTGAGTAGAGTTTAAAAAAAACTAAAAACTTTCTTGGATCCATCCAGCTTCAGGAAGCTACAGAAGGTTTCCAAAAGTAACAGTTTTTACAAAGTGACTGCTGGTCACTTGGTACATTGACTGCAGAGTATACTATGTGCTGCTATTGAAGTTATTAGTAATTTTATGGACTTAAATCACAGACACAAAAGTGTGTGTGTGTGTGTGTGTGTGTGTGTGTGTGTGTGTGTGTGTGTGTGTGGTATAATGTTTACCTTGTGAGTCTGTGTGTGTGTGTCTTAAAGACAACTATTTCGAAATGATGATCGGGTTCGGGTCGGGTTCAATCATGCTTGAAGTTCTTTTTAGTGTAAATATTGTGTAAAAATGGATTACAATGATGGACCTACTGTCTATGGGAATTTGTGATTTGAGCTGTTCATCACACGTTCACTGTGCTTGGTGCTAATTCGTCTACTCAGACAGAGGGCCCAGAATATGCTCTGCCACTACGAGGGTGTGGAGCTCTGAATAACCGAATGGTACATCAAACAACTCTCCGAATTTACGATTGCACTCTAGTGTGTTTATGTCTCCAAGTATTTATATGTTGAATCTCGAAACCCGTCGGCTATCGGTCTGATGACAGATAAGCTTCTGGGGGCAAGGGTCCATATTTCTAAGGGTTCCGGTGTAGCCAGCAGATGGCGGGTACAACTGAATTGTTTCAAGTAGCCAGTTAACAAGTTCATTTTAAAGGCCACAAAGGTGATGCCAATATGTCCTTCTTAACGAGGTATAAGTGTCCATATCACACCACTGGATGCATTGAAGCACCCAAAATAGCTTGTTAACTCTTTATTGTAAGATAACAGTGCCTGAATAGCTACTTTCACTTCTCCTAATGTGTATCTTGGCAGCAATTTGGAAAACGATTGTTACATGAAGAAGACATGTGAGTTATATTTAGGTATATGTTTGCATGATGCAACCTTGAATGCCTGTAAAGACACTGTAAACTGCTTAATAATGAGCATTAGTCCAGACTGATGTTTGCCCAACTTCATTTCTCCACACCTGTAGTCCCTTGATACCCATAAAACCTGCATGAATGGGTCAATAAGATTAGCTGGAATAATATAAAGGGAAAATCAATTTTGTCTGCATTATTGTCCAGAACACACTCACTTTCCAAATACTGGCTGAAGAAAAGAACAGCATGTTCAAGCCCGAACACCGCCTCCCCTCCCACCCAAAGAATGACAGGCACATTTCAAGCCTGTGAGCGAGAGAAGCCTGGTGATCGACTGGCAGGAGATTCTGGCACCCGATCAGGACCTGCAATTCAAAATATTTTCACACGGAGAGGGAGCTGCTGCTTCCGACCAAGGCCCACGTCACATCTGCTGAGGACCCACTCCTGACTAAGTGAGCTGACAGAAGCCCCCTTATCTGACTAAGCACCAATGGAAGCCTGTCAGAAAATGTTTAGAAAGTGGTTACCGGTGGTAAAGCACTTTGTAAGAAACCATATTCTTAAAGCATTTTATAAATAAACTTCAAAAGGGTACGTGTAGAAAATCACAGAAGATAGCAAATCTGTTAACCAGAAGCAACTTGGCATGCCTTGTTAACTCTGAGACCACAAACATTCACGCAATTCCTCATGACGACTGATTTTCTGACATCCTCTAACTTGTGTTTTCTGTTACTTGCAGCCTGTTGGTACACTGCATAGCTTTCAATCAGCTGTTTACAAGTGACAGATTCGTCTTCTGGGTTTCTTGATTTACGATTCTCCACACTAAGTACCGGATCTCCAGTGGACTGGGTGATTTCCCCCTGAAATAGTTACTGCAGGCAGTGTGGAAGGGAAAAGAGAGGACAGGAGGGTGGGAAGACAAGGCAGATAGACTGGAAGAGATGAAGGGGAGACGGATTAAGTGACGAGGTAAGACAGGAAGCGAAGTGATGGAAGACTAAAGGCAGGCAGGTACGAAGTGGGAAGAACGGAGGAGAGACGAAAGTAGAGGAGGGCAGTGAGAATTAAAAGCTCAATAGGGATCTGGGAGAGAAGAGCTTTGATTTAAGGGAGCGATCAATCAAAAGCTACAAACAGCATGGGCAACACAACACTTCCAGCTAAGATCCAAAACATTCCCGTCATATGTCAAGCTACACCTGCATTGACAGCAACGCAGTGATGCATGCATCACTGAACAAACAAGTGTTTTTTTAAATCGGATGTTGCAATATCAGTAGATATCAGACAGATATTAAGACATACATTTGTGCTTTTACAGTGAGTGGGCAAAGCATTCTAAATAGTTTTGGCAAGTTAATATTTAGTGTTCGGTGGTTAATTAGGATTGAAATTTCAAAATGCCACAGTCTGTTGTTATACTGCATCTAAAATTACCTTTTTTCAGACAACATAAGGGTGAGCTGTACCTTTTTAAATCAACATAAGGAAGACAGCTGGATTAAAACATAAACAGAATTGCATAGTGCAGCTATAACTATCAACTTCCAAAGGAATACTTCTCCCTTGGTCTCCGTTGCAGCAGTCTTGTTATTGAGTGTGCTACTCTTACAAACTGCACTGCTGTTGCCCTTTGGTCTTGAATCCATTCAGACACACACACACACACACACACACACACATTTACTTTATTACTATTCTTTTTTATCTCCTATTTGTATCTATATGTATATGCTTTGATCTCTGGAGAAGCACTTTGTGGTGAAGCTGCTTGTAACAAGCACTTTATCTCTAGAGTTTGACTTGTCTCACAATATAGAAGATATATTTTTTTCAGGTTTTAGGGTACAGGTTGCACAAGGCAAAACACAATTTTTACCATGCAGCTGTGACGGTAATGGACCTCTGAAGGTGGAGCTTCACCAACCTGAAATTGCTTTCTTTGCTTTATTGTCCTTCATTGCAGCAAGAGGGTATTGGCTCCCAGATGCAATGTAAACAACATTAATATAATTTTCCAAGTGGGAAGTGGCAAAGTGCATGTTACAGAAGTACGTTTGTTACAGAAAAGCAACACGTTAGAATGTAAAATTGAGTGTGTGAGTGATATTCCATCATCTGTACTGTGAGCCCCTTGTTGGGGCAAGGCTATAGTAGCTCAAGGCAGTTCCAAGTGTCTGAAAAATAAACAACATTATTGTAGGCTTTAAGGCACTCTAAATTCATAAAGTGAGAGGTGCACTATGTCCCATAACCATATTGGCACGGGTTAAATCAAATCCAGGAAACCTTTAAATATACGTTGATGCATCAGTCTACACCAACATTTTAGGGCTGGTGTTTTAAATGGAAATTGCAATACTAACTTGGCTACCTGCACTCCACTGTGGCTTAAATATCAATAAGATATTGGCTCAAAAAGAGCTTAAAGAAGTCTTTTAATATGAATTTCAATCTATTTAATTTATTCACTCAAATTATGTTTACACTGAACTTCCCTCCCTGGCATGTCACTATTCCAACTACAATGTGCTATCTGGCAGAAATGAGATCTAAGATCTAATATTGCCCTATAGTTACACAGAACACATTTCATTTCACCTCAGCCTGGAATTGTGTTCATGTTCTGATTTCTGGTTGGGAGAAGATAGTTATGTGGTTTAGTTTTCCTCTAATGAAGAAGTAGCAATTGATGCATACATCACTTCAACATAATTTGCAGGTAACTGAGAAGCTGCAGTGGTGGTTGCAAGGAGCAGTTGACTACATGGATTAAATAATTACGATTACAAAGAAGTTATTTCTGGAAGTGGACTTGCCACAATCTGCGTCAATCACATCCACGGTTGTCACTTTTTATCTGTTGCTTTTTTCGTGAATATAGCTAGGTAGCTAGCTAGCAACGCAGAAAAATGATGTCCCCATTCTTAACACCACATACTTAGCTCTGATTGGTCAACTGTCTAATCGGGGGAAATAGACATCAACGGGGACAAAACCGAACCAAGTGGTGGACGTTGATTCAGAGGTCAAAGCTTTGACTGATGAAAAAAAAAAGCTAATAATTCAGGACACTAAATAAACCCAACTTAATGGAGCAGTTAAACCTTTTTCCTAAAGTTATCATTTATTAATGGAGAGGAAGCCATACAGTACATTGATTTTATCTCTATACATGAAATAACACTTGGAGGCTATCAAAGTAATTCATAATATTGTATATAATTTTGAATTCATTGTGTATAATTAGTTCCTCTCTGTGTAGTTCCCCTGTAATAAAGCAGCCTAGAACCCCCTGGAGTCATTCCCGTCTCCTCTCTAATGGCGCCTCTGCCTTCATGAGTCACTGTGCCCATGATCAAAAGCAGCACTTTCTCTGTAGAAATGCATTTGAATATTATACACAACATGTTCACCCCATTAGGCACACTATTCTGAGTTCTGTGCTTTCAATGGGGACCTAAAAGGATTGTGTTTCATTTTTTTCTGCTTTTTTTCATGATGTTCGTTATTGATTTTGATTTTTTATAATGACGTTGGGGGCAACATATGTGTTCACTCTTACTTTTCAAGCAGCAAACATTTGCTGCTCATGCTATTAAACACGATGCTGTTCAGCTTTGCAAAGTGAATCCATCTTATGACTTTCAACTGCTATAGCAACAGTGATCAAGTTGCTGTAGTTGCTAAGATATTCTGCAAAACTTCTAAGTACTGATTCATGATTTGCTTGCCCCTGTGGCCTGACTGTGTGGTACATATTTCATTGGCTTGATTATGACTTGATGGTGACATTACAGCCCATCTTGATGTAGCATTAAGTACAAACAGTTACAACAGGGTCACTTTCTCCTAGCAAAAAGTTCTGCACTGCAACTAGGAGCAGATCTGAAAGTGCCATTTCCTGTGAAAGTGACAGCGGCTTCTGCTCCCCAGAGCTCCACAGAAGAGCCTCTTTCCTTCTCTTATCATACATTCCCATCCTCAGACATCCAACAAAGCCATAGCTCAATACAGAGAAACATTTCTATTTCCCCTAACAGCCTGCTAGTAAAAAAGCATCTGTATGTGTGTGTGAGAGAGAGAGAGAGAGAGATGAAGGAGAGGGTGAGAAATAACAAGGTTAAAGGTGAAGACCACTAAAGACTTTAGTTTTCTATTGTTGGGGCAGAGGTGGGAGAGCAGGAGTATGTCAATGTAAACAACACAATGAGGCAGTACATGTGGGTGCAGCAGTGGTGGATTGAGGAGAGGAGTCGAGGAAAACTGAAAGTACAACACTTTGGTGGTTCTTTCCTTGCCTGAGCACATCATGGATAATGTGACTGCCGTGAGGGGCTTGTCGGGGACTGTGTGTTAATTTTAGCTCGACACAAAATTCGTTGAAATAAAGCTACTGGGTGTAGGTACCACAATTCACCCGATGCTGTCAAACTATCAGCTCCTCAGCCAGAGGGAAGAAAAGATACCTTCACATTCCTTCCTGCAAACACATGAAAAGCAAGCACAGCCATTAGATTCTCCCCTGTATCATTCCAGGACAGGAAATGAGAGAGAAAAAGAGATAGGGAGTGTGGGGGAAAAGGAGTGTAGTGTGCAATCCATCCTAATTAGTTAGTAGTTTACCTTGCTGTTTGTTATAATCCTCTCTTTCCTCTGCGTGCTGCACGCCATAACAAAGCAACCTGGAAGAAGGATAGGATTTAAATATTGTTGTCCTCAAGCAAAGTTGACAGAGAGATATCTCGTCTTTCTCCTCCTTGTATGCGAGGCACTCTCTCCTGTCACTGCCAGCTAAAGCGGCCCAATTAAGTTTGCTCTTCCTCTTTATCTGCTCACTGTTTTGTGTTGAGGAAAAGATGCTGGCTTCTAATGAATTGAAGAGCAACAGAGACAGCTTCTTGTCCGAGGAGGGGCGTGAAACCATGGTAAGGATGTAAGCCGTACAGCCAAAGTACACATGAAAACTTGATGTTAGTCATACAAGTCAGCAGAGGAGGAGGTGGAACATGAGTCAGCACTCCCACATCAAAAGGTGAACAAGTATGACTTGTTCTTGTGTAGGAAGTGACAGCCAAGCTCCTGGAGTAGAATAACTGCACATCACTAAAATGTTAACACTGACAAAAAAAAAGCATTCTGGAGAACTTGTTTGTGCATGGTTGATAAAATGCATCTTTGTATTGCAATTGTGAATCACTAGTACATGCGAAGAAGGCAAGTACATAGGGGGTACAGCATTGGCCTTAAGGCTGGAGAGGCTATGTGCAGTGTTATCAAAATTTATAAAATTAATACTGTATAAGCATGCAGATTATATCTTGGGGTTATTAACAAGGTTAAATGCCACCCCAAAACAGCAGGTGTCATAATAAATGTTAGTATGGTTTCAGTCATGGTGAACTAAAAGAAGGGGATGAACCATCTCAGTTTAATGTAAATTCCTTCACCAGGTCAACAACCTCCGCACCCTTATTTTCAGCCTGATCTCACAGAAATACGTGAAATGACCACAACCTTAGTTAATAGCGCATTACGGGGTGGCACAGAATGTGTTAAAATGACATGCCGGCACCACGGAAACAATGCCAATGGAAAGTCAACGTTGAGTTATTTTTCAATAACGTAGGCTACCTAAGAAGGTATGTACCAAAAGTGAAATTGTATCTGTGGTGGCGGCATGTTGTTTTAACGTGTTCCGTGTCACATGGAAATCTGAATGCTTAGTTTGGGAAAAGAGGGTTTCTGGTGCATTTTGGACATCAAGAACACGTTCAAAATTGATAAACCTTTAAAATAAAAGCACAGGCTGTGTCCAGCAATGAGGGTGGGGTTTTAGTGCTCTGGTGCTTAGAATGAGCATACAAAAGCACATAACTTAGAAAAGGGAACTCTAATCCAGGATTCAAATTAAATTTAGACTGCAAACTGACAGAGTAGGTATGTGTACCAATGTGGTTTTAGCCACATCTAGGAGGGACATCACCAGTGTGCATTGACAACGTTGTTATATTAAGATGAAGAAAAACTAGCAACATAAAAACACTTCAACAATCAGCAGTTTACAAAGATTAAAATGAAATATTTAAGAACTTTTACCAGGACTAGGTGAAAGATGCATGATTATATTTTTGCTTAACAACCGTATGATCTCAAGAGGAAAACACATTCAGTTCCAGCCCAATCTGTGACACCCTTCAGCAAGCTGACTAACGTAGGTCTACGATATTGTAACCCTAGTTCTATGAGCAAAGCTCTCTACCAACCACAAGCATACATTTTCTCACTGAAAATTTAGCATAAGCTTAGCCGCCCATTCGGGACGTTAACCAAATATGTGCAAATGCCACAGTATATAAAGCCGCACAAACAGATGTTCGACATCCTTTAGCGAGCTGTGTAGGAGCTGCAGGGCCCCGTTGTGCTTATAGAACGAGGGTTACAATATCGTAACCTTCGTTTTAATTCACACAGGCTCCACTCTACTGGACTCTACAGTTCTAGTGGGTGGAGCCTGATGAATACACACTCTGCTGCCAGATAACATCGAGCTGACCACACTGATCCTGACAAACTAAAGGTTAGTTGCCGCAGACCACCTACTTCTTTAAAACCTAGCCCAAGCCAACCCAGGTAGTACCTCACTGAACCGGGCAGAGCCATGGCACATCCCTGAAGGGGTCAAAAAGTCAAGTGGTAGACATCCTGTACACCATATTACCTGGGACATGAAGGTGTATTGTGCCCAGCTGGGGGGTTCAGGTGCAACACAACCGGCACACTTTTTACCACTCCTGTGTTGTTCCAGCGAGCACAGCCAGAAAAAGAGCTTTTCCTTCTTGCTTACAGGGTTGGGAGATGCATTATGTTTTCTGATTGTACATCTGTCCGTCTGTCTGTCCGACTCGAGGATGAAATAATTTCAATTTGATGGTCAAACGTCTAAGATCAAGGTCACTGTCAACACATTTCGTGGCCATAACTCAAGAATTCATAAGTTAATTACAGCAATTATACAACAATGTCTAGTATAAAACAGAATTATTCTTAGTTTTAGGTGATTATACATTAATGAAAACATAGTAATTAAAATGATATTCCATTTTAGCAATAAATCCTCTTAAATCCTACACACTGGTCCTTTAAAAACTGTGTGACTTAAAATGAAAACAATCACCTATCCACTGACATTTGATAAAAACTTTTATCCGAGACCCTCTAGTAACCAGAACACATTCATTTTTAGCATTGGTGGGCCCAGTGGGAAATAACATATCCCTGGCAGTCTTACTGTAATGCTGTAGCCACTCAGCTGTATAGTACCATATCTGACACATTTTTCCTTTGGGAACAGTTGAACCGTAAGTCACACAGTTTATAAAAAAAGTAGAAGCAGAGATGGAGTGTCTCTCCTCTATACCATGTTGGCCATGATGAAAACTCCTTGTCAGGCTTTGTTATAGAGCATTTGCAATATGATGCAAAGTGCTCATAATGACAACCATTTGTTTCCATTACCTGTCCCACCTTCACCTAGCACACCTGGCCAACTTGTCACAACACCGTGGTGCATGAGAAGTGGAGAGAAAGGCATATAGAAACAGTGACAGTTTAGGCCTGTTTAATGCAAATATTAGGAGCTGGGCATATCAAGATAACAGCTGTTGGCGCTGATGTTCTAGTTAGCTTTTGAACAATTGCAGAAGAAGAGAACAAAAAAATGACATTAATTGAATCCTCATCAGTCAACATAGGATGTTTATGTCGGACAACATTTTTTGTCTCTTCAATGGAGCAGAAGCTTGAGTATCAAATAAGTAACATGATGTTTTCATTGAACTTTGTTGCATTTTGTTTTGTATTGATTGATTCATTGATACAACAACTTTTGCTCTTCCGCCAAGTGTAAAAGCTTTTTGGGGATATTTGGACTTTTTTGTGTATTAGCATATGTTAGAGCCACACTCTGAGTGTAGTTTGTTGTCACCTATGAACTGTGAACGTTTGCTGCTGGTCCATCTCTATTCACCACATAAACATTTACCCATGGACATGTATGCAGGGCAAACATAAAATTAGTTTGCAAACATTTACAAAAAATACTGTCCTATAACTGCATACGCAGCAAAAAAGTAATGAATACAGGCAGCGAGTAGCTTTGTGAAAGACAGAGCTATACAAACGAGCTAGAATGAGAGAAAGAGAAAATAAAAAACAGAGGTTAGTGTTTGACTACACAGTGACAGGGAACAGTTGACCAGGCTATCCGGCTGCTGTGTCTCAGGTGCTGGGAGTCCCAAGAGTGATCATTACTGCACAGATAACCTCGGCAGCCTTCCCCTCCTCTGATGTGACATCAGGTAGGATTATCTCTCCCCAGACTGTAACTGTAAAATGGCCTCTACAGGTTTATCTGAGCAGATTACATCCAGGGACGTGAAGTCCCTGTTTGAAAGGCTCAAGGTATAGGTGTGACAGCTTAATGGTGTTTTCACAATGAACGGATAGAAAAGGATAGTGAAATAACTACATAATGAAGCTGATTTGTAAAAAGCCTATAATCATGCTTTGTTAGGTATGTCTGCAAAACAAAGTGTCCTAAAGCAAGAGTCTTTTCTACAGGACCCATGCAGCTCCACACCAATCTGCACCCACGGGGGTTAAGCTTAACAACACCAAACCACCTGTGCTGCTGCTGCCAGTTTATCACCTTGGCTAGTAATGCCCCCCTGGAGAGAGGTGTAGAGTCAGATAATTACACATGTAAGCCACAAAGGCTGATAAAGGTGTGTAATATGTACACACACACTGTACCTCCTCGACCACTTGCTTTTTGCGACACAATCTTCAGTTCTTTTTGGCAAACTTTTTCCACATTTGGTAACCATCTTAAAGACACTTATTTTAAAAGGTAAATTACTTTTATACAACACATTTCAGCTACTACCATCGCCACTTTTGGAATAAACGTCAAAGATTTTTTTTGTGACGTCACACTACCAGAAATTTGACTTTGTATCAACACAATATTCTGTATATAACAAGAAAATCTGGTTATCTCAAATTCCTGAAATGTATCCATATTTGGTACCTTACACCAGCTAGGTCAACATATTTGGTTTGACTGAGATACTGTGGTTAATTGTTTGATGCTTCTGCCATGTTCCCAGCTGGTGAAATATGTGGCGAGGGAAATTAATGGAAATTTAATTGAATTGAATTGTTGATTACATGTTGGGTGAATCTGTAATATTTACTGTTTTATTATTATTTTTTAAATATAATCCAATCCATGGTAAAATGGTAATTACGATATTTTCTGCACTGCACAGGCTGCCTGTCACAGCTCGCCTGGAGGAGACTCACGAGTCCTGCTTGGTGCGGCATCAGAGGGTGTTGGGACAGAAGTGGTGATAAATCCTGTGTCCTCTTAGAAGGCGCTAATAATTCAAGATGATGTGGCCAAATGTCACAGGACACATTTCCTGTTCCCCGCACAGACAGAACCACTCAAAGACATGATAAATGGCCCTGACGTTCATCTTTTTCTCACAGAATCTGTATGAAATCTTAAAGCATGATCCTGTTATTGTGGAGGTGTCACTGTTGCCAGCATCGTTTTGAAAGGATATTGACACCGATTGTGCTGGCATAAGCGGCAGTGCATGCAAATAATTCTTAGTATTTGTTTTTATCCAGTTTTGGGTACCAGATGGGAGGGTTTTACCATGTCAGAAGAATTCAGATCATGTTGGGCAGTTTGGCAGTAAAAACGTATTCTCAGATACTCTTCCTGCGACCATGTGAACCTTCCCACACTGGTTTTGTGGCAATGTGTGTGTTGCCTGTAAAGCAACCCATCTGCCACTAAGATAGCTAACACAGTGTTATACTTTTGCTGGGGACAATAACAAACTTAAGTGTGATGTACAGTGCATTATGCTGTAGTAATAAATGAATAAAGTAGATAATAATCCTGCCTTGGATTCAAAGTTACAGAAAAGATGACTATTGTACAATTGGGCCAGCTCCAATTTCAGTATATGGACATTTGCTCTCAGGTAGCAATACAGTTTTAAACATTTTCAGAAATAAGTTGTTTTAAGTATATTTTCAGATGTTGGAATCATAAATGTCTTGTGATATTCAGTAAAGTGACTAAATGTTTTATAATTATACATCCGTTCCGAAGTTGTGACTATTTATCTTTAAGGCAAACTCGCATCAAATTCTCTGTGAAACCAAGTGTGTGTGCCTAGGGTTTATGTAAGTGTGCCAGATCAATAAATCAACCCATCACCTCCCTCATCCATAAAAGTGTTTCCTGAACTGGCAACCCACTCCTTTCAACGACAAACCCTCTGACTGAGCCAAATCTACATTAGTTGCACTCTAACTGTCTCAATAGCTTCTCCGCACCTCTACTGTCTCGTGCTTCAGGCATAAATGCATCCTCTTTGAACATTTCCAGACAAAATCAATACCCAGAGACAGTGTTGGCAAAAACAGAATCCAGATTTCCGTCACTTTGGCCTTTTCTTATCCCTCCAGCCAAAGCCATCAAAGCCGGGGCCTCTTCACAACAATCAGAAGGGCAGACAAAGTCATCGCCGTGTATCTGAAGGATAGATGCCTTATCTACAAACTGGCCTGACTGTGGTTCAGCTCACTGAAGGTGTGATGGCTCACACCTTCAGTCATCCTGCAATGAACTGCACAAAACATGTGGTGGATATCAAGCTTAATTTAAGTTTGTAAGACTGTAAGGTCACACAAAAAGGTCAGCCGTGTGTGTGAGAGAGAGTTCTATTAGTGCCTGTTTTTATCTCTTACAAATCTGCTAAATTACTATACTACACAAAATGAGATGTCCTTTAGTCCTTCCTTGTGGTTGCCCCATGATTCGTGAGAGAATGTTGTTGTCTCTGCCAAATGAGGAACTGGCTGGTATTGACCATCTAGATGGCAAACTGTTATGATTTGCTGCTGATCAAGTATCTATTCCAATTTGTCACATCTTTAATAAATGCTTAATGTACGGTGGATGCCTAAAAGTCTGGAAAGTGGCAAAGATAATTCCAATACCAAAAGATAACAAATTAACCCTCACATGTCAAAACCGCCGTCCAATTAGTATATGTCACAGTTGGGTTTTGCTGTGTGTGTGTGTGTCTCCTGATCATGCTCATTCTCTCCACCTGTGCCAAATCACCTGCCCCTGGCTTTTCCCTCTGCAAACCCCACTCATCTCCACTCACCTGCCGGCAATCCGCTCATCACCCCTCACATACTTATACTCCCCTGCTTGCCCAGTTCCAGTGCCGGATTATCAATTGTTCTTTTTTCCTCCCCGTGGACTCGGCTCATCCCTCGTGTTGACTCTCTGACTCCCACGGTTTGTGTCTTTGCCTTTTGTGACCAAGCCCCTTTTGTGACTTTGCTTTTTATTTTCAGTTTGGATTTTTCATGCTCCTGGTTGGAGTTGTTTTTGGTTTCTGTTTTTGTCTGCTTAAGTGCCCAGTAAAGAGCCTTGCATTTCACCTCATCTTGTGTCCTGTGTCTAAGTCTGTGCCTGAGTCTCTGCTCCACTCCTAAACCCACACGGTAAACTGTGAACCGTCACAAGTATACTTCCTATTTTGAGCAAATTATTAGATAAGGTTTTTTTTTAAACTAATTCAAAATAATTTTACTAGGAATAACCTGATTACTAGTTCCCAGTACGCATACAGACAAGGTCACTCTACAGCCACTGCCCTTGCCCAGCTAACTGATGACTGGCTGAAACGGATGGATAACAAGAAAATGGTAGGCACAGTCTTGCTTGACTTCAGTGCCGCATTTGATGTAATAGACCATGATATTATGATTACTAAACTAAAGAAATTCAGATTCAGCAGTACGGAACTCTCTTGGATGGTCAATTATCTTTCTGAGAGATCTCAGAGTCTTTTATAATGGTAGCTTATCAGACTGCAGATACTAGTAATGTAATAATGGTAATGTATGCAGATGACACTGTATAGCACTACTTCAAACGAAGATGAACTAGTAACCATCCTAAATCAGGATCTGGAGAGAGTGTCTAATTGGGTGAAAGTGAACAAACTAGCCCTGAACATTTACAAAACTAAATGTATTGTGTTTGGCTCTAGTAGTATGCCTATTGGTGACCCACAGCTTCAGCTGTCAATGTCAAGTATGGCAATAGAACAGGTCAAGAAGACCAAATTACTGGGAGTGATGTTGGATGAACAGTTGCCGTGGTCTGAGCACATTGACGGCATTGTGACTAAAATGGGAAGGGGCATAGCAATGGCTAGAAACTGCGTCACTTATTTAACATCCTATAATATTTGTCAGGTGTTACAGTCCTTTGTCTTTTGTCACCTGCAATACTGTCCAGTCATATGGTCAGCGGCAGCAAAGTTCAAACTAACTAGTTCAAAACTGAGCTGCCAGATTGGTATTCCAGTGTTCAATAAGAACAAATATAGCATATATGGACTCTTGCCTGTCGTGGTTCTCAGTTTAAATTAAACTCCACAATAGCCTTGTCATGTTTTTCAGAAATGTAGTATTTGATCAGACACCTGAATATTTTTTCAACCAAGTACAACACACATGCAACAGACAACCATCACACGAGGAATGCTAGCTCAGGTCACTTGATACCTTCGACCTCAAGAACAAACCTCTTCAAACGCAGTTATCTACCGTTTAATAATAGCTTGGAACTCACTACCTCCTCATCTAACTTTTACAAATAATAAACTGTCATCAACATCCTGATCCTTCTTTGAAGAAGTTATGGATGCATAATGTAAATGGTCGGTTCTGATACTATACATCCTAGTCTCGTACTTTGTATCCGACTGTACTATTTGAACTATTCTGACTGTTCTGTTTTAACTGTTTGTTTTACGTCATGTTTTGTCCTTTCTGTGGATCGCAGGAAGATTAGCGGCCGCCATGGCGTCAGCTAATAGGGATCCAGTTAGTAAACAATAAACAATCCGTACGCTTCTGTCCTCAAATATACATACCCTAGGTTGCATTGTCTGAAATAATTACATATTTTTTCTTTAATCAAAGGGGAATATGCAAAGCTGCTTCAATTCATCAAATGGTAATATTCTGAATGTTTTACAAACATATTTCTGGAATTTAGCTCGACTTCTTTGGTATCTTTAGAAATTTTGGGATTTTCACTCTTGTGATCTCGAATTTAAAAGTTTATTGCATTATTGTTTATCACTATAATACCTTGAGTGCACACTATGCTTGAGTTATTTTTCTTCTGTGGAATTGTTGCTATGAGCTCCTCCTTGACACCGACTCACAGACAGAAAAAGGTAGACATTCCTTTGCAGATATACAGAGTCAGCACAATGCCTAACAGCCCCTAACAGCGCATACAGTGGTATATCACAATTAACAAGAGCTGAGTGTGTGACTGTTGGGGGGAGTTGGAGGGCAACAGCAGTGACGTCAGTGTAAATTGAGATAATGTACGCAGAGTGTTGTTGACAGCACTTTAAACAGCGGCCAGGTGGAACAGTGCTCTTCAAGTGAATGCTTTTCGTAAACAGATGGGCGCTGTTTATGGCTGTTACACTTCTTTGTTGAGTGAAAATATAATTACAGATTAGAAAGGCTGAGGTAATTGGAAGTTCTGCAAACAGTCTATCGGTTTTATTTTGGCAAGTTCTTCGCTTAAGCTGATTGGTTGAAGAGGGTATTATCTGAATTTAGCTCCTTGCTACAGGGTGAGATTTGCAGTTACCATAAACACAACATATACAGGTGTTATTGAAGATTTTATAGCCAGGTGTATGTAGTGTATTCACCTCTATTTCCAAGTTGTTATTGTATTCTTTCTCAGTTTAAAAGAATAACTCTTTTTTAGGAAACTATTACTATCTTGTCCAAATAAATCCATGTGATATGCTATTGTTGTTTTTGAAGTATAAACACATTCATTGTCTTTTCAAGCACGTATTCTATATGTGTGTGCGTGTGTGTGTGTATGGAACTGTAGAGAGAGAGAGATTAATATGAATACATGCATACATCATGGACAATTGTGGTATAGAATATAACGTGTCAACAAAGATAGCTGCCGTACACATGAAGCAGCACTATATGGAGATTAAATTTGACAAGTGACAAAACAGTCCCACAGTGCAACTGTCAGATATCTGTAAAGAAAATGATTCATCAACAATTTCCTCTCAAGCACTCTCATGGCTTGCATCCTGATCATGCTTTAAATTTTAGCTTGTTTTTCTTATGTCAAAACACTGCGTTGCTGGAAACATGAGCCAAAAGGAGACCTTCAGCTCATCGTCATCATCCTTCAAGCTTTTGTACATTTCCGTGTGCCTCCAATGTTTATTAATGGGAGCAGAGAAGGCTGGGTTGTACTCCTATTTATGAGGAGTTTCTCAGAGCATAAAAAAAGAAAAAATGAAGCACATAGCAAAGGGTAGTGAGAAGTGTCTTGGCAAGCTGATGAATTTCCTCAGTCTGTTTTGGACGTGGCAAAAAAAAAAAAGGAGTTGCATACACCATTTTTCTCTTATATTTGCCTTTGGTTTGCCTCCTTCTCTATTGCCCTCCCACACTCGCTGTGCTGTGGTCCATTAGGCTGTCTGTCCACAGCCAGAAGTGACTTTGACATTTGCTGAAACACCCAGTGGAGTGTTCAGGCTTGAAAGGATATCCAATGCCTTGACCCAAAACCACTTGTTTCTTTTTCTTCTTTTTTTCTTTCCCTTTCCTTTCCATCAAAAACTCCTTTGTGACATTGTGCACTAGCATGTTGGCTCTTAGATCAAACCCTGAATATATTTAAACTTCCACCAATGAAAGACACCCTCTTCTGCTATTCCCCCTACTCACACATCCAAACACAACAGCACACACTCACAGGCACATTCATACACAAAATGTCCCACTGGGATTAAAAAAACACACGGATACACAAAGCACAAAAAGGGCCCAATATGAAACTACTACCATCTCCTTAGTCCTGCACTTTCAATTAGACTTCAATAATGTATGAGCACACCAAAGACGAGATAGTTGCGGGGAATCCTCTAGTGATGAATCCTTATTTATAACTACAAAACAATTTACAGCACCCATCATCCATAAAATATAGCAAATAATGATTCAAATGTGGTCCTTCTAATTATAACATGCTGGTTGCCAAAGTGGCTAACAGTCAAACAGAAAAATACTGACCAACAACAACCAGCGGTGTGTTGGTGTTAATTTCCCAATTTCGGCAATAACTGTTTCATGTAATGACTTACAGCAGAGTGTGCTGGACCTAAAAATTACCTGTTTCTTCTGGCAAAAACTGTGGGGCAGGGGTGGCATCATGTCTGTTCCACAAATAACAAGCGTCCAGAGAGAGCGTCAAAGCAAAGATGGGGCCAGACGAATGTAAGTATGAAGAGTATGAATTCCCTTGGGAACATTCTTTACCCTCTATGAGACAAGCTCAGCCATCTCCACCCATCCATTATAAAAGAAGTCTAGCGTCAACCGTATGCCTCAACCCTCTTTCTGTGCAGCCAGTGTGAAATATTCACCTGTTCCACTCCTTCAGGAGAGTGGGGGATTAATGGAAAGAGAGGAGCTGAGGCAGCTCCTCTGTCTCCAGCTCCTATGAAAAGGGGTCTGAAACCCTGACGCCAACTTGCATCAGCACGTGCCACGATATGTTCTTCACAGTTCCATCATGTGAAGCCATCTGTTCTATAATTTGTATATGGATCTTTTCCACTTTAATTAACACCTGAAAAGAGTGCTGCAGTGCCCAACATCTGTTGCTCAGTAAAGAGTGACACTCACACTTCCATTGGTTAGGTTCTCTGATGACTAACGTGCATTCACTCATGGCACTGCACAGTGCTTTGTATAACGACATTTATGTTATTTCTATGAATTTTCACCACATATCTGATTATGGGTCTCCCATCAGGTTGCTTGTCCCAAATGAAAAAAAGACTGCTGTAAAAGAAACTCGAGCACATGTCTGAGGCAATGGGTGACACAATGAGTGATGATGGGGGGAGATGGAGAGGACAGATTCCCACAGGGGACCAAATGTTTCCTGTGACCTTTGCCCCATGTACACCGTCAGCGCCATAAACTCTATTTATACGCCTCACAACTGGAAACTGTCAGCACTGGGATGATAAATTGATTCAACAGGTCATTTTTTTATTTTTACTTCTAGTGATTCAAAAGAATGTACATTGAAGCAAAGGAATACAACACATCTGTTACAAATAGAATGAGACTCTTGAGAAGGAATCTCCAAAAGTGGTCCCCACTTTTTTAAATGTATGTAGATGTGAGGATACAAGGGATTGTGCATGTGTCAGACAGAGAGAAAGTGGGGGAGAAGAGAGAGATCAATAAATGTATGGAACACATAAAATCCAAATGTTGAGTAGTAAGGCTAACTCATTGATTTTAAGCAGTGACCTATTCCATCGAACACTGAATGGTGGACAAAGTTAGCAGGATAGAAGCCCGAGTCCAGCTGCCTTGAGCTGCAGACTCATTAAACTGAGAACTGCTGGGAACAGGGAAAGGCTAAGGGTATGGAAAAAACATGTTACTGTACATTAAATGAGGCCAGGAAGAAGTGAAACTTCGAAACAGCCTACATTCCCCTGGAAGTTAATGCAGCTAAAGGTTAACCCCAAGAGAGGCAGTAAACACAGCATATGAATAATCCATTTATCAAATGGAACATTACGAGGCACCAGTGCATAAAATGTAAGTGCACGGGTACAGATTATGGGCAATGTATCATTTAGAGGTATTCACATGTCTATCTAAGTGTAATCCACTGTAATTATGAGACACTGGGCACCTTTCAATCATTCTACTCTCATCCATGAATACCCTATTTCTACTTAAGCCAAATGAGTCACCTTCCCACCACCTTACCTAATGGTTCTACACCAATTTTCTCAGATGTATACATACAAATTATCATCACAACCATTATCAATGTTCTCACAGAAATGTGGTCAAGGACAGCCAGGAGATCTTGCTATGTGAGAATTTATCAAGATATTGTTTTAAGTTCTGTACATTTATCAGTGTATCATTTATCAGTGTATCATTTATCAGTGCTTTAGATTAGACTTGCACCAGCTGCACAATTCTTAATAATCTATCCTCCCTTAGGCCCTGATCAGACAGAGCATGTTGTAGCAGCCTGTGGTGGCTTTCTGTAATTGCTTTTTGCGTTGCTGAGTGCCTCGTGTTTTTGCAGGAGCGCCCTGAACATCTCAAGTTAAAACGAAATTCAACTTGGAAGAGCGGAAAAGCATCCAACATTTGTGTTTTCTTCATTGTGGTGACTTTTGCTGGATACCCAGAACTACATGCCTTTACCAACTGTAGTTACCTGAAGCAGGCCTGGAAGCAAATTTGTGCTGTAGTCAGGGGCCTAAGCACCTTTCAAAGTGTATGCTGTGAGCCAAGACTGCTTTTTTCCACAAATAGAGTACCTGCCTCAAGAATCCATCAGAGCCCGTTATGTTCCAACCTCTTTGCTGAAACTGATCTTCAAGAGGCCTGCTTGGAGTGCCTCAGAGCGAACCATGCAAAGAGCGATGTTCAGCAGCCACCAGCCTGTCCGGCCTGCAGAGCACTGCCCAAGGTTCAACGCTAGCAACGGTGGGATTATTTCTGAAGCTTTAATACGATACTCCGCTGCGATGTCAAGGTCCCTGCCCCAGCCGCCAACGTTCCGCCGATGCCTCCGGTCATCCTCAACTGTGGATGATGGTAATGACAACAATATCTCATCAGTTTCCACAGTGTCAGCAGCCAATGAAGACGATCGCCCCAGTCACAGATTTTGGTGGATTTCGTCAGAATGCAGGGTTGCACAACCCAGCGTGCCTCCCCTTGAAAAGGACTTTGCGGCCCACTTGCTTGCACAGCCAGACGGCTGGTCAGACTCATATATTTAGTGAAGTAAAAAGTATAATATTCCCCTCTGAGATGTAGTGGACTAGAAGATTCTTAATTTTGGTCACAAAGCGCACCAGATTGATGCATTTAACTTTAAAACGCAGGTCTAAAGTCCACACACCATAGTCTCACAAAATCCTGTGGGCAACACTGTAATCTGATTCAGGGAGTTGCAACAGCCCCTGGCCGTGTGATGTTTCTATCTAACATGGGCTCTCCGTGTGTGGCTGGGACTCATATCACCTGGGATCGAGGTGATCACCTGGGAGCCTCAGTCATCATGGATGTGCTCTTAGATGGTTGGAGGAGAACAAAGTTTAGCCGTCATCTGCTGCTTGCTCACTCTCAGAGGAAAATTGAAGCAAAGCGTATCAACACGACAGTGAGAAAGAGAGAGCGTTGGCGGAATAGGGCACCCATGGGCGCGACTGCCTCTACTTCTCCCAGCATTGCCCTCCATGCATCTGAGGTGAACGGATTGCAATAAGGAATTCACGGACCTCATCGCCGGCTCGGCTTTTTCCATTTTATTACCAGTTGTGGCTGCCTTTGCTGTGTCTTTTCGGATCGGCGCACACAAATCTTACCTCAGGTCAACATGTGACTGTATTACTGTATTGGGGGAGACTACACCTCACTCCAGTTTAATCCTGAAGGGGGGGGTATACACGTGTCTGTTCCTCCTTCATCTCTCCACACGAGGAGACAGGAGGGAAACAAATGTGATGTCAGATGTGCTTACAGACAATGCATTCACGGGCGTCATCTCCGGCTTGGCTGGGAAAATGGAGGGATTGGACACAGTACCTCAATGTCTGCTGCAGCTTTTCAAACTGGCCGAGCGGTGATGCGTTGAGGAACCTTTTCTCCAGCTCGGATTTTTCCATATCAGTCTCCCGTGGGCCAATGTCTATCGCTTGTCTTTTTGACCCCTGCAGGGTTGTGCCATGGCTCTGCCCTGTTCATTAACACTCTACCTGGGCTGAGGCCCCATTCTTCTCTGCTGTGGTGGCCTAGGTTATAAAGAAATAGGTGGGATGCGGTGACTGAGCTTTAGTAGGTCAGGATCAGTCTGATTGGCTCAGTCAGATTTTCGCCCAGCCCAA
This sequence comes from Anarhichas minor, assembly GCF_050575085.1. NCBI lineage: Eukaryota > Metazoa > Chordata > Actinopteri > Perciformes > Anarhichadidae > Anarhichas > Anarhichas minor. Next base: position 11,729,929 of record NW_027466456.1, read on the forward strand.
AATTGAATGCAAGTTGGTTCTTCTCTTTTTTTAAGAATCCAAGCAGCAGCAGAGAACCTGCAGGGAGAGTAAATTCCCCCCTTGATTGACATACACAAACATTACATTTTCAATCACAAAAACTTGACATATTAAGGGAGGGAAACTGCAGCAGCAAATGGCATTGAGAGTATCGGCAGTGTAATAGTAAGCAGTGCACATGCTGTACACCTGTGGGATCACGAATTTAAGTTAATAGCTGGTAGCCGATGAGCTGAAGAATGAGCGAGTGAATATGAAGCATGAATTAAAAATGGTATAATTAATGTGGGATTTCAACACAAATAGACGTACACTTGGAGGCAGATGATGGCCTTAAAGGTTAAATGAAACGAATATCACCAACAACTATGGTAGCAGAGAAATAGAGATAAAGTTATGTGAACACAATAATTCCTGTCAGTCCAGTTTTTTTCCAGCTGGGGTAGCATTGTAATAGCATGGTTTCCCACACATAAATTAAATAAGGAGACAGGCTCAAACTTTGCATAATCTACTTTTGATTTGTTAATTTTTCCCATTCTGCCTCAATGTTTCTGCTTGTCACTCAAGCAACCCATTCCTTGAAATCGCGTGAAAGCTACTTTTGAAATGACAAACACACACTAATTTATTTTCACTGAAGTGAACAATTGAAAAGAACTCCAATTAATTGAATCCCTGTTCGTGATTCCACTGTTGAAAATAGAATTGATTACACTACACATGATTACTACACGATTACGCAGTATATATCAAGACACCAGGTTGATGACACCCCAAGTCAAAAATACATCTGTAATGCTAATTATTCTGCCTGAGAACATACACTGCTACAAAAACACTGATTAATGTCAGAATTAAAAGAGCAGGAAGCAGAGTGGCCTCTCAGAGCAATACTTCTGATGACAGTGAACATTCAACTTCATTAGGCAGTATTGACATATTTGTTTCAAAATGAATCTCCTAGCAAAAGCAGAGATACTCGGCCTTTTAGACAGCGTCGATGGGATTTCATGCCTGGTCACCAGCAATGGCATGGCAAACAACAGAGAACCATCCCCATACAGAAGAACAGTACCTCAGTCAATGATTGTTTAAGTGGAATTTCTTTCTATTGGCCCTGGCAACCTGGACAGCAGAAGACAAAAGACTCTACTTTCATGCAGACACTATGCAGATCAGTTTAGTGGCATTTCATTCTGGAAAAACTGAGCTTGATTCCAATGGTAAAGTTTAAATTAATATATAAAAAAATCTTCTCCACTGCGGAGGCAAATTATTTTTCAGCTTATATCAAGTCACTTTCTGACATTTTGGATGAATTTGGCAACCTACTGGCTTTTCCTTAATATCAATTGCCACAAGGTCTCATGGGTAAGTTCCGAGCAAAACAAGTTTTCTACAAAACAAAGTTTAAACTGGTGGCCATAACAGTGTTGTTACATTAGCCAGGAGACTCCTGTGTTTCCATGTTGAGGAACATTGAGGATATTAATAAAATGACACAACAGAGTGGTGAAAAAGTCCTTCCGGAACCAGCAGCTCCTCTCACTTCGCAAGTCGATAGTTGTGTTGTCCAACATCAAAGCTTTATACGCCTATAGTAAAACTGGGAATCCTGACTAATTGCTGTAGTTACAATTGTACAATGTGCACAAAGAAAGGGGTTTGAAAAGGTTGCATTTAATTGAAGTGCACCTGCTCAATGAGATGAACCCATAAAAAGGACTAAAAACAATTCAGAAAATGTTGACCATGTGCAATGGCCTTTAGAGAAATCACTGCACTGGCTAATAATTGCCCAAGTGCGCAAATTGACCACCTTCAGACTTGAAACTTCACTTCATGATCAAAGCCACCACACTCTCCAGTGTTTCCTCCGCATACAACTTTTCCAAAGAGACTTGTTTTCGACTTTGATCTTTCAATTCAGATTTTCTTTCTTTCTCTGCTTTCAACTGTCTGCTCCTCCGCTCATGAATCAAACAAGAATGGAAATCATAACACTGTATATCATGCTTCACTGCATGAATAATGAGGTTACTGTGGCAATAATTAACATTGTTCACACCTCATGATCTGCAGAACTTCTGCACCAGAATGTGATGCTTTAAAATGTTGGCCTACTGATAAAAAAATATTAATAGCTGCAATATCACAATCTAAATAAAAAATGTCAGAATATTAGCCACCCTCCTCTCTGCACAGGTTAGACACAATACTTTGCCAGCTGCACTCATGAGATGTTGAAATGAAAAGTCACATAGCAGGCATGGCTAACTTGCTTCTACTTTAAGAGTGGAATATAAAATTACCATTACAACTGGTCCTCCTAGATGTTGACTGTTGTTAAGGGAAGGACATCTTTATTCACCAATGGTTCATATCTAATACTCTGTGGATTTGTTCAAAAAAGGAAAAAAAAACATTTAATATCATAAAGTTACACAGTAGGCATGACGTTCCCCAGATCTCAATTGTGGGTGGGGTTGCTATGTGGGAGCTTAATAGTCCAGCAGGTGCTAAAGATTTTGTCCTGAAAAATAAATGACTAAATATGATAACTTCTCCACCCTTTTACTGCCATAAAATAAGGGTCTGGTGTTTTTCTTTTGAGGCCCATTTGATCAAACCAGCCTTGCATGTGCGTACTTCAGTGAGCTGAAAACTGTATTCATGCCATTCGGTGACTGTACAGACAGCACTACAAGCCCAGTTGCAGACACAGTAGCCTAATATAATAGGCCTAACGTTACCATCAGTGGTGATTCTACGAGTTTTTAACTGTGGTGTCCCAGGGGTAGCAAAAGGATTTCTAGTGGAGTCCAATACGGATGTTAACCTCTTGTACACGAGACCCCCCTTTAACGTGTGCACATAGCTCACTGACTTATTTTTGATGGATAAATATTCTACTAATGACACATAAATTGATTAGTAATTCATAATTTATATTAATAATGACAAATAAATAGGAACTTTTTCTATATCTTTAACTCAATGACTAATCTGAATTATCTCTAGTATCACATACAGTATAGCATATGCTAATACAAAAAGAAAATTAGCCTTGATGTTTTTGGATAAAGAACAAACAACATGTTCGGACCATATTGAAGGCTGTTAAATTCATGGACTTTGTTCTGCAGAACAAGATGTTTGACAATCCCTGTCATGGTACACAAACATAAAACCCATTAACAGGCTTGTGTTAATGTAAGCAGACAAGCATGAAGTGATAAAATGAGTAACATGGATCATAACAGAGATAGAGCATGTATTACCATTTTATGATTGAGCTTTATTATAAATAATTGGAAATCAATATTACTGTCATGGTTTCTCTTGACTTTAGTTTTCACTTCCTGTTTCAGTTTGTTATCCTTGCTTCATGGGTCCTGCTTTTGTTTGACTTCCTGTCTTTGTGGTTTTCCCTTGTGTTTAATTAGTCTCGTCAGTCTTGCTCTGTTCCCATCGTTTCAACCACCAATCAGCTTTCGGTCTGCCCTCATGTCTTCCCACCTGTGCCTTGTTGTCTGATTAGTTTATTGTGTATTTATAGTCCTGTCTTTTCACTGTTAGTTGTCAGTTTGACTTTCATTGCTGTTTGGAGTTTTGTTACCTGTTTTGTCTGTTACCTGCCTGCTTTTTTGACTCTCCGATTTGTAAACTCAGTCTTGCATTAAATCATTGAAATGCACAAGTCTGCCTGTCATGTCTGCGATTTGGTCCTTCCCCAGCTCCCTGCATCACCATCCATGACAATTTAATATTATAATAATAATATAGATAATGCTCTGTCCTGTAACTAAACCTATTTGAATGGCTTGTTATAGACCCATGACACAAAAAGCTGACGAGTCCTTTCCCCCAAAGGTAGACTACTTTGAAATAATAATAATAAATATTGATAATAGTAATGAGCTGCAAAGTGGTACACCCACCCCACAGCGAGAAAGTTAAAAATAATCCTGTGATGGATTATGCAGGCCTTTTGTTATACATTAAAGTTTGGCAGCGTGCTGTATGGCACACATTTGTCTTAGAATTGTGAAGGATTTCAGTATTAGAAATATTATTAGTAGGATTAATAACACCCCAAGTGGTGAGTAGAAGTGTCACAATAATAAGAATGTCGAAATATGTTAAAAAGTCACAATATGTTTACTTATGGAATGTATTATATGTTTACAATATTCTATGTTACAGTATTTTACTCATTGAATGTATTAAACCATAGAAGTATAGTCACTAAAGGTATTAAAACACTGTATGAATAGTTTTGTGGGTCAGAAAGGGATCATTTTGAGTGAGGCTTTACAGAGGTGCAGCAGAGGGATGGACAACTGACCAGCAGGTCACAGAGAGGAGGAGTTCAGGATGTTTGCTACAAAGGATCGATCCAGGGAGGGAACAGAATTCAAATGGAGCCAATCACTAATCGACCATTCAGACGTTTTAGGACAGTTTCGGACACTTTCTGACTGTCAGGGGATATAAAAGACAACGTTCTAGAGAGCATTCCTCAGACCACTTCCGCCCCTCTTTTTCAGCACCTGGAATGGCCAGACCTGTGAGGAGGACGCGTGCATGTGGTCTCTGTTCTCGAGAACATTACTATTGATGTAAGTGAACTTTGTGTAGTACATTTGTGTAGTACAAATCGTTTTGATTTTGAACCGGATCCAGCCCATTTTTCTGGTGCGCGTGCGCAGTAAGAAGCTCGCAGCAGAAAAGTACCTGCGGCTTAGCAGCCTCTCATCCTTTGTTTTAAACCTCCACAGAACTCACAAAGCCCTGTTGCACAGAGCCTGTGATGCACATGTTACATGAAAATGCTGGCAAATAAGTGGAATAAATATGCTGAGTGTGTATTGATAAAATTTGTATTTGTATTTGTATTACATGAGGAGGCTGTTTCTGCCAATAGTGGTAACAGGCAAAATGAGGTAATGAGCATTGTGGTAAACTAGAATGAGCACCAATCTGTTTATAAGAATACTTGAGCAACATAAGTCATGGTTTAAATGATTAAAAGGTAAATGGAATATGTCACTTTAAATTAAATCCGTGGTTGAACACCTTTGAGATTGAATTTGCGATGCAATTTAGGCTTCAGATGCAATTGTAATTAGCCTGATGACACATTTTATTTAATCTTTAGTCATTCTCATTCTTTGTGTTGGTCGAGTTTCATTTTAAATTTAAGAGAATAATTTAGATAAGACACTTTCTACAATTCTATAAAAAGCATGGTATAAATGTGCTATTTCTGTCATGGTACTGCAGCAGAGAATCATAGATATAGTAACCCCTGAATATTGTTTTCACTCTTGTTCTGTTGATCTTTAATGTTAAAGAATTGACAGGATAATTTGAGCTGGATAACCTCATAATAACCTTGATTAAGTGGCATACTGATCACTGATATCACCTTTCCAGTTGCGTTTATAAAGATGAACAAACTGTACACTTCAAAAGAGATCATGCATTTCTGTCTTCCTACCTCCCTTCACCTCTTCCCCCTCATTCATCTCCTCCCCAGCCTGAGAAACCCACCAAGTGAAAAGTCATTATCACCAGCCTTTCTTCATCATAACTATGATGCTTAGGCAAGTATCAGCGTTAATCAGGGCGAGAGAGGCCGGGTGGGGGAGCGGCAACCAACAAAGAGATCACCAAGTGGACTACAAATCACCCTCTTATCTCCACGAGATGAAAGACTTGTTTCCCCTCAGCCAGTAAACACAATTATGTATCCGAGCATACTTTCAGAAGATCATTCAACAACAAATCTTCTTCATCTCTAATTATGCCTGATATAAATGGATAAGAGCTATGCCCAAGCAGTCTGGTAATATGTTACCTTCGTGGCAAGTGCATACACAACTCAAATTCAGAATCATCTTATTTAACAACTACAATGTGCCGGAATTTATTTTGGTAACACTGGTATAGAGATACATAGAAAACAACAACGATGGTGTAAACTGACTCTCGTGGTTCAGGGACGAATGTTGTTACCATAATTGATTTTCATATGGCTTCTATGCATAGTGTTTTCTGCAAACTAAAATTTCCTTTTAGCATCACCAGCAGCAGAGTGGGTAAGTGCAGTTTGCATATCAGCTGTAACAAAAAAAGGCAGAGTTGCTGTTGGAGTGAATTGTAGCTTTGGTCAATTCAGCTTAGGTAGTTTAGGGTTTCGATTTTATATTGATATTTAATCGAGAGTGATTAATCTTACACTACTGCACACATATGTGACTGTAAAATATTTTCATTATTGTAAAAGAAATACAGTTGTGTACTTTAGCACTATATAATGCAACAGATGTACTATAACTGTACAAATATCCCATTTTGTGGCATCTATATTGTAAAATGAAATGTAACTTTAAACAAAAAATGAATTGATACATTGTTATTTACGCCACACTAATTGTTTATCTTCACAGCTTGTATAGATCTTTGCTGTAATTGCCAGAATTTGCAGAACTTTCGAAACATTTGAAATCAAGTGACCAAGAAACAGCAGGCAAACTATCAGAATGCTGTGGTCTACTTTATGGGACGGCGACTGAAGGTACAATACAGACGGTCAACTATATTAAGATCAATTAAGAAGGGATTAGCAACCCAGATCTAGACCGTCAACCCCATCTGTCTAAAGTCTCCCACTGTAAGTGTTCTAATAGTATGACATGACAGGAGCAGGCGTGTGTCAGATGTGTGTTTTTACGGAAGACTGCACAAAATGTAAATGTAATATTTGCTCTGGTTCAATTACGTACTGTGTATATCTGTTAAATTGATATGACAAGAAACATGCCTTTGCTGTGATCTATGGAATGCTATTAAGCCCAAGATTAGATAAATAAATAGATACATAAATAAATAAATGTCATTGAAATAAATAAATAAACCTATGAATTAAATCCTTAAATAAATGAAGCAACTTTTAAAAAGAAATTCAAATATGAATACATATTTATTGATTTCAGGGGATTTTTATTTCATAAAGCACCATTTATTTCACAGTTCTTTTGATTTCCTTCTTTTTTATTCACATGAGTGGGGCGTGGTTATCTCACAGATACAGACCAAAGTAACAGCACTAGCGCAGCACTGACTCACAATCTCGTGTTTGACATTCCGAGTCTTCTGAACTGATTTGCCAATAGAAGAAGAGGAAGAAGGAGAAGAGAAGCAGATCAAATTGATCAACACGGTTTACAAGATATCGATACTATTTCGGCCCGTATTGAGGACTATTAATTTAAACATTTGATTAAATGTTATTCCACAGTAATCAACTTTGTTATTGTGTGTTCTAAGATAAACATGTGAGGGATGGATGATGTATACTGAGTGTGCTTGCATTGTCAGGGATTGATTATACAGAGATGTACGGTCTGTTTATGGGTGTGCATTGTGTTTGTGTGGTATGAAGACAAAGGATTATAAATAAAGTAAACCAATGGATTACTGCAAGTTTGCAGAAACGTGGTATGGAAAAGTATAGTAAATAAGTTAATGACCAGTTTTCTGTAATAAAGTAGTTATTTATAACGATAGTGTAGGTAAAAGTCACATGATATTTAATGAATGCTGAATTTGACAGAACTGACTGCACATATGCTGCTCCTGTGGTATAATGTTATATAATGTTTAGTATGCAGTGAATGATTGGTGTATTTTGTTAATCATATGGTGTTAAGTGCATATTTGCAGTAATCTGCTTTGGAATAAAAAGATGATATAAATGAAAAGATTGCATTGTTAGTAATGATTTTCTGCACAGAAAGTCGTGCCATTGTTTTTAGTTTGCTGGTAAGGATTGCCAAGGTAACTGCAGTTGGCACGCGACAGTGAGGAAGGAAATATCTCCGGGTAGCATCATATGGTCAACAGGGCAAATTCTGCCTCCATGAGTTAATTGGGTGTGAAAAGACACGAATAAGAGTTAGATCCTTCACTTCAGCAGGGGAGAAAAGAGCAGCTGGAAGGTATGATAATAAACGGAACCTCAACTGTGACAGGTGGGATTAGCAAGCATCTGTGTGGTATGATACTGCACCCCATCATGTGGCGAAGTCTTATCTAGATCTGCACTGCTATAATGTGCCAGCTTAAGAGACAGTATCAGCATCTGTTCAGCAGTCATGAAATTAAATGACGCTGGCGTTTCACAGCAAGTCATCCTATATAGATAGCTAGGAGATGAGCGATGCCACACTTAAGAATGGCACAGATTGTATGAAGGTCTATAAGACTGACTAAGGCCATCGGACAGATATGGAGGGTGGATAATTCATATCAATTCAATATTGCTTTATTGTCATGAAAGTTGCCAAGTGATGTTGCCAAATAATCAAAATAAGAAACTACACAATAAAATGTATATGACTACTTATGCTGTCAGCAATTGTTTAAGTGATGCTTGCACTATTTCATGAAATTTGCAATGTCTACAGCTGTATCCAGCGTTAAGTAGCAACATTCAGTATAGCTTCTCTCTCACTCTAGGTTGATGAATCCCTAAAAAACGCATGGCCTCTTATGATCTCTTTGCTGTTGATTACATGATTACTGTTGATTGCAGTCCTTATTCAAACAGTCTCAAATGTGTCACAAACTGTTCACAGGGCTTGCTAACTCCCTGTATTTTTTGTGGGATTTTTAATGTTCAAATATGACATTTGTCTTTGGCATGATTCAAGCTTTAAAGTATTAGTATAATTTCAGTGCCTTACTTTCATCTGCCGTGAGAGTCCATATGACATAAATACCGGCCATTTCAATAGACCTGTAACAGTTCATCCATGTTTTACTTATTATCCAATGTGAAAGCTCATGCTCAGTTTGCTGGTGGTGCTGTTTTATTCACAAAAACAGTACAATCACAAAACAGCACAATCATGCCGGATGGTGCTTAGTTCAAGCACCCTCTATGAGCAGCTCAGATGTGGCCTATAAGTGTTCCAGATTTAGAGCATCTACTAAAAATGCTGTAACTGGAAAAATCTGGACAGGGAACAAATATATAACAGTCACTCTGAGGAATTGCACCACAGACCCTCCCATCACTTCAGTTTTGACACAAACTTAAGATAACCCCTAGCCTCACACATTAATCATTACATTGTGTGTTATCAAGGCAAGCTGCAAGGAACGTCCACTTTGCCAGCACTGATTGAAATCGTATTAATGGCCGTCCCAATGCAGTGGAAATGCTCCTGAGAGGAAACAGTTGTGGCAGAAGTGATTGACCTACCTACCCTGCTGTGATGGCTCCATGTGAGAGAGGTCAACAGCATGAAGGGTAGCTGGCATTTGATTAAAGCTTCAGCCCTGGTTGTGGAAACATGAACAATTCAAGATGAGAGCATGTACACTGACTTGTGAGGGTCAGAGAAAGAGGAATCCAGGAGCTTTGGACTCAGCTTTAGTCCAAGGAGACAGCCACAGACATACATCCCCCCTGTGTTTCTCTACACAGGACAAGGATCCACGTTCTCTTTTCTCAGGCTCACATTTATCAAACAGCATGTGGTCATTCCATTGAGACCTCCACACCATATAAGTGTGTATTCAAGCAGCAATAGAAATTGCCACCTTAATTACTGAATGAAGACTGGTGAACAGGGGCAATGCTCAAGGACACAGACACCACCTTTTCCTATGTTTTTTTCCCCCTTCACTTATGTTTTAATTGTATACCCGTCTGTCATTTAGCAAGATTTATCAAAATATAATGGACGGATTTGACTTGAAATCTCACATGCACAGGTGGGCTGATTCAACTGTGGTGGTAAACTACAAACTAAATTCAAAACATTACATGTATTGGTACGGCGGTTCTTATGAATAATAATATATATATAGAGAGAATACAAGTGAAGTAGATTGACGCATGTCCACTTGTGAAGAAAAACTTGCGAGCGAGCAAGTGAAAGTTTCGCGAGCAGAAGAGCAGTGATAGAAGTCCCACTCTAGGGGACGTCCCAAAGCATGGTTTTCTCCTCGCAGGCTGCAATTTTGCTCGCGCGAGCAGAGAAGAGTGATGTAAAAATGCTCGTAAAAAGTAATTTTCGTGAGCACGTGGTGCTCGCGGATTTTGACATTGATTTGCCTTCATACATGCTGCTCTGTTCTGAAGTTGTGCAGAGCAGGCATGTAATTAAAACTGTCTCTATTTCTCGACAGATAAATTAGTAAATCACTAACTATATAGGTTCATAAAGGTCTTTGAATCAAAAAAAAAAATCACACTCCTTTGTTGCATTTTTGTAAGCCACTATTTCTTTTAGATGTTGAATAACTTTAATCATTTTCAAACTGAGCTTCTCTAATCTGGTTACATTTTTCTACATTTTTTCGTCGGTTGCCCTTCTTGGCATTATCTTAAACTTCTGTAGGAATTAATGGTGTACTATGAACACCCATTTAACATCTGAAAAGTAAAAACTGCAGTTTAACTTTTTTTTAAAGAAATTAACTATTTTATAATGTTTGAGTTTGCGTGTAATCATTAATTCCCTGGTCACATTGATCTCTCATTTCCTCCTATCACTTCCTGCCATATCTCATTAAAATAAGTCTTTCCAGTGGCTCATTGGCATTTATCTGCTTTAAACCGACTCAGCGGAATTTACATTTATTCTTGTCCCTTACCCTTTTGTCTGCCCACGTTAGAATAATGTAATCTAGTTTCATACTTTTCCTCCCGTCAGCCCCCTGTCATATTGGTTCCTTGTTACATTCTTATGACTCTGCCCTCGCTTTGTCTCGGACCATGAACTTAGTCACTTAACAGCAGAGAAATGGTAATGTCACTACACTTATAACAACGTGTCATTATTCTAGTGTCAAATTACATGACTTTTTTCACTCTGTTCTCCAAAGATGTGGGACATTGTGAATGCGTGAGGCTAGTTAGAAGACTACTTGTGTGATATGGCATAAAAATAAAACCCGTTTTTAAAAAAAAAACGTGTTGTTTGTTTGTTTGTTTTTTACCTCTCAGATTCTGCCTTCTCTAAAAGCTGAAGACAAGCCTGAGCTCGACATGGTGCATAAGCATCAATTTCCATCCCCGGTTTCTCATTTCAGAAACTATCAATATGGTAATCAAATTGCTCCACTTCCTGTTTGTGTCCCCCCAAAATGGGGAGCCTCTTTGGTTACTCACCCTCTCATTGATAATCCCACCCATCGCTTTTAACTGCATCTGACATATTGAATGTCTCGAATGTTGCTAGTTTTGTCCCAGTGGCAATTTAAAGTGTTGACAGGCAGACACAATCCACAAGCAGATCCCTGGTATCGGATGTTACAGTCGGCCCTCCCCAGAGTATCCCAATCGATAAAGCAATGGGAGAGGACTTTTTTTAGACTGGGAGCAAATCGGAGAAGAAAAAAGTGTGGGGGGGGTTAAAGAACCAAAATAATTTGTCTCCCCTACTGGATGCCACTATTGGAAGAGATGGAGCCTTAGGGGAATATTGTATAGCTTACTACTGCACTAACCAGAGGGAAAGGGAAACCCTGATCCACTTAGACTTGAAATGTAACTATCTAACAGAACCTCCTGTAGCCATGGGGTTGACCTTGTTGCTCGCTGGGTAAGGAAATGTTTGTCATCTGGATTGATTGGGTGTCCTTTCTCAGAGATCATTACAAAGCTTCTGTGTTTCGTGTAAAAAAATAAATAACGCAAAACACAATAATATACATTTTTCCATATTAACAGACTATTCATCCTCTTTCAACATTGTTACAGTTGTAAGTTCTTGATTTTAGTTTTCTTCCTTTTGTGTTAGTTCTGTACAAATGAACTCCTTGCTTGTCTCTTCACAAGAAAAAATAGACCTACATCTGTGTTCATTTGTATTCTACTTTGGTCCTGGGACCATTATTGCATGATGGTTAAAAGAATATACTCTAAGTACCAATCACAACTCTGACTCTTAAAACTTTACTGTCATTAAACTTCGCCCTCAGAATCTACTACTTCCTGTCCCCTGTGTGGTGCTCCAAACCCAGCTGTGGGATGTCTATCAACCCTTGACATTGCAGAGAGCAGCCCTCTGCTCTCTGCAACCCAGTCACAGGTCAACCGGAACCATAACAGAACAAAATGATAGGACATAAACAAGACATTCACCCTGCCTGTAGGATAATTGTGTATTGATTGTAAATAATGGAACGGCCTTGTAGTAGATTATAATGAAGAGTGTGCTGCAACATTTTTCATCTGACTGGATCTGCCTCAGCAGAGGGCTGAGGTTTGCAGTGTGGAAGGTAGAACATATACAGCACTTCTGTTCGGTAAAAAGTGCCCATAATCTTTAAGTTACAATTTTTAAAGTAAACACATTTCACAAAACAAAAGGCAACAGTTAAATTAAGTAAAGTTAAAGGAATCCTAAATATTATATTAAATTAACATAAAACAGGAAAATACATAATTTACATTTCAGCATGTAAATAATTTAAATAACTGTCACGCTGCATGTAAGGTGTGCGAGGGTCCACAATGGGAGGGTCTCTTCCTGCTTACTTATAGGCTTGGGAGATGCAGTCTTGAAGCCATCCCGACTGTGCTTTTTGGATAGAACTTTACTGGCCACAACATCGCTGAAGGACACAAACATCTATGCCAACTTACAAACTGGGCAAAGCAGATGTAACTTTGCCTCCGTGTCCCCCGCATAGGGTGGTTCGGGAAAAAAACATCCAGCTATATATCAATCAACCTGAAAGAACTCCTTAAGTTGTTTGGAATAAAGGAAGGATTTGGTCTGAGTATCGCTGTGCTATGGTCACAATGAAGCAATAAGCAAATGGGGTGCACCGATAAGGCAGTCACCTCACATACTCTCTTAACTGAGGTAAATGCAAGTGGCAAAGTTATCTTAAATGACAAATCCTTTAGGAAGGCGCACTCCAGAGGCTCAAAGAGAACCCTCACCAAAGCCGCAAGCACTAATGGCAGTTCCCATTGCGGGGAGGGGGCCCTCATCAAGAGGTGTTGCCTGCCAATCCCTTGTAAAAACAGGAACCCTGACCATTTTGCCTTGTAACAGGCAATAGTGAATCCTGCTTTAGCTGCCATGTTGGTCTGCACAACCTGTGCAAACAGACAAACCCTCCTCTGCCTGTCCAACTCAGGAGCCAAGCCTGAAGAGGATAGCCCAGAGTTCACAGTGCGCCTATTGCCCACGCCTCCTGAGACAGAGCCTCCTAGAACTGAGGGACAGCCCAGAGCTGGGGCGTCATAATCGTAGTCATTTCCGTATACCACGTCGCCAAGCAGGCGGTTATTAACAGACCGACAACTGCTCCCGACTCACTCTCTCCAGCAGGGCTGGGATGAAAAAGCTGCGTAAATAAAGCTTTTTTGGACATTTTGCGTGTGCAAGGTGTGCACTCACAGGGATGGATGTCCTATTGTGCCTGGGAAAACCATAGCATCAGTTGGCATACAGATCCACCTCTGGATAGGCAGATAGATCTGATGGGCAAGCGCCACAAACCCCTGCACATGCATGACGGTCAACATCGTCTCAGTTACAGAAGCGCTACAAGCAGCTATGTACTGTGGGGTTTGCACATATTAAGTTAGCATGTAGGGATTGACAGGCTACATTTATGCTACTTTCAGAGGGCGAACATGTGCTTGTGGTTTGAGGAGTATTGTATGCATTTTGGTAGCTAGAATAGGTTGATAACCCTTTTATCCCAGTCATCCACATGGTACAAAACTGGGAGAGGGATGAATCGGTATAAATCAACTGGAAATGTTGCTTTTTATCTGAAAGGCTTCCTATTATTTATTGCCATGATGTGACTCCACCTACCAGCAGGTGGTCACAGCCCACATCAAACGTTGTTTTCTCTTGCCCACACTCAACCAGGAGATCGGACGTCAAATGTTTGCCAACACAGAAACCCCCCCCCCCCCCCTCTTATTTAGTCCCCATCTCGTCACTGCATGGTTAACTTCAACTTTGACTGAATACAATGTAATGCATAGTCTGGCTGAGCTCATACAAGAGGAGATTGGAAGATGCAGAGAGAAAACAGCACTCCACTGCAAATGTCTCTTGAGTCGTCAGTTGAATGACACTATAGCCATACATGATGCTACCCCTACACCAGTCTCCCTCATCTCCTTCACAACCATTGTTCCTCCACTCTTGAAACCCCCTTTGCGGGATATCATCTGTATTTTTCATATGCCTCAAACTGCTGGCTACATCAGGCGCTATTACGAGTACCCTGGAGAGAGAGGGAAAAAGCAAGAAAGATGGAGAGAACACACGTTGAGAACCACCTTTTTGTGTGAGAGTGAGAGAGTGTGTGTGTGTGTGTGCTTCTGTGTTTGACAAGCTTGCTTATGAATGAGCAGAGTGGGTGTTTACAATGTTTGCTGTGGAGTGTGTTTGGACATGGGCATACATCTGGGTGAATGTATGTGTGGATCATGCATGCGAGCTGCCAAGTGTATGTGTGTTTGGGTGTGTTTGTGCACAGCCCAGGGTAGAAGAGAACAAGATTCATCAGCACGTGTCAGCAGTGGGGTTTTTCAAAACACAAGGCTGCTTGATTGAGGGTGTTTTCTCTGCTTGTGTTTTTTCCACCTCAACTCTGTTGAACGCATCAAAGAGTTTTGGTGCAGAAACTGAAAGCAAGCTGCTCACAGACAGCTAACAGTCCAGCATTTGAGTGTGGAAACACCAAAGAAGAGACAGAGAAGCGGAAGGCAATGAAAGCGCTCTGGAGGCATGAGGGGAAGGAGGTGTGCGTGGAATGCAGAGGCGGCAAGCGACTCATGCTGGCTCGTATTCTTGATATCATTTCTGTTCAAATGTAATTGAATGTACAGTGATGTAAATAGAACCCCCACAGATCCACCTTCTCACACTAGCCAAGTGTGAGGTATGATGGTGCCGTGTGTGTTGGCATGCATCTACTGTGCACTTTATCACACAAAAAATAAAGCTCAGTCTTTGTCAATCTCCTCAACCCACTTTGAGATTGTTTGTTTTATATCAAATGCTGTCTTAGTGCTGCTAGGAATTTGCTTCCTTTTTATGATATGGTTCAGTTGTAGACAAATATGTTTATGCCATTTACCTAATGTAATAAGGTGAGACTAATGTTTAGTGGGATGATCTCGCTGGTGACAAGCTGGATGGTGGATTACAGATGTATATAGGCCACATTGTAAATAATCTGTTCCAGTAGAAAATCGACACCCCCGATGGATCACGTCTTTAAGGAAATGAATTCAAACTCCCATGAGTCTGCAGTAGAGCAGAAATATACCCCCCCCCCCCCCTCCCCTTAATCCCCGGTGCGAGAATTACATTTTAAATACAATAAACTATTCATTTTAAACATTAATTAACCATTTTTAATGATTTTCTTCTTCACTGTTCTCTAACAAATCAGACAGTAAAACCATGGGGGGTTGATGCCCCTAGCAAAGGTTTCTCGCTGGCTCATGTTAATTTATGCCAGCCTGGCTGCTAATTTAACGTTTCTATAGCAACAACAGCATCTCCAATTGGTGAGACCTTACCTAAGATTGTGGGTACTATAGTTTTTCATAAGCAAACTCATGAATAAAAACACAACAAATTGGATCCAGATTGACTAATGGCTTAAACAGCAGCATACAATGTTTCATAAACTAATAGCTCGAGTCTGCTTCTGCTAATGGTCGGGTATCATAAAGTTTTAATGGTTTTGTTTCCATGTATGGAATGGCTGGGGGTGATATAAATATGGTCTTCAAACTGTTTTTGCAGAAGCAGTTGATTTTTTTGGAAGGGTATTTATTGAATTAATTTAATAAAAAGTGTACTCGTGGTAAAAACTCAAAACAGATAAGTGGTTCCACATTTATGCCTAAGTCACAGTAACTAGAAGGACAGAAAAATGATTAAGTCCAGTATTCACTCACTCTGCTGCACCCTGACACTCCTGACTGGGCGGATGTGGTCTCACTTTTAAGTCGTTCATATAAATGATTCTTTCTTTTTTCTTTTTTTAAATCTCCATTGTTCTTTGCTCGGACTGTTTTTTGAAAGTGGCAAGTAGGACTACAGCAATGAACTATCCACACCGTGTGACAGTATTTGATGTTTCCATGACATCATTTCTAGCTGTATTTGACAATTATGCTCTGTGACACTCCTGTCAGTTGTGTCAAGTGTGTGATTTCTGTCGAGAGACACTCGTGCAGGTCAAACGGGCAAGCACTAATTTAGCTGAAGTCAATCAAAGTGCTGGAATATCTGTTTAACAATTTTTCACACTACCTCGAAGATATTGCAAGGATGAGAAATATATTTCCCAAACCAAACGTTTGAGCTGTACTTCGATTTAAAGTGCAAGCTTTTTCCTTCAAGGTCCAAAAAAAGAGACAATTTCACTGCAAAGTATCACAGCTCTTTCTATGAAAGCTTCACACTGTATATTCATTCATAGAGGGGTTGTGTAAGTACTTAACAGAACTCAGATCCAGCAACTCTGCTTACAAATCTGTGCAAGGCCATTTGCCAATCTCCTCCTTCTGTCTTCCTTTCTTTGTGCAGCACGTAGGCTACCATTGTCTCTCACATTTCTCCCCCTTCACATACACACACACATGCACAAGCCATTATCCCCATACAGGAAAAAGGCTGACTCACTGCCGCTTCATCACTCAAGTGAGTTTTGAGTGTGTGTTTACACACACACTGATTGATATTAACCCTCTTTGCTTAAATCTCCTTCACCAGACAGCGGGCTGGTCCCCTTGTAGGATTGTACTGGGGGGTAGGGGGTAACTGACCAAAAAGCTCACACTGCCCTCTACTGATGTCTGACAGTAAAATCACCCAGAATCATCTCCGCACCCACAACTTCTTTTATCAGCATTTTGAGTATTTATTTTACATGTCACAAGAAACATATGCAACAGCATTGAGGAATAAAAGCGTGCTTGTTATGTATCAGTCAGTAGATTTAGCTAAATAAAATTATAAACTCAGTTTCTTTTTCAATTTTATTTTTTCATTATCTTTGTTGCTGTCATGATTACACTGCACACTAAGAGCAGCACATTCCAGAATCTGTTTTATTACCATGTAGGTTCTACACACAAGGAGTAAACCTTGGTGTACCGTTGCAGAACATAAACATAGTGAGAGAAAATTAAATATAAATGTAAGTCACAAGAAAATTACAATACAAATACAATCCATGAAGAATATGTACAATATCTGAATTAAAATGAAAGTTGTATTGAAGAGAATGACAATGTGAGTATTGGAAAATTAAGTCAAATGTATCTGAAATAAAATGAAAGAGCTGTGCAGTTTTAGAAATGTGCAAAATTGTCCAAGGCATGTCCAATTTATTCACAAGTATAACAAAATATACAATGTACAAAGATATAGTCGCAAAGATGTAAGTTAATTTATCGCATGTAGACAGATTTAGCTGTTTTGAATTTACTTTTAAGTATGTTAATAAAATAGTTGATTATTTTTTAAGCAAGATGGTTTGCTACTGTAAGGTCAACCCACAATACATCGTACAAGCCCAACTCCTCTCGAGTAGCAGATGAACTTATATTATAATAACACATTATATATATTTTGAATAAAAAACTGCTCCATTGTGCTTACTGCTGAATATTTTCACCAGACACACTTCATCATTTTATTCAAGAGAGATCGGCCTTGAGAAAACAAACAAGCTTCACTCGAGTTCTGCTTTCATTTTGGCAGTCGTTAAAAAAAGCATAATTATGCCACATTTTTCAAATGGTATTTAACTAATTTGAGGCTTTTCATTTATCCTCCTCCTTGCTGAGTTTCCCTTTCACATTATACTAACTGAGCAATATTAAACAGGCCTAACTCTTTGTAATCAAATCCCTCCCTTCTAGAAGATGATGAAAAGGTATGATGTCATATTGAATCAGCTAAAGGGAGAATAGGTGTCTGGGGAGTCCTTCCAATCGGTGTCAGTCTGCCCTAGTAGTAGCAGGACATTTAATGACCTCTTGACCTTCTCAATTTAATGGGGTCACGCAGAGGCGGGGCCAAGGGGCTATAAATTGTAATTCTGATTGCCCTCTGTAGGCAAGGTGAGGAGATCAGCCACGGTCAATGAGTAGGTCATAAAGGTACAGGTTCAGATGAGGACCCATACGTCGTATTTCAATCTCCGAGTAATTCAATCATTTGTCTTGTCTATAAGCAGCAACCTTAGAGACGCTATAAGAAGAGGGAGGGAGTTGCTGTATCAGCCACAGTTACTGTGAATTGCAGGTTTTTTCTTCAAGTCTGTTATATAAGAGTTTAAAGCTGGAGACTCAAAAGGTTTGTTTAAACAAAGAATGAGGAGTTGAGCAAAGTGAGTTGTGCTCGACTACCTCATCAACATTTGTTTGTGCATTTCGAACACTCAAGGATTGAATGCATTCTTATAAAACAGATGTTTGACCAGACAAGCTAGCTTCATAACAGTGCACACAAAGCTTAGACTCTCTCTCCTCTTATATGGTGATTACATGATGGAACTATTAATTAATTGGCATATACAAAAAAGTTATCTCCAATAATATACGGTGACCTGTCCTTGCAAAACATTGGGAAACAGTAAAGTGAAAAGAATAGCAGAGGATTGTAGCACCACTCTTTGTATAACACCAGACGATAATACTATAATATAATACTAAATATATAATTATAAAACTATTACAATTGAAGATGTTTGGGGGGGGGGGGGGGGGGGGGCATTTTGACAAGTCACAGTAGAAAAAGCAGTAATGAAATTATTGATGACTTAACTACATTTAGCTGCTTTGGTTTCAGGGTCCTGGTATTGGCCCACTGTCACACTTTCTCAGCTTAGTGGGATGGTTGAATAGAACGGACACAGCAATAATCTTACCTCTGTGGTACTCATTATGATGCCAGTTCTTAAAAATACACCAAGTAAACATAATTCAAATAGATTTTTAAGATTTGTTTTTTTGGGGGTATGCTTTATTGTGCAATACCTTAAAGGAGCGCACACATATGCCGTCGTCATACCAGTTTAATATCCATGCCATTTGAAATTAAAAAAAGTTACCCTCAGACAACATTGTACTATTGTGGAACAGCCTATAGGGATGAAAGAGTGTGAGCATATTTCAGTAAACTTAACATCAACAGTCTATCAAACCAAACTATCATAACCCTCTTCAAAACAAAATGGTAAGTCACATTTAAGTGTTTAATCATTCGTGGGAAATACTTGTTTTCAGTTTCCTGTGTGTCTTTCCTGACATTGAATGGTTCTGCAGTGTCCCAATGTAGCTCCTTGTTCCTTTTGTGAAAAATCAAACAAATATCCTAAGCATGCTATGAAAATATCTACAAAATGCAATACATTAAAAATAAGTGACAAATTGTTAGTGCATTATACACCCTATCTCATGCTTGTAATACCTGTTGCTGCACTCCTAACCCTCACTGTCTTCATCCTCTGTGCGGACATCCTCACTAACATTTTCAAATTTGTAGGTTCATTTGTAAATCATCATGACTGATAATTATCAAATAAAGTACATTAAAATAAACTTAGATTACCTGAACCCATTTTTCCATGTTCTAAAACAATAGAAAAACATGTAGAGATGACTTGAGTGTCATGTAATAAATTAACTCTTACTCTTTTTACACTTGCTTTTTTAAAGCATTGCATTATAATTGAGGATGTATTATGAGAATGTAAATGGCCAAACAAGGGTATGTTACCTGGAAACAACACTAAGAGTTAGTAATACTTGTGCATATACTTTAACATACTGTATTTGCTTTTTTTTTTGTGGTGTCTATCAAATGCTTTTTTGATGTGCATTGATGTGAAATGTGGGTGTGACAAAGTATAACCAACAACTGACTGTGATCAGCAAAATGAATTGAACACAGCATATATAAGCATTCTTTCTCAGAATCCCTGAAAATGCCAGCTTGACCTTGATTGTAAAACAATGCTTTTTTTATAGTGTTTTTGCGATATTGCTCAAAGTTCAGACAGGTTAGGTTTTCTAAAGACATGCTTTCAAGCAAAGCACCAACCCCTTAGCGTACACTGCTTGGGATAAGAGCAGCAAATTCAAAAGCATAGAAAAACAAGTGACTAATAAACATAGAGGGCTTCTTTCCATCAATTAGAAAAGACCCACTGCTAAAGAGGCAATCATGCTTTACTGTAAAACCACATTCATCCATAAGTGTCTAACCAAGTGAGTGTGTCTGAGTACCTATCACCTGTGACATGTGATTTTAGCGTGAAGGGTACTTCGGTCAAACGCTGCTCATTCCCAACGCTCTTCTCACTCAGAGCCTCATTTGACTGCACCCATGGCTGCCTAAACAGGTGGCGACAACGAGAGCCAAACCAACCATGTAACCCTCAACTGGGACTCCTGCCATGCTTCGGGAGCACATGGAGGATATGCTGTACTACAATGCCATGTGTTAGTCGAGACTTTAGAGAAGCAGGCTTATAACCACTTCGAAAATTTGATAGGATTTGAAAAGTGCCTTTGAGTGCGTGCCCAGGTTCACACTATTCACACCTCATTCAAATGACCCCCCTTTTGTCTGTAGATTATCCAGATTGTTGCATTCATTCTGGTGCACAGTGTTTGTGCCTCCCATTAATAGATTGGCCTCCCATTAATAGATTAGTATAAATTGTTAGGATAAGTGTGTGCTTTTAAGGCTTTTTTGTGACACCATCCTTCATTTACATAAGCAGCAGCGCACCCAATGCAATGGAGCTATTTAATCTAACCTGAAGTAGTCAATCATCCCATCTATGAAGTAATGAGGGGAAGATATCTCTAAACACAAACTGAATCTGTTTGTTCATTTTGAAAACAGGATTTAGTTAGATACTCAGCTGAGTACCAGGAGTTGGTGTTTGGTACTCTCCCCATACATAGCATGGTCATAACTGTAATCTTCTTCGCTGTCCTACTGGGTGTAGCTGGCTTCCGCTTCATGGTAGATGACGAAGACGCACCTCCCAGTCCCTGGTTGAGCCTCTGATTGACAAGTATGCGACAGACAAGATCTGTACTTAGTTTTTATAGTGTTAAGAATCCCCTCTCACAAGCTTAAGGCAGTGTAAAAGACAATTTAACCACCGTGTTGACATTAGAGTAACGGTCTGGATTGCTTTACTATTTGGACTAAGTCATAAACAGAGGATATTGTGGAAGAGTTTTTGTGCTTGTTTTATGTGCATCCATTCTCTGCCTAGAGACCATATATTACATGACACGGTTAAGCTACGTTTGAGACAAGCAATTGAGGACCGCTTTAATTTATACATTCAACAATCTAATTATGCTATTTCAAACAATGTGTTGTTCTAGATTACTCATCTTGAGTAGTATTCTGTAATTAATGTGACTTTGTCAAACAGACCAGGCCTAGGTTATATCCCATGACAATTGTAAACATGCCCACGGCCTCAAATGTTGGTTTTACGGGAAACAAAAATAAAGAGAGATAACTTTCCTGAGAGTGGTCTGGAAGCATAGAGGTGACTTTGTTTTTCCTCCAAGTTGATGCTCAGTGTGATTAGCTACAGCATTATTTATTTTTTTAATTAAATTTGTATGCAGTCTAATAGAGATTAAGATCACTTTTTCAAGAGCGACCTGAGAACAAGAGTCATTCACAAGAACACAATCAGCAACACAACGACACAATAAACAAGGAATTAAAAACAGTTCATCAATAACAAAAAAGTCTAATTGTGGCAACCCCTTTCTCATGGTAAGGTGCTCCTATAACACTAGCCACAACAGTTCCTTCTGTAAAGTAAGAGTGGAACTAATTCAGCATGGCTTCATCCAATAGACTGTAGTCTATGGAGTAGGATTTTACGGTTTTGGGTTGATGGTCTCAAGAGGTTAATGGTTAGGGCAACACAAAATCGTTTTTCAGCCAGGAAGGAGACAACTTTATCAATGATAGAAACTGCAGCTGTTATAGCGCTGTGACCAGGGCAAAAACCAGACTTGTGTGGCTATAATGTGTTTTGTGAGTAAGTAAAGGTGAGTAGTTATAGATTGTTCTAGGATGTTTGCTAAAAAAGAAAGTTTAGATATTCGATGGTAGATGTTGAGATCGGAGAGATCACAGCTTTTGTGTAAGGGCACTACTAAAGCACTTATCCATGAAGCTGGAATCATGACTGTTAAAATGGTTGGTTAAAATGATGAGCTAAATATGAACAGATTAAGGAGCACTTGATGGATGAATAAGATATGGGTCGCAATTATCTGTAGGCCTACCAGTGTCAAGTAGGCCTACAGATAGGCTCACAGTAAGGAACCTTGCAATCAGTTAGATGTGTGTAGTTGTCGAGGGTGTGTGTAGCCAGTTGCCATTTTGGCACTGTTGTGCGATGACAGCACCCCGTCTTTTTGCACATGACCACTAATTTTGTCGTCCAGTCACCAAAGCATGTGTCATGGAAGAGCTTCACAAATCCATTTTTTTTATAGCCTACTCAGTTCGGTCAGCACCTTATTCAATTATTCCAAGAAAGTCTCCTTTGTCTGACACAGACAGAATGTGAGAAATCTCCTGCTCGGTTTTGTCCTCCGATCCATCGAAGAGCAGCCCCAAAAATTCAGCAGATTCCAACCTTGCTCGTAAATCCCCACTGATAGTTTGTGCAATTGCTCTGCATTAGCCGTTTTCCCCTTCCACGTGACTGATATGCAACGACATTCACTCCTAGCTGCTTCAATTAGCAATTTCCTCAGCGTAGGAAGACATAGAGTGCTTGTTTAGCCTTGTGAAATCTTAGGAGAAACATATTATATAGAGCTTGTTATCTTTCAGCTTGACTAGCTTGTTTGTCAGCAACACCTTTAGCAACATGTGTGTTCTTCCTCTTCCATGCTTAGTAAATAATAAATGATTGAAATTCTTTGAGCCTGTATAAACACACCCGTCTCACATTTTGTCTGCTAGATGTGAATGCAAACAACATGTCTTGCACCACATTTAAGTGCACTCATTGTTATGTTCAAGCCACAGCACATCTTGGAGGCACATCTTGCTTTGCTTGGTTTGACCTTTCTATGCGGGAGGCGGGAAAGTAGCTGCTTAATATCCATTGTTTTTGGGACATCTCCCATAGGCTTATTTATTAGGGCAAGAAAAATGTGTTGACCAAAAAAAAGCGCTTAGACGAGAAATGTGTATTGATGACCATTGACAATTGCTGCTTTATGCACAAATGTGCGTTGTAAAACAATTCACCTTAAGCTGATTTTATTCACACTTGCATACCAGTATTGTGCACCCTTGATTATCGTGGATACTACCGGTTAAATTCTTTTGAAACCGAGTACCTGTGATGAAGTGAAGAATTATTTATTTTTTTCATCTACGGGGGGCCCTTGTGGATTACTGGGAAGAACGTGTACTGTTACGGCCGAGTCCTTACCACTGCGGTTCGGTTTCGAGTCTGGTTCATGGCTCTTTGCTCATCCCCTCTCTATCCCATTCCTTTCCTGTCAATCTCTTTCACCATCAAATAAAGTAGAAATATCTGCTCTTCATTACTTTTTTTTATTTTTTGAAGAGAGTAGTTTTGTCCTCACAATAAACTGTGTGTGTGTGTGTGTGTGTGTGTGTATGTGTGTGTGTGTGTGTGATTACATTCATCGGTTCATGTTCTGGCAAGGTGGGAAATGTAAAGGATTATAGTTCTGTAAGACCAAGTCACCAGTGAACACAATCCCACAAAGGCAGGTGCTGCATTGGCCTTCTGTGGAGAGTAAATTACTTCAAAAAAGGTCATGGGTTGACATTTATCAGAAAAACCATATAAACAGAGCCTGACACCATGAAAACTGGACCTGATTTTATCATTGAGGATCTAAAGAAGAAGCAGAGCTTTGAACGTGAGCTTCGGTGTCTTTGTTCTATTGCTGCTTGATTAAACACAAATGTTTGCAGGACTTGTAATAGAAAATGTCTTTGGTACCTGACGGCGAGCTCTCTGTGTGTCATGCTGTCGTGAGGAAGCACAGGCACAATGGCCACTCTGTCATTTTAGAGTTGTCATTCAGAGTATAATACTGAGAAAAATGCATGACCAGGATATAAATCTGCTTGACCTTGGAGGCTGTATGTTGAGGACCTGTGTAACATTCAGGCTGTCTGGATTGAATCAGAAACACAAATATTCAGCTGTTTAATTAATAAAACATTAAATAATATAATTTCACAGTCTCTTTCTATTACTTGCTCGTCTTATTTTGTATCAGCCCCGCAATGCAAAAACATCCACCTGTATAAGTCAGCTATTATCCGTTGCTTTTCAATATTGTATAATATGTTTTCACTTGAAAGAGTAATTTATCTGATTTTAATTGCAATTATTATGATTTAGGAATTTATTCACAAATAGGTGTTTAAATCCTAAATCAAGATGCAATGAGACTGATCACTCCACAGGTGTCAAGGTCTAAATATTGAAGCAAGTAATTTGCTTTGTTAGATTAAATGCTTCATATCCAGTTCCTCTCTGCTCACTGTCTTTTCTTATTTAACTCAAATATAAACTGTGTGTTTGTATATATTAAGTTTAATTAATGTTTATGTTGAGACACAATTACTATGATTGTTTATTAATTGTTCCTCTTATTTGACAGTCCAATACGTTGTACTTCCTTCGTGTCTTTCAGCATTCCACCAAGTGGATTACTCATCCCTTATGTGACAATCGACATTTTCTCAAAATAACTTTCCGCTCTATTACTTTGTATAATTGAGTGATTTAACACAAGAATGACTCAAACTGTAAACTTTCGTATTAAGTGGGGTCACATTAAAAAACTACAAGACTGTTTCTGAACTGAGAACTGTCTGTCTGCACAACTAACATTACTGACAGCATATGACATATTTTTTTCCGCCTGAAGTGAATCTATTTGTATGACATTTACAATGTATTGATACTTCTTTTTACTTGTACAAAAAGGTGTATATGTAGTAATTTTCAAAACTGAATAATTTATATTAATCTAGAAAACCTGCTCTGTCCTTTTTCTATCTGGCAAAGGAAAACTTAACATAAGCAATGGCTAGTTTCATTTCACTGAACATGCTAGCTTTCCTACAAATCAAACCTGTGCCTTTACTGCTATAAAAGAAGGTGTTAAGTATTGGACCTGCCACACCAGTGATACAACAGTAATCTAATCCATGAGGATGAACGTTGGTTTGAGAAACTAGTAGAAAACTGGTCTGTCATGTCCAAACATCATCCCTAACTCAAAACAGCAACTAAAAACTTCAAACTGAGAAATTAAAGATGGAGTCAGCCATGTGTGAAAGGGTCTTAAGCTGGTGGCTGTGTGTACAAGTGTAGTTTGTGTGTATGTGCCACAGCTAACCAAGCAGAGCGGCGGTCAGACTTTTCCCTGCATCACAAAGCCAAAAGTAGATAAAGGAGCAACTCAATTCCACAACAGCACTCGTCCAAAGTCAAACGACAGCTTCCAGGAGGCTCTTAAGCCTCTTACACTACTGGTTTCCCTCCCTTACCTATCAGAGTTTTTGAAATGTTTTCTTTCCCTCTCCCTTCAACCCCTCCTTCATTCATGCGTTTCCTTAGCAGAGACGGTGTCGACAGCAATGGCGGACATCAACGCATTAAGCCAAGCCTGATTGAGATAGAGATTTACAAGGAGAAATTGCTGAAAATCAATCAGTAGGTAGAGGAGGAGAAGTAAGGGAGGCCCAAACATAATTGTATGTTAGAGATAAAAAAATAAAAAATAAACATCAAACAAGCAAGCTGTGCGGCTCAGAAGAATACACATGGTTGTGGATAGGGAATTGGCAGTGATGAGTGAACTTGTTCACCTTGAATTCTACCAAATTGTTTCTTCAAGGAGTTTCTCACAGCCTGTGATCATTTCAGGACAAGTACACAGCTCACACTTGGCAGTATCACAGCTTTCTGCTGTTGAGTGAAGCAACAAGCAGTCAGATATTTAAGAAGAGTTGTGCGTGCTTTTGCATCAATATGCAAATGCCTATGCACGTGTTTGTATTCATTTTTATAAAACACAGGTTTCACCTGTTCTTGAATCTCGTTTGAGGTTTAAGGTGACACCAGAGTCTTGTGTCTTGACAGCAGCTGGCAGAGATGGCCAAGCCTCCATCCACCCAGGAAGACTGCTTTGCCGCAGCATGTCTTTACACCACGGGCCCAGATCTAGCCCTCAGCAGCCACAGGCCTTGTCACAGTTAACAAGATTGGCCCCAAAGATTTTTTCCAACTGTGACCCCCAACCCCCCAATAACTATTGATTAAATGCGTTTTCCTTAATAATGACAAAGGCATAAATTACCCTCTCCTTAAAGATAATACAAATTAAACTAAAAAAAGACCTTTCACATATTGCACATACACGGTATCTGTTAGTGTGACAATTGATAGTCACACTAACAGAAAACATGACACAGAATTGAAGTTCTCAAGGGTTTATTCATTATTTTTCATCTTTCTTTCCAAGCCAGGCTATATCAAAAAAGTAATATATGTATGTATATATATATATATATATATATATATATATATATATATATATATATAGAGAGAGAGAGAGAGAGAGAGAGAGAGAGAGAGAGAGAGAGAGAGATTTTGCCTGCTGAGTTGATCCCTGTGGTCTAGCCTTTGAGCCTCTGATGAAAAAAAGCACGTGCAGCTGTGCACTGCACACACACACACACACACACACACACACACACACACATACATAACATTAACATTATACAACTAACTACACAGACCTACAGCAGAACACACAGAGAGCGATTTACCAGGCAGAGAGACATAACTGTGTTTACAGCACTCAGTATCCTCAGCCATCAATGAGCAACATCAAAAGATCGATCTGTACAGATCTGCAGGGGCGTGGTAGACAGAGACTAAATGGGATCAATACTGCTCATGTTACACATGTTGAACTGTAGATCAACAATGTATACACTGAGTTGCCAGTTTATCAGGTACAAACATATAGCCTCATATGACGGTCTTGCAATGACCCTACCTCCATGAAGGGTTATAATGTTGCATGTTTGTTGACACTGTTTAGAGAGGTGTTGATTAATTTGTTTGATCATTGGAGGATGTACTAGGTGGTGCTGTCTATATAGATGGGGTTGACAAAGTAATAGAAACACCTGTCCGTATAAAGAAATTATTTATGACTGATTTTATACATAACATTCATTTTACCAGTCTTGCGAAGTACAACTCTGCCTGTAAAAAGAGTTCATGTATTATGTCCTCAGTTGCTCTGAAGGGAGTTTTGTCACGATGAAATAACCTTGATTAGGATTTTCCACTCTCGGGATATTTCAGCTTTTGAATTCTAGGGCCGTGGAGATCAAAAGGCATGCAGCATATCAACATTCTTTTTTCATCTGTCTCTTGTTAGTCCCTCAACTTGAATGATACTGAATCGCTGTGCTCTTTTAGAAAAACAGCATTAGTACAGTCTGCAGGTTTTTGCTTTGCAGCTTAGCCTCTTGTTTGGATTAAATTCTGTCTCCTAATTATCTGAAGGAGACAGAGGCCTGTATTTTTTGTCACCTTGGTACAGTAATGCATGCTGCTGTTGTCAAAAACCACAAGTTGAAAAATCAGCACCCATTTGATACAGTACACACCTTAACAAATGCATGCACAAAGCCAATACAAATAACACAGACCACAACACAGTGAGCTAGAAAACACAAATACTTTTATTTTCACTAAGACATCCATCATACAGAGCTCATCACCTCTATGACTCACAAGCAAATCATCTACCGGACGCAGCAGAAATGTACACACTGAAAAGCAACCTTCTCTAGCTTTAGTCAACTCCATCATTCCTTTGATGCCCCATGTTCACTTCACACATTGAACATTTGAACTGTGTGGTCCCTAAACTGTATATAATCCCCTCTCCCTTTTCCACACAGTCACTCTCTCCTCACTGCTGTATTTAGTTCAAATGATTGACATCATAATAGGCTCAGTTAAATTATGATAGAGGTCAAATTAGAATTTAATCATCTCCCTTTTACCCCCTGTCCCCTGAGGGCAAAATGAATAAACATGATTTTGGAAGAGACTGATGGGCTGGTTATGCAAAAACTGTGATAACTCTGTCAATTTTTCTCTTTTGTTATAGCTTCAAAGAGTGAATGATAGAGAAAGATGGGGTGGTTAGTAATAAGAAAGGCCAAGATATGAAGATGACGTTGGTATGAGAGAGATACCGCAGTCGTCCAGCACTTCTGTTCTACATCAATACTGGGTACAGAATTGTGTCATGATTTCCAATAAATTCAATACAATTTCGTCAGGACACTCAGGCCTTGAGTCGTGGATAAAATATGAATTCCTATACTAAATTCACCCAGTGGGGGCTGTTTAAAGAGACACTGGTTCTGTGTTTTGGTCTTAACTTTTCTATGACCTGGGAACTCATTTATGTTGCTCTGTAACATTCAGAATCATACTGATTTGAACTAAAATTAGTTTGTGTGACACTTGATTCTTGACCTTGAAATTTGTTGTTTGTTGACAAAATAAAAAAAGAATCCACTTACAAGGTCCCCTTAAAGCTTTTTGAAGCTTTCAACTGCATCTCACAGTCTTCATCAGCAGATTTAAGTTTGCTAGATGCTACGTTCTCATGTAAACCAAATTACACAACTTTGTCCTGACACTTCTCATCAGTAGTCCATAAGATAAGTTTACGTCATACTTTATGAGTTATTAATCATTTACTAACACTTTATAAATTATCTTATTAATCATCTACAACTCCTTAATGATTGGTTTGTAAAATATATAATACTTCATTTACAAATGGAGAATCCATAATTTATAAAGTATGAAAACACAATAATGAAACACATAATAGACGGGCTTATTAATCAAGAATAAAACATTTATAACTGTTATGAACTGCATACTAATGAATTATTAATGTAGGAACAATGCTTTATAAATGATGAATTAAGTGTTTACTCATACTTAACTAATGCTGCATAGTGTGTAGTTATTATAAAGTGCTACCGTAAAAAGTACCGATAGGAGCGTATGTTGGTTCTCTGCTCGTGAAAGTGACACCGAACCTGTTTTTAATCTATACCTGTGTTCTACTAGCTTCAGCCAGATAATATATTTTATCATAAAGGGTTTATTTAATTGGTCTTTCTAAAAAGCTGTTATAACAATAAGGTAAAATGAGACATTATAATATATCGGAATAACAGACTTTGTAGAGGGAAGTCTTATAAGCCATCTTTATTGGGATACCTCGCAATGGATTATCAATTATGTAATGAGCAATATTTGTTAGCATGAGCAGCACATATTGTCAATATCACCTGCTGTTCTCTGTAAACTTGCTTTACTTCATGGTGCTGGCTTTTTTTTTCTTATTTAAAATCTGGTTTGTGTAGTGTAGATTGTATTGTTTCTTTTTTCTTTGAGATTGTATTGTTTCTTTGAGGAATAAATGTTTTCTGCAAGTTGCTTTAGATAGGTGTGAAATAAAACGTCTAAATATAAAGAAAAAAATGTAAATGATAATATTGAACCACACGCAGTACCATCTCTACAGTTGTGTGAAGCTACATTTGATGCACAAAATCCATACTGGGCAAACAGTTAGATAATAACAGTTGTCTAGTCCCCCATTCAAGCCACGCCAGAACACTGGATGCAATAAGGATTATGGAGCAGAGGACATACTTGTTTTGTTGTCAAAGCTCTTCTACTTTGGAGGATGAGTATTTGTCTGCAGTGTCGTCCGATCCACTTAGAGGTAGGAAACAAATACTGGCAATATATTTAATACCCCCCTGCAGGCCCGAGGCGCCCAATCGTTCATAGGGGCTCACAGGCAGCACAGGAAAAATAAATAAATAATTCAATATCAAAAAGGAGTGGAGCATTCAGCTTTAGTGGGCAATAAACCAATTGGCGTGTCAGACATGGGGGCTGCTGCCTACAGAAAGAATACCTCTACTGCTGTATGTGTGTGTTGGGGAAGGGAGAACACCAGAAGCCAAGGAAAAGGCAGATACACATTTTCAAAGCAAATCAACTCCCTATCTTGACTTGCTGAGTGCACAAAAGGCCACTGAGACGATCATTTCTGGGCTCCACCTCAGACCCTTGGACTTTGGATGGTGAAATAGGAATATCCTCTTCAGTGCATACAGTCTCTGAAGGACTGGAGCCTGTATGGCGGCCTTGTGACGCCTTATTTAAGTCCGTGTTGAATAATGCTGCATTTGCTTACTGAAAGCGATATTGGTTTTCATAAATGACAAAAGTGAAGCAAATTAAGCTCCGGTTAAACAATATGTATGTCAGTATGTATAAATAGATACTATAGCATTAAACTAAAGGTAATGAATATATTGTGTTACAGTAACTAAAACAATGCTTTTAATTCACAATCAGAGAACAGTGTGTATACCTCTGTGTGCATGTTTGTATCTATACGTGCACCTGCATATACATTCACTCATTAGTGCACAAATGCAGGAGCAGTGCAAGGCAATAATCATTAAGCCCATTAGGAAGCCTCCAGATGGTTGTTTAATTTTAAAAAAGAGCCAATCAGAACGTCTGTAAGGTCCACTGGTGTGATGCTGCAAGTGTACACCCTGCGTGATTGAAAACCACTTTTATGAGAGAAGAAAAACGAACTAAGAGACTTTCAATTATAAAACAAAAAGGTACAGCAGCTTGACCCCAGTGGAGATGTCCTAGATGGACAAGTCAAGGTGAAGGAGAAGCCTGGTAAGGTAATTGACTGGTGAAAATAAATAAGTCTCCCAGAACAACACTGTAGTGTAGAGACTACCTTGTGTTCATGAAGAGAAATATCTTGTCATTTTCTCATTGATGCGAAAGAAGATTCAAACTATCCTTAAGCCTAACGCAAATAAATGAACCTTTAAAATATTTATTCATAGAGAAATTAATAAAAGGTTTTTTATATTATTGTATTCTTTCAAGAATACTAGTTCAAGAATATTATGGCATATGGCTAAGGGGGCAATAGGAAAATGTCAGGTTTAGGATTGTAATTGATTTATAGTCTATCAATTTGTGTTTTTTTAGATTTGCTCCGGGTACAAAGTACAACAAGGTTTAGTAGACCAAACATATCTAAATTAATGACGATAAGACAAATGCGTCGAGGCACTTGACAGCTTTACTAACCAACGTACTCTCCGAAATCTGTCCGTGTTTCCTGACCCATTCATTTTAAGTCACATAACAATGCCAGCAATGTAAATCTTCTAATTGGACTGTTCTACTGTTGATAAATGGGGATCTGACTTTGTATTCACGAAGCTGAATGAAGCTTGACCTCAGCAGAGACGAACCTATTTATAGAGAAAGCAATATCAAGGCTTGAGGAAGAAGCATAGCAACATGCTCTGCAAGCAACTTTTTAGTTGCTAAGGCTTTATAATCAAGGGAACTGATACAGCTCCCATGAGGGATGAACCAACTAGGATTAGTAACAGTGTACACATGACAACACGTAAAATCAGCAGTAAACATGGAAGTTGTTTAATGACAACACGATGCAGTAACATGATGAGGAACAGTGAACAGTTATAGCCGTGGCATTCGTAGATGCAACAGTAGAAGTAGCAGCAACAACAGTAAAGGTATGGATGATGTACATGGTAAACATTATACACAAGCATTGTCATAGTGAGCATGATTATATGGCAGAATTTAGAGAGGTTGAAGATGAGCTCCAACTGCAGTAAACTGGATGACTGGTAAGAGTCAAAAACATTAATTTGCGGAGGTCTGAACTGAGAAATTGCACATGACAAGAGCTTTGATCTTTAATTTATTGTAAAAGATCACACTAAGGCTGTGGGATGGTACAGCAGGTTGGTGTTAATTGGGTATTTATCGACAAATCTTGAGGGAGAAAGTTTTCCCAGAGAGTTAGTTGAACGTTGTAGGATATGCACTGAAGATAGTGCATGCGTTGTCGAGCTGAAACAAGAGATCAGCCTAGGACTGAGCCCTGAAGGACCTGAACATGCGATGTAAAAAGAGATGGGTCATTTTGGGGAGCCAAGTCAAGTGGTTGTGTATTTCTGACCTTCGCTGAGAAAGGAATTAATGCAATGACACTCATCAGTAGTCTGAAGTTCTTCACAAAGTTGTGTCAAAGGGTGGATTTTTGAGCAGGTATTCTTGCTTAAGTTATTCTTGAATTACTCTTGCTGACACAAACTCTTACACACAGCCAGATGTGACAGAGGATCTTATTAAGTATGCAAAAAAAATGGACCAGGTCTGCAGCACTGGTCTAAATGCGTGACAGGATCAGTTAAAGAGTCCATTTGGACCCTCTGAAGAGGCAAGTTTCAGGACTCCATCAGGGGAGTGAGGAGAAAAATAGGTTAAATCAAGAGATAATAGAGTTGATGTTGCGGGAGCAAAAGCTTTGTACTTGTCAGCCTTCTTTTTAATGTAGGTGAGGACATATTTAGTATGGATAAGGGTGTAAGTGTCTAATTTCTTCATCAAGGGGATGGAGGCAGCTGATTGGACTTGCAGTAATATAAGATACATTTTGGAACTGTAAAAATACTGTTGAATGCTGTTAGAGAACAGTTGCAGGCAGCAATAAATACCATCATCCTACACATGTAGGCCTGAAAGTCTTTCCAATGTAAATTCACCTGACTGCACTGTTGATATTGTTGTCCTTGAATTACATGTTAAAATGGTGACTTAACAGCTAAATAACTGTATAATTATTTGATGTAAAATATGTATTACTGATACCTGTCGTCACACAAGTGGACATCTATTCATCCATTATCTGCTTATCTTATCTGTTACTATGCAATTGTAGAACTGCCTTGTGGCCTTAAATAAGGCAACAACAAAAAAAGTACTCGTCTGCCAGTAGTGACGCCAAGTTTGTTTGTTTTGATGAAAAATGAAAAGAATCTACAACAAATCCAAACTAAATTATACAGTAAAAACAATTGTTGTTATATGTGAAGTAGAAGTAATTCCACTGGTTTTGCTGTTATGGAACCAGGCTTCCAGAATCAAAGTTTAAGTCACCAAATTTGATTTAGGCCATGACAGTTGATGTCACACAAAGCAAAGATTTATGGAGTTTTTAATGGATAAATGAAGAATTTTACTTCATTTCTGAGTGGATCACAGCTGGTGGTGTTTTGGTCTTCCCACAGCTTCTTCTCCCCCAGAGCTGGTAAATAAGGCCCTGAAACCTTAGTTCTTTGCCTTCATGTTCGCAGCCTCCAGATGTGGATCCCCACTGAGCCCCTTCTCCTTTTTCAGGCCTGATCTTGAACCAACTACTTGGAAAAACACATCCCAGCAGGAACCCAAGAGCAGGTGCCCTTTATGAGTCACATGTAATCATATTATTTCGTTCAATTTGAAGCACTGCAAGCTCACATCTCCTCCTACACCGAACCTGCATTTTGAACCTGGATTCTGAGGGATCCAAGGGAAAGAGATTAATGATGTAAACCTTTGAGATAAATTGAAGGCTGTATACCTGAAGACGAAGGATTATAGACTAAAGACTTTATTTATTTCAGACTCAGGGTCCAGAGAGACAAATACATAAAATGACATACACAAACAATAAAAGTTCATAGGCCTAGCAATGCCTTACAAAGAGACGGCTGTGCCAATGTCCCCACAGCTGGGACTGGTAGCGTGTGCTACTAAACCTTATGTTGGTTAAAACAACTATGATCTCATTTTCAGAGTCAATGAATTTATACATGAGATTTCTTAAAACAGTTTGGAAAGTATTGACTCGTGCAGTCACAAACATTTCACTAGCACTACTCCATCTCGGTCTCTTTAACAGTATTCTCATGGCGTCATTGTAAGCTACTTGAAGTCTCTGTAAGCTCTTTTTTTTGTAGTTTGACCACAAGTGTGCAGTGTAGAGGGGTGTACAATATGCTCTTAACACAGACATCTTCACTCCATCTGTACACATACCAAACTTGCGCGAGAGACTGTTTGCTTGTGCATACATCCTACGACATTGCCTAGAAATGTCGTTATCATTGGTCATGTGTTCTGTTATAAAATGACCAAGATATTTTACTTCATCACAGACACCAAGATTTATGTCAGACAATTTGAAGTCAGGGAAGTTTAGACATTTGTCCTCTTTGGTTCGACAGATCAGGATAGCACTCTTACTGGCGTTGTATTTGATGTCATGTTCCACACCACACACAGTACATATAGTGAGGAGCTGCTGAAGACCAGCGCTAGATGGGCTAAAAATCACTAGATCATCTGCATACATGATATGATTAACCAGAGTATTTCCAATCATGCACCCAGTATTACAGGCTTTTGATTGCTTGGACAGATCATCAATATATAAATTAAACAGAACTGGGGACAAAATGCCCCCTTGTCGACACCATTGCTAACCCTAAATGGGGCTGAGACACTTTTACCCCATTTTACTTGCATAGTCTGGTGCGCATACCAGTAAGCCAGAATTGGCTGTAACATTTAAAAAAAATACTTGAAGTGTTTATTCAATGCAAGTTCGAGTAAAGTGCAGATGTAAGGGACCCTTTCACAAGCAGTAGAAATTGGGTTCAGATGGTAATTACAGAGAATGAGAAGACAGCTTTTCTTCTACTGATTCAGCCGGGCAATTGATTCACGACCATCAACTTGAAGGTACTTTACGGTCGAGGTGGCTTCGATCACAGGATGATCTTGCATTTTCCCTTCAAGGGGATAGCCTATGAGTACACTTTTATTTTGAAGATCTTATCATCAAGTACAGACAATGGGCTATGTTTGGCACAGCCTGGTTGATTTTAGAACTATACAACTATCAATCCGGTGGAGTATCTGGGGCTATACTTAACACATGCAGGCTGCAGGCCACCCGGTCATACCACGGAGGGACGGCACTGCTGCAGGCAGTCTGCAACTGCCGCGGGATGTAACGTGACCATCCTGCAGGCGCTGGGGTTTGTGGCTGCAGCTCATCCGGTGGTACTGTTAGGGCTCCTGCACATGCTGCACATATAGAGGTGGATTAACAGCCTTTGTTTGGATGCTAGAAGCAAAAGAAAATGCTTTGTTATCATTCCCAGTGGGGAGGGACCTGCTTGCGCTGGAGGCAGTGTTCTTGGTGCCACCTCAATACTGTAGGTCTAATCAGTCACATAACTGAAAACAGTTGCGAGGTTACTTTAATTTTACATACAAAATTCACCAGTAACTATACCTTTCAAACAAAAGTAAAATAGTTAAATCATAGCGTGGATTGCGGTTTTCTTGGAGAATACATGAATCACAGGTAACACAAATAAAATGCACTTCATTCGATCCATTTCCTCCTCTGCAATACATTTGTCTGGACTGCATTGTTCCTCTTAGTCATGTCCTCCTCTGTCAGATGGGTGAAGTTAGTTGATTTCTATATGACTGTAGTGGCAGCAAAGAGGGGAAACAGATGCTTGTGCGGTCCTCCAGGACTTCTCATGGAACATAATAAAGATGCCATCTGACAGTTCCTGCTGTCACACCACTGCTCTGTACACAGCTTCTTAATTCTGGTCCCCCAGTGTTTTGTTGTGTTTGAATATAAATACAAGGGGAATATTCTCCTAAGAGGGGATTCAAGAATCACAGTGGGGCATGGGAGGTGTTTTTTGTTTTGAAACCTTTTTGGCTTTTCTTCCCACACAATCTGTGTTCAAAATATTCCAAGAATTACTGTAGCAAGATGTAAGTCATACTGTGTGTTAGAATTGTCTTTAAATAGCAGGGAGCAAATAAAGTAGCTGTTTCAGAAACGTACATCTGGATGCGTAACACCTACGATTCCTTGAAGAATCCTCCAGGGCTATGCGCTAATGAGGTAATAAAATACAAGGAGATGAGGCGAGGGAAGTGGGTGTGAGGGCAAGGTAAAGTCATCTGGGTTTCCACATGTTATTTGCCTTTAAATCCATGAGACAAGCTGTAACAAGGTGGGGTACCTATCGCTGGATAAAATCTAAGGCTTAAATCTCTCCGTTTTTCATTCAAAAGGGAATTGCAGTGATTGGACACTGTAGTGGGTAGCGTACAGGAAGGTTGCTGCAGAAGAAGAAAGCAGTAAAAGACAAATGTAACGGTTCTTATAGTTTAATATATAGTGGCTGTATGTCGCCTCTGTACTATTGGTATGTTAAATATATTACTTATAGATAGATGTCGCTGTAATCTCTGGATGGATCTTGAAAGAGTATACATAACTTCTACCCTCAGTTTTATTTGTTACCTCTAAACTTTGCTGCACTTCTGCCTGTATCTCTTTATTACCTTTTTGCTCCTCGGTTTAGCAGCAGTATGGTCTTTATCTCTTTAGATTTTTCAATTAATCAGGCATGCTTCATGGCTCATTGGCCAGCTCTGCAACTCATAACATGTATCTGAATTGAAGGGAACTGTCACAATCCACAACACCAGCAAAGGTTAAGATATAATCAGCAGAAAATAAGCGCTATTATCAGTGTTATGGTACAATGGCACTATCATAAGAGCTTTGGAACTGAACGTTTTAAACAATGGTGTTGTATTTATGAGTGTACATTTATTTTCCAAGCTTCCAAAAGTTCAGTTGAGATGTTTTGTAAAGTCCCGTCTTTTACTAAATGTGCTTTTCTGCATTTTAAGCTTTTGCATTATGCCCTAAAACAAAGCATCTACACAAAATGTCAAGAACTGCACTAACTTGCCTCCTGCTGTTTTTAATTCAGAACAGAGACAGACTGGGTCAAAGATACAAGTGAGAGATGGCATACGGAAACATCTGTTTTGCTGTTTTTTAGTGGGGAGCACTGGGCAGCCCATGCATGCAGCCATTGATCGGGGGCATGATTAACAGAGCTGTTGCCAGATGGAGGGAGTCATAAGCGTCTTCTTCCAAACATGTCCCTTAAATAAATTGCAGGTTCTGGTGGTGGATGACACGTTACAAAGGTCTGGACATAGTGTATGAATACGTACATGTAACCTCATGTATTTGTATCAATAATCAGATATATTAAGGGCTGTAGTGATACGTTCAGAAAGGAGAAGGAAGTATAGCATTGTGGCCCAACTCAACCTAAAATGTAAGTTCAAATGTCATACAACTTGTTTGACTGCGATCCAAGCTCTGTCTCAGTTGTTAATTTTCCTCTTGGGAATACGTTAAATAAAGAATGGTGCACTGAGGCCTGGGTGACGGCAGGGTTTGGGTAACCAAGGAATTAAACTGAAGACTAAGGGACAGTTGTGCCTACGTGCAGCATCTCTAACGAGTAAAGACATATGCATGTCACCATGACTTTAGGAGTGAATGGAAGAAAAACTGTTGGATAGTAGAAGGGTGATTAATTCGACACCCGGAGGAGCATTAGAATGCGGCAGTAACCCCAGGGTCTCTAGGGACTGTTAGATCACCCAGGCCAGACCAAAGGTATAAAGTGGTATGTATTTCTATTGTTAAGTTAGCTGATCCTGGAACAACTCGGTTTGCCTGTACTCTGTGTGATGCAAATAAACCTACGTGAAGTGAAGACAATTGAATCTCATTCGTGATTT
Organism: Anarhichas minor; assembly: GCF_050575085.1. Taxonomy (NCBI): domain Eukaryota; kingdom Metazoa; phylum Chordata; class Actinopteri; order Perciformes; family Anarhichadidae; genus Anarhichas; species Anarhichas minor. The sequence continues at coordinate 11,767,723 of NW_027466456.1, forward strand.
GTATGTTCTTGTTACTGAGTTCCTGGTAGTGAGAACCAGTGGTGTCTCACTGTTTGTCATTAAGCAGAAGTTATAAAGTTAAGTAAGTTAAGTAGTAAGATATTAATCACGGTACGACCCCAGCGCAATTGAAAAAAAGCTGATCATCAGAAACCACTACAAAGAGAGAAAAAACAAGTAGTTAGTAGTTAACAATTTCTGTACATTAAGCTGTTTTCAAAGCACAGCCTTAATGTTACCATGTTGCACTGCTTTGTGTGACCTTCAAAATGTCTTAATACACAGGATGTAGACAAAAGGTGCCATATTTATTGGTGCCATATTTATTATAGCCTACAAATTGCATTTGTGAGTAAGTAGCACACACATTTTGAGCAAAACTATTCATGTCTGATCAATAATAAACATTTCTAAACTTTTACATGATTTTGACAGTGGTTACCAAATACTGCAGCAGAAGCAAGTCCCCTCTATTCTATATCCAATCATCCAATATTTTACTGATTTCTTTAAATAATGATGAAAATGTAAAACCCATTTGTTCTACACTTTGTTCTGTTCTACACAGATCTAATCGATTTCTTCCACATTTAGAAGTCAAAATCGACCAATGTCTTCTATAGATAATACTGCTGGAACATTTTGCTGTACTGTTTTTTCCTTTGACAAATTCTTCCCCAAGGCGGAGGTTCGATCACATATTTACTGTTTTTCTTTTTGTGCTGCCTAAAGCGGACTTTGCATGCATTTCCACTCACGTAAAATTGTATGAGGTTCATTATGTTTCAGGTATTTGGTTACTCTTTTTGTATCCAGAGTGACCTTCTTGAATGTGATATCATCTCCACAACCTCTGGGCCACTCTGCAGCCGGTCTCATGTTTATGTTAAAAGAAAATGTAGTCAGTGCAGGATCACTTGAATCCATCCTGAAGCCACCAGTTGCTTGCAGAAAGAAAGGGAAGACAGCACCATCTGGGCATGTTCTCAAAACCCTCTCAAGCATAACACACAGCACATGGCACTCAGACACATTGAGCGTTTCAGCAAGTATGTAACACCAATCCCTGCATACGTGACAGCCACCCTCGTGAGATGATATCCCAGCACAAAGTTCTTATTCTTTGCTGAAACTTTCTGAACATATGCCTTTGTTGTAGTGAAGAAAAGTTTTTTGCCAAACTCCTCCAACTGCCGTAACCTCATCCCCTGAGGAATGCGCGTAAGAAAGAGGATCATTGTGCGTGAGCAAAAGAATAAAATGCATCTAAGCGAAAGAGTCTAAAGCTAAAAGGCAACGCAGCTCAAGCTAAAAATAGATGGTAACTACTAACCTTCACCTTAGTAGAAAGAAGAAAAAAAGGGGAGAGAGGGAGAAAGGGAGGGAAGAACTCATTCGGTCGAATTGGACTTGAAAAAAAGGCAGTAAAACTGAGAGTTTGCGGGAAATTAAGTTTTTGTGACAAACGTTAAAAGTGAGGCTCTTCCACCGGGATACAGTTGCTGTTTGAGGTTTTTGCAGCAAGAAAAGAAAAGAAAAAACGCCTGAAAAATATATATTTCACAGCACTGGGAGACTGCAGCTGTGCACACGCACAGCTGAGCCCATCTGTAAAAAAAGTGTGTGCAAATACTTTTTATTGACATTTAACCTCTGACCGGATGTCACAGTACTCACTTTTTGATTGAAGCTAGTTAGAGGAAGGAGTGAATACTTGAATGGAGATGCCATTTGGTGGTCATTTTTATCCAACATCTATTTTTAATCCGTCTACTCTCTTTACTTTCTGTGATACCATGCCTTATTAGTTGCTATGCCAACTATTGAGGTAACCAATACATTATTGTATCTAGTTTTTCAGGTGATGCTTTATTAGCCTGACCTTTACACTGGGTATGTATATAGATATACAATTAGGTTATAAGTTGAGATGCACTCTGGTGGCATTCTGCAGATACGGAACTTTCTTACCTTGAATTGAGTAACATGATAATCAGAATTAAACACCATTCATTTCATATGTTTTCTGTCTGACATTGTGTTTGTGTAACCCAATTTCCTGTTGTGAGAGACATTACCTACTTTGTTTTGCCCCAACCAGTCAGTAGAGAGTGATATATCCAATATTTTGAGACACAGATCTGTGGTAGTAATATTTAATTCCAAATAAAGCACCTGAGTAAAAAGTTTGAATAATCTCATATGTAAAAAAATATGAAAGGTAAATGCATGCCAATACATGGATCCCTGTTTGGGACTATTCCCCAGTAAAATGTGTCTATTTCCAGTATCGTAGATTACCATATGAGTTGTTTATTACATTCAGCTTCATGACAAGAGAATTCGGGCAAAGAGAACAATTATTATTTTTCACATACTCATGGTGATCTTCTTAGTCAGGCATTTAAGCTTTTACCATGAAAATGGGATGCCTGACAAGGGCGTGAGTGTGGCACAAAGCAGATATCACAGTATCATGATATTTGCAAATATATCAGTTTTTCTGGAATGCCAAGAACTGCAAAATTAAAAAGAAAACACCAGAGAGATTTGCTTATGTGAAACAAGAAACATGGTTAACATTAAAGGTTGTAAAAAATCAAAATAAACCAAAGGTTCAGTTGATATTGAAAGCGCCAAGAAACTGTAATCTTCTGTATCTTAAGTGCTTATCATGAGTCCATCATGATAACTCCAAGAATGAGAAGACTTGCCCATTTGTCAGCAATACAGTGACAATTCATCGAAAACACAGCCCGTCACAACTGGCTTGTGTGTTTATTGGCCGATGAGTTAGATAACTCAGGGGAAACGGAAGACAGACGCATTTGTCAAAGCGGCAAAGTAGGTTGGGGTTGGGGGGGTAATGAGTCTGGATGGCACTAGCTCATTGGCAAGGCTGCCTGTCACAGCGCTGCCACACGGCTCCCAGCCCGCTATCTGCCGTTTAGATAAAGAACAGAACTAGGCGAACATGATGGAGGCCTTTAAACATGACATGTTTCAGTTCAATTTATTGCTTGTAATAAGTTACTAAAAAGAAGTCATGATATTGGTTCAAGTCTAGGTGAGAGATGTGACAACAAGCAAGCTGGTGAAACATAACACCTAAGCCTGCAATGTGAAACACGCTGAGCTACAGCATACTTGAAACGGCTCTCTAATCATTAACCAATCTTTGGTCTCCATTATTTCAAGGTTTAGAATTCACGATGCACCATACCTGCTCCTCTTTATTCATGTTATCACGTCATTATTGGTGTGAGGTTAAAGTAAAAATCCAATAACTAATAACCAGAGTATTAGTAAAACACTAGTAATCATTTTTACATTAAAACAGTCTTATCAACTTTTATTTTTATAAAAATGGGGAAAAAAAACTAATATCAACTTGTCCTTATATTGTTGCAGCAACTGTCTTTTTTCTTTACCATCTCAAGATACAGACACGGTTGACTGGTTGATATATTGATAACGTACTGGCACGATTGTGCGATTGTTTCTCTTTTTTTTGGGACTCAATTACAGACACAAGTGTGATAAAATGATGGAGGGTTAGTTGTCTCATCATCAGCCTTGTGTTATTGATTTGAGACTCAAAGATAAAATCGAATTTGTTTTCTCCGAGAAAGAGTACCGAGATAAACTAATGTGTAGATGTGAAGCGATTTCATGGATTAGTAATACTGGAAGATTGTGTACACTCCTTCCTTTTCCCAGTGCTAGATAATCATTCATTATGTAAATGCAGTATCTGACCAGATGGCTGAAAATGTTTTGTATATTTTTATTCTCTCTCTCTCTCTCTCTCTCTATCTATATCTATATCTATCTATCTATATATATATAAAGTGACTTGTGGTGTCATGTGCAATTTTCTGAGCCAACTTTGCAAGTTGTGGTGGGACCAGACATGACTCACATTGATGCAAATAACATTTGGGTTACCAGGTTTTGAGCCCAAAAAATGATTCACACATTTACTCGTGCCGCTCTGTGTTGTGGTGAGAAGTAATTAAAATGTCAGTGAGCTGGAAGTCTGCTGTTAATTTAACCTTTTCACATTCCCACTAGTAAAGTGTGATATAATGGGTTTTCTGCATGTGTTAAAATGCAAACACAGAGTAAAACATATTACCATGAGTTTCAGAACAGCTCCTGCAATTCTCAACCACAACTGGAGAGTAACTTCTTCAGTCAATTTGAATATTTTTGAAAAGGAAAGTATAGTGAGTGTCTCTGTTCAGGTAAATATTTCAGTTTTGTGTATCAAAAATAGTAAAATAGTTCATATTAACTATAACTGCAAGCTATTAGTTATACCAGCTTTGTGAAGGACTTCTGGTTCATTATCTGCCAATACAAGCTCTTTAATCCGTCACAGAGGACCATCTCTATTTACTCCCGGACCTCTATTTTACAGAGCGTTGTTGACTGCATACTTCGATGAAAAAAAGTGCAAAAGTATGTTTAGGTTAAGCATGACCCAAAAGCAAACTCTCCAGGCGGGTCAAGTATAGTTAAAAGGGTGTTTATTCAAAGGTCAAGTAAAGGTCTGAAACCAGGCTGATAAAATGATAAAGCATTGTGTTTTCTTACTATGATGTGAATAATCAGAATAAGAGATAATTGAAATGCATAGCATGACAGGGTCTGAGAAGAAAACAAAGGGTGGAAACACAAGCACACAGACTCCTCCATGGGAAGGAGGAACAAGTGGGAGAAAGAGCAGGCACAGCCCTGACGGTTGTTTGTCTTCTCTGAGAGGAAATGCCAACTGAGGACAGCCTTGTGAGAATCATTTCTTGAATATTTCCTTTTGATATCAGCATGAATGCTGTCTGACCACACTGCACTTCAACCCAAGGCCTTAGCAAGAACTGCCAATAAGTACCAGATTCAATCCTTTATATTTTACTGGAGTCATGGTTGTTAATTAGCATCCCGTGCCTTGAATGGGAGTGTAAACTTAATCCCTAATGACAAACACTTCTTAGTGAATTCTTTCCTTATTGTAAAGCATATATCCAAATCTTCAGTGAACTCTCCTCAGAGCGTAAGAGGTTAATTTCAAGTTCACTCAAAACTTATAAAGAGCAAATAACCAATTAACCAAAGCTTGTTCTCTTTAGAACTAATTTAATCAAAGCTTTAAAGGTCCATTGATTCTCAGGTAATACTCTAGCCTCTGTGCTAGAAGGAAACATGCTTTTTTTTCCAGCGAACGGTAAATTGCCCACTGACTTCTTAACTCCATTTATGGAGTCGCCGCTTCAAGGACCTCGTCATGTCCCTGCACATTATCACATACGACGATTCTTCACGACGCCTGATTCAGATGTCTCGACATTGACCTGCCGAGTTCTTCCCAAGATTATACGGCAGCAGCTGTGGGATTACTTCAGACACTTCATGTGATGCTTCGTTGCAATGAGAGCAAGTCGGAGCTCGAGATTGACACAGAGGAAGTCCCCGCTCCAGTAACTTCCACAGTCAGCCGACTGGTCAGAGAGTGTCTTCCGCTGCTGCTGTGTGATAGCTAGACACTGGAATACCTACCTTACTTACAACTTGGGCGTGTTTAGCATTTCACTGGTACATGACATCCCGGTCTCGCCATCTCGGACTGACATTGTGGACTGTAGCTTTGCCAAATTTATAATCTGAGTTAGGGAGCAACAGGGGTGGGCTGTGGGATGTTTTTAGCCACCATGGGCTCATGCCATGTGTGGCTGTGACTCACATCGCATTTCCCAAGCTTATAGGCAGGCAAAGAGAGACCCTCCCACTATGGTCCCTGCAGACTCAGCGGCAGTCTTTGCAGCTTTGTTTGGTGGTGGAAGTTTCAGGGACATATAGTATATACTGTGGCATCATGGCTGACGCATTGTCCGTTCACATGGTTCTATCTCTTGGACGAGTCGGGGTTCCTTTGTAGGGTCTGTGCTCGCTGCAGAAACACAGGACTGGTGAAAAGGATGTGCGTGTTTGACAGGCACATCCTGATTGGCCAGCGACGCAACCAGAAAATGTGAGAACTTCATTAAGGTTGAACAAAAATGTTTTAGGGCATTTGGATAGGATTAGGGTGTAGATTTGCATTTGGGCGGTAGGAACATGTCCTTACCAATATTTTGGAAAGGACAGAATTGTCCCTACCAGCATTTGAGTGAAATAGTTTGCATTATTCTTGGAGTGAACAGACATACGCATACGGACACACAGAGAAAGAGAGAGGAGCAGACTCGCTCGTTGACCAGCAATGAGCACTGTACTTCTGGTGTGAACAGCTGGGTTGTAGCTAGCTATGAGGTCATCGAGGTCTGAACCTCAGTAATTATTTCCGAAGAAGCCCACTGTGTCTCTGCATCTGAATGACGTGAAACCGTTGAAACTGACAGCTATCAATAAGACACCTATCTGTGGTGGTGAGGTGACTGGAGAAGTCAGAGTGGGTGGCGCACCGCGCGTTCTCCAGTGACAGCACAGTTTTGTTCATTGCAGCGTTTTTACACACACTTTTAACACTACTGTATATGAAAATTAAAAACATACTTGGTGATATATGTATATAGTATTAGAAGATGTTATTTAAAACTGTTGATGCCCTGTTGTGCCTTCTTTAATTAATTTGATGTTAACTTTTTTCAATATGAGCCGAAATCTAGCTTCAATACATATGCGCTGGTAAAATCTAGGGGTTCATGAATTAATTAAATCCATTATTTAGTTGAATAGGTGCCATGTGCATTAAAGAGGTAACTTTCCCAAACAAAAGACACAAAAGAGGAGGACAAACCGACACTTATATGATTTTGTCGAATCATCCATTAGTTGATTTATGAGACAGATCTGTTTCTCTACACAAAAGCCCCACTCTAAATCATTTGTTTACCAAAGATATACTTGTAAGTTTCTTGGAAATAAGTTGTTAAGCATGAAAAAGCATAAAAACTAATTTCCTGGGGGAAACCCCACAGCTTAACATGTGTCCAATGTTGAAACCAAACCTCCACCCTTGTTGCAATGAGTGTGCTGAACTCAAAACGCATGGTTGTTGATAATCCTTATCCATTAAATATTTCAGAGGGAAGTGGCAGACCGTGATTACAGCCCAGTGGTAAGAGAATGTTGTGTTCGGAATTGTAGGTTTGATGTTTTTCCAAAGTAGAGTAATAGCTCCCTCATCAACTAATGTTAGAGTGAGCATGAGCAAGGTACGTATTCCTCTGCAATTCTCAATAGCCACTAGAACACTGTGGTGTCAATGGGCACCTACTATGTATTGACTGCTGTCACTGAGTTCGAAGCTGAGTTTCCAATTAGGGAAATCATTCAGGCTGAGAATGAAGCTCTCCCTCTGGCCACTCTGCACACACAAACCACAAGGGCACTGTTAGTATAACCTTTTATGTTACTGCTCTTTGCTTAAACTCATCAAGACCTAGCAAGAGTATGCATTCTAGTATTTAGTACTTTAACACTTTAGGATTATAGCACTTGCACCAGTCATGTCCTGAATATTCTCACAGGCCTAATCCAGGTCCTGTGTGTACTGTATTTCGTGCCTTCCACACTTATGGGCATATATGCATGATAGCAAATCAATTCTGTATGATTGTAATTTTTTGTTTAGGTGTAAGAATAGTTTCCTCCTTGACATTATGAGAGATTATTTTGTTAATGTAATTTATCTGACTTTTTTAACTGACTATCCTGGTTTTGAAAACGGTGATACTTCACATGAAACTAATGCAATTTTAGCTGTTAGTCAGATATACAGGTATACAGATATAGGTCATAAAAGGTTACACACTTTAGTTGTCATAGATTTGTTGAAACCAGTGCTTGAAGTGGGCCAGTGCCCACTGGCACATCTGCACTTTTCTCTTTGCTTTCTTGGGGCAAACCCAATATCTAGAATATTTTATTAACTGTAGAAATTCAGAAGGTAGCGTAATAATCATTGCTGATACAGGTCCATACACACGGCAACATGTGAATAAGGGGAGCAGTGGTATTTTTTTCCCACTTTAGTGGTAAAACTAGTTTAAGTTCAAATAGTGGTTCTTTGTCTGCTGATGTAAGTCTGAGTACTCTGCTACAGGAAACAACCTTCGACTTCCTGTCTAAAATTTAACCACAGATTAGGTGCACTTCAAAAGTGTCTTTTTTCAGTGCTTCAGTTCATCTGTAAATCAGCAACATCTGTACACATCGTATGCCTTTGCTTGCATAGTTTCTATGCAATGCAATTTTGTGTTTATTCACCATTTACAGTTCATTGTTTCATTCAAGGTGTCACATGTCCAAGCTTTATAAGTGAGATATTTCAGGAGGCCATGTTTACCTATGTTTTACAAGGTAGTTGTGAATCAGGCTAATTTTCAACAAGTCCTGCAACCCATATGACCACATAAGCCCCTTTCACACAATTATTCGGGAATACTGTTTTAAAGAAGATACGCCGGCTTTGCTTTTCACGCTGAACCAAACAACGTCGGCTTCGAGTATGACGTATGAAATATGCGTTGGACAGCGATTTCTCCTTTACTGTGCCTGTTGTATGCCCGTTGATCTCATCCTCTGCTCGGAAAGGTAAGGAGCTCCCGGACCTCGTTGTCTCTCCAATTCGCTGCCATTCTCAGTTTGGTTAGGTTAGGTTTATGCAGCAAAAAAAGTTAGCGATTGTAACTCCTGACTGCATAGCCCTCTAAGAGCTGTCACTACTGGGTTCATCTCCGCGTGCATGCGCAGTCGTGCCATTTCTTTCAGGCCCCCTTTCATCCACAATTGCGACGTATAACAGCCATGCAACCATAGTTCTGCTCCCAATTTAAACCAGAATTTATTCAACTGGCGTAGGTGGAGCCAGAGGGGCACACAGCTTAAAAGGCTGCGCCGATATACTCATAGAACCTGGAGTTACAAAATGATACACCTTCACCCAGCCGTTTTGCTCTTTGTGACACGGCACATACATGGAAACGCCCACACAGTCCCTACGCCTAAACGCCTTGTGCTTGGCATTTATCATTCAAATTTCAACTGAGTTTGCAAAATATTAAATTGAAGGTGCAATGTATGCTTTTGCACCCCTCGTAGAACCGGGCCTGTGTCTTCCTCCCCTTAAGGGCACGCTCACACATGCACCCGAGGCAATGATAGCCTGAAAGTTCACCATAGTTCATCTCGATGCAATGGGAAAACGCATACTGAATTGCCGCCACTTCTCGGCATACTATCATAAGCATAACTGGTAGCGCAGCATAACTTGGATTTAAAATATGGGTTTAATAATGTTTGTACAGACAACCTATGGCGTAGTTTTGGGGGTAAATGGTAAATTGACTGTACTTGTATAGCGCTTTTCTAGTCTTTCCGACCACTCAAAGCGCTTTCACACTACGTGTCATTATTCACCCATTCATTCACTAATGGAAGGGGCTACCATACCACCTGCACATCAGACTATCACATTCACACAACGTAGGCACAGCTACGGGAGCAATTTTGGGGTTAAGTGTTGAAATGCCTCTCTGATTGAAGGACGACCCTGCTCTCCACTTAGCCACAGTCGCCCACTTTAGGACAGTCTGGGTAGGACAGTTTCCTATTTTTAGTCTGTCGCCTTCTTGCTCGAGTATATTTGCAAACTTTAATATGTAAAACACTTGCATAAAATGCATGTGTATTGCTACAGATATTTGCACACATCTGCGTTTGGAGAAAATGGTTGTATACCCTTAAAAAGAATAAAAAATCTAAAAACACACCATACCACATGTCAATGAGTTTTTGATAAATATGTAATCAATAGAGTTCAGAAAACGTAAAGGTCCCTTATTCACATATATGTGTTTGCAACATTTGAAAGGTCTTTCAGAGTTGCACAGCTACAGACGGTTGATTTCTTTCTCCTGCTTGACTCTCGCCCCATCCCCCCCTCTCCCCCTCACCTTTCTCTCCGACACAAACACCTCTCTCTTTCACATTCTTATTTTTACTCATGTTATCTTGTTTGATAGAGAAACCCACACAGTTTCCATGGCAACACAGAAATAAATAAATAAATAAAAGGATGTCTTTGACTGGGGCGTTGCCTGATACAATGCAAGACAGAGGAAAGTGAAGAAATAAGCAGATATACCAATCAGCGTACCTGGACTTTTAAAAACCAGGAATAAACCATGACGGTGCAGTCAGTCGAGTGCAGTTCAGTCCAGGTGTGTCTGTAACGATCACTGCTAAAGGGCCGGACTGGGAATCTAACGTCAGCCAAGGCCAATCTCCACACATTGACAACAGACCACATAATACAATGGTATTTTCTGTTTACTGTTAATACCAGTAACATCTTTTAGTTTTCACTACATATAAAACTGCTTCTCCTCCTGCTCCCTCTCGACTCCACACACTGAATGAACATTGTGTTGATTCTTAGTGACTGTATCTGCCATGGCTCATTTCTGCTTTGATTTACCCATTGAATTTTTAATTTTTAAAACTGGCCTGGCCCTCCAGGGCCAACCAGCTGGCAAAGCCACTGGAAATTCAGTCAATAATATGAGTGAGTGGACACAACAAAGTTCATTGAATTTTGTATCTGATTTTGAACATAAAATGACAGCTTGTTTGGAAATATTGTTTTGCCAAATGGTAACAAAAGGAGCTTAAATTTCATAGCCATCCAATCCTTTTTTTCCTAGCTTAATCAAAAGTGCAGACAGCTTATTATTTCTTAGTGGAAATAAAACTAAAAATGCGTTGTGAGGAACTGTTGTGCTGTGAAAGGGCATCTAATCACAGTTGAATCATTTTCCATGTAATTTCACCGACCTTTCTGACATTTGTTGTTGTTTGTAGTGACCGGCATGTGTGTTTTGTGTTGGAAAAACTGACGTGCTGCTCTTGTGTCGATGGTGTTTGGCTACACTGTGGATGTTTTAAGGGTCATCTACCAAAGGCCTGTGGAAGGGAGTATTGTTGCATTTGAAAGCTTGTACCTGTAACCTCTCTTGTCCTTTTTCTCTGTGTGCATGAATGTGTGTGTGAGAATACGTGTTTGTGTGTGAGGGTCCACCTGTGGGGCACCGGAAGGAAAGGCATAAAAAGATTGTATCTGATCCCACTGAGTAGTTCTCAGTGGCCACAACTGCATACAGGGAGGGGGACTAGCTTTAACTTAGCCTGAGAGTCTGTCTTTCATTCCATCTCACTCTCTCTCTTCTGCTTCTTCATTGCTGCTCACCTTTCTGTTGTCAGTTGTTTTTTGGTTGATTAGACAATTAAAAAAAATAAGAAAAAAAAATATTTTTTCTCTAAACATGAATCTGTCCATTATTTTAATAGTTCAGTTTTGTATGAAAGATAACAGGTATGTTTATGCATGGCAGTGGCACTAATAGGCCATCACTCATTTTACGTTTCCACATTTATGTTTAAAATGAAAACATCAATTTGAATAGCTTGTATGCATGATTATCATGCAATTGACAGACAATGTTGATATTGGCATTGGTATCAGCTGACAAGGTATGTTTATGAATGGCAGTGGCACGGCCTCCCTACTCACTGTACCTTGCACATGCTATCAGTGATTGAAATAAAGTTATTGAAATGAATAGTTTATTGACAGGGACACAAATTTGTTCATAAACATTAAGAAAAAATAAATTGGATCTGTATGTGGTGATTTTTAAAGGCTTAGAAACTATTGATTTGTAAGAGGAATTCAAACAGGGTACAAGACTAACTAAAGTGATTGTTATAATAACACTATTAATAACTTAATTTTCAGGGTTATAGAGATGTTTGATAAATAACTCAAGTAACAACTATCAATGTACCCTCAGAAAACCATTATATCTAATGAGTCTGTATTACTGTCAATGAAATATACGTTATTATACAGACTTCGTCATGTTTTCAAAGTACCACATTTTTTATTTTAACTGCATTTTTAATGGTTTCTTCTTTTATTATCTGCTTCATGGCAAAACTGTTTTACCTCCATAGATATGGGTATGTGTGTTTGAGACTACACACACATACACACAAGCAACTCACTTGCTGTGTCACCTCTGTTTACCCTTACATCATCATTAACAACAATTAGATGAAACCCAGCTCAAATTAAGGCGAGGTACAGGAGAAAGTGCTCCAGTACAGCAAGCCTCTTTGGCGTAATGGCTTTTCAGTGTGCCTGTAATTATGCTGTTTCTTATGGGAGTTAAAGGCACGAGAAATGAACCAACTAAAGGAAATGGTTAATCTGGCCCATGGCTCTGAAACAAGGAGAAGATAAGCTCCTGTATCGTTCAATGTGATTGCTGGACCATGCTTTGGATTGGTGGGCTCTTTGTCTTCAACATGAGGAGGATTTCTTGGCGAAAGGCATCCAGCAGTGATACACATACACACACTTGTGGAGCAGTCACAGCGAGGATAATAGGAGCCATTTCGCCCTGTTGTGTGAGGGCCTTGGCAGCATTCACCCCCGCTGTTTAACGCATGTAAGCTGCAAGCACACTTGCAGATACACAAAACCTCCCAATAGCAGTTATTTGTAATTTAACAATGCATGGGCCACTGCCTTGTCGGTTGATTTTGAACATATTTCAAGCTCTGTACAGGTGCACAGATATCTCTATATTCAGCATAGGCCTTTGTGCTGACATGTTTTTCTAAAACAGCTTCTCACAACATGTGCCATGGAGGTGTGTGTCATTCGACACTTCAAGAGCTGATTTCACCGGTTATGTGCGCCTGCCTGCAGTATTTGATAGCAGGGAAAACCTGTAGACTTTTTGGCCTTGGTAACATGGTTCGGGACTGACTGCACTATGGCATCCTGCTGCACCTGGATAAAAAACAGTTTATGTTTCCAATCTTGTCATCCCCCACCAGCTGATATGTAAGGTTACACAGGTCATTCACCAGCCTCCGTCATCCAGCACCACATCAGCAATATTTAATAGGCAGAGGCATGGCTAGCCCTTCTTTTATTTATCACCTGAGCCTTATCATCCATGAAAAGTGCTGAAAATGTGGGGATCTGGGCCCCTCCCCATAGTAGCAACCCATCCATCCATCAACCACACCTGCTCTTAAAACCCTCTCACCCTATCCCCCCGAACTTGCCATTGGATCGTAATAACTGGTGAAATCCCTGGAACTGGGGAGGAGACAGCAGCCTCTCTGTCTCACCTCGGATGATAGATGGAATATGCTAAGGATATCATATTGTGTGGAGTGGTGCTGCTTGAGTGTTTGTGTAGAGTGTGTTTTTAGGGGCAGGGTTAGAGGTATGTGTGTGCGCAGTGAACAAATGTGTGGACAATTTTTCTTGCCTGAGTAGTGTGTTTCATCACATCTTTATAGCCCTGCATTGGTATCTTAAGAACGTCAGATACTTTCTTGGTGCTCATCGTTCTTAAACGGCCCAGTGTGTAAGATTTAATGGCCTCTAGTGGTGTGTTGCAGATTGCAACCAACTAAATACCCCTCTGCTCACCCCTCCCTTATCAAGCATGTTGGAGAACTACGGTGGCCTTCAGGTAAGGAGAGTTATCTTTAGGACTTTAGTACAACTAGGGGCTACTCTTATCAATACCATAATAATTGCTTTTAAAAACATGTATAGAATTTTAAAAACAAATAAATTCAGAACAGGATTAGAATTAATATTTAAAATATATGTAACTATTGTTTATAGAGCAGCCACAGTAGAGTTCACAACAACAAAGTCCAAAGCTATATAAAGTCATTAATATATCACTGGAAACAAATGTAAAATGTTAATAAAATCAAAAACATTTCTGAGTGAAGTTTATAAAGAACAAAGAACACAGGCTGTCAACATCAGTCATGTCCCCTGTCCTTTGTCTTCTGTCCTCCTGGCTGCTTTGACTCAGCCGGCAGAGAAGTTTATATGAATAAAAAAATACTTATGGCCAATGGTGCGTGCTGTGCTCGTGTAAACCGAGAGGCGGTGGCTGATTGAATTAGGTTTCACTTTTGTTTACATGACCGTTCTTGTTGCACACAACAATAAAGTATTGGCTTCTTACTGGCAAATATTTTATTGCACGTACAGTAACAAGCATAGTTGCCGTCAACGCAAGTAATCTTCACTTTACCTGGTTCACTTCACTACAGCTGCCTCTCTGATTGTGTGTTTATGTGTGTTGGAGGAGCTAAGCCCGACAGAGAGACCAGAGCAAGTGCGCACTGCAGCATGATAATAAATAAAATCAAAACGTTATAAAAACACCGGTTACGTCGAGGTTTATCAATAATCCGGTAGTGTAGCACGGTGTTTCGGAACGCATCCATACCTTCAGATAACTGAAACGTGAATGGCTCTAGCCAGAGCAAGTGTCTGTTCTGGGTCGCTGTAGAAACATGGCGGTGCAAGATGGCGGACTCCGTGGAAGACAACCTGTTCCCTACGATAGTATAAATTACTTTTTCGAAGCGAATGAAAACACTCCAATTCTAAGTTTCAGGTGATTATACACTGAATAAAACATAGTTATGAATATTCTATTACATTGATGCCAATTAATCCCCCTAAATGTTACACACTCTTCCGTTAATGTTCTGATTTAAATACAGTTGAACTCCTAGATCCTGTCTTTCACTGAAGGCGTTTTCCCATGGAAATTTATATATCCAATTCCAAAAAGTTTCCTTTTTTGTTTTTATTTTTCAGTCAAATCTTCTTGACAGGATAGAAGACAGATGACAGTTAATGAGACACAGTGACTACGTTTACATGCACCAAATATTCAGTTTTTTACCCTTATTCCAAAAAGACAATATTCATAGTAAGCTGTTTACATGGCTAATGAAAATTTATATTCCACTAATATTCCCGTTCACATGCAGCTGTGCATATTTAAAAAAACATTCCTCCATTAAGGAATCCTCTCTTTAATGACGGTAGCGTTCAACTGGTTTGAGATCTGGGCTGTGGTCGAATAGTCTATTCTTAACAACTAAAAGATGTCACTAAGAATTCTATTGGTGATTGGCATGCAGGCTTTATAATTACCTCCTTTTGGGAGAGGCTGCTTCACTCGTGGTGTGTAAAGGAGAGAAACCGGAGCTCCTTCCTTCCTGCTGCTGTCACACTTAACAATCAACACTGCTTCAGTAGAAACTGACACTTCACTCGTGTGCAAAAAATAATGAAATCAGTCTGATCAGCTGCAGCGTCCAATCACATAACTTATGAACAATGAGGGGGCGTGTCGGCCGCTAAAACACTTCCTGGAAGGCTGTTCTCGTCCATCCTCGCTCATGGCTCCTCGGAGATCCCTCTCGCTCCTCGCTCCTCAGAGCAGAAATAAGAGCTTTGGGACGGCCGTCAATATGGCGGCGCAGAACAACTTCCAGTTGAAGCGATGAGCGAGAAAATTGCAATTAAGAGACTTGGGATGTACCCTCTATGTGGAAGCTGATTGTCTCGTGGTGGTTGCCGGACAGGAGCATGTGGACCGGAAAGGTTTGATGTGTCACCGTCCCCAGAAGATGACCGTCAAGGGGTCGCTGGCTGGACCAGACTGGGGGAGAGGTATCCGGTCGATCCCCAACTATATAGCGAGTCCTTCGTCCATAATGGACGCGTCTGCTCCCGAATCCACGAAGGTGGACATAGTCTGAGGGCCATGGGTAGTAGCTTGGCGTGGAATAGTGGAAAACTTCATTAAAGAAGCTGGAAGTGGTGCAATCCCAAACTCTGAGACTTTGTTGTGGTGCTTTTAACCACTGAAAATATATTTTAACTGAACCCAAGCAGGTTCTCATCTCAGGTAGCCAAATGCAAACTGGCAGAGCAACAGCCCCGCTGTGTGAGCCAGAAGTGAGATATTTTCTCATTTACATGTTACACAAAAGACTGTCACTCTCAACTCTAAACCTAATGAATATGAAAAAGGTGCCGACTCATAGATATTATAGACGATGCCTGCACAAGCAAAAGCGTGATTTAATGCTTCTTTATGTACATGGCCGCAGTCAACAATGGGCATGTTTTAGTGCTAAATCCATAAGAGGGTAAACACTGGTGACTGATTCATGCTTAAATGTGCCTGTTGTTGACTGCTGCTGTGCACATATAGAACCATAAATTCAGACTTCTGGACATCCTTTTTCAATAGTCATAATCCCTGAAATGATTCTTTTGTACAAATGGACCAGTGTTTCGTAGATATTCCATAATCTGAAAAGAAATCTTGGTCTACTTAGTACAGGGGGATTTTTATGTGAAACACATATTTACATAAGCATCATTGTAATATAGAGCATATGAAACAATGCAAAGCATACAATACCCAGTGTATTCACATCTGGCATTTTTTATGAATACAATCAGACAGCGTGTCATACAACAGTGGTTGTCAATCCTGGCCCTTTACGACAGAGAGTGCTTCTTGGTTTCTATCCTACCAGGTAGCATATTGGGTTCACCCGGCTTTCCAAAAGTAATTCATTGCCTGATTAGTTGAGCTTGCAAAGAGCTAGACCAGTGGTTTGTGTGTGTAAAATAAAAGTAATGACATTATCCAATGCAACAAATGCAAACCAAGTAATACTTAACGTTCAATGTTTATTATTGATGGTTATAGTGAAGGTGCATTACCAACCCAATCCTGCAGATTACATGTGAAAATAGACCCAAACCTAGCCTAACTATGGCAACACACTCAGGCCAAGTCCTTCTTGTTCTCTCTGTTATACCATTCACTCTATGTAAACATGCATGAATTGGACCTGCTTGCTGTTGATTAATGTGTCCTCGGGTGTGTTGGGGTCTGACTATGTCCTCATGGCCTGGACAAGGCTCTCACCATGTGTTGTTAAGGAAAAAGCTCTGATCCTTTTAAGGTAAGGCACCCAGGGCCAACTAATGTGCCACACCTCAGAGTCCCAGCCAAAACTTAATACTGGTCCCTCATTGGTCGATCGCTGTGGACCCCTGTTTTATGACCTACATTTGATAAAACACCAGCGCTGAGTTTCAAATCATCCCTTGCCGTTTGAGCTCGCTCGGTGTCAGGAGGTCCCCCAGCAAACGTTTGCCTCTCAAGAAATCCTATAGGTCTCAAGTCAAATTCGCTGGACGAACATAGACTGAGTTTTATATTTTTGTTTTTGATCCTGCAGGAGAGAACGGATAACTGCTACGACCCGTTCTCTCATCATTAATGTATACAGTGCCAGCTTGTTTTGTTTAAGTTACTGTAGTGTTTGTAACGTGTTATTGGGGAGGCATCGTGGACCGCTGAGTCCCGTTATACTGTGCATGTTCTACTGCTGTAACCGTGTTGTATTAGATCCCACATTGTGCGTAGGTCCACGTACGTAGCTACCTCCCTCCATTTTGTAGTAGTTCTTTTACCTCCGCCATCCTGTTTGTATTACATTCTGCCACTGTCTGAGTAGTTCGCTCCTCCCCTACACACATACACATATATATATATATATAAAATTGTATAGTGTTTTTTGGCTTTTGATATTATTTGATTCGATCATTTATTATTTGGATTTGATAAACTCTGTTATACTTTAAAGAGCAGTCTTCTGTGATTACTTCTGCATATGTGTGGGATAATAGCTGGATATTGTGGCTTGTGCTCGAATTCAACCTTCACTGTTCGCTCTGAATGTAGAGCAGTACTTTGACTGTGGAGATTTTGAGTGAACACCAATTTTGAGACTCAATTTATAGTTTGGTTATTGGTCCCTGTTCTCAGGGTGGTGCCCCGCTATTATTAGTAATTGTTAATAAGCGTATTGATGTTAATCACTCCATTGATAATAGTTTAGTTTTCATATTTGCTGATAACCAAACACGCTCCTGATAAATGGAACAGCTTTCTAAGACTTATGCAGGTACTTTGAAGGTATAGACTATTTCAGTCTTTACATTAAGGAACAATCTAAAAAGTATGTAAGCATCTCAAAAATGATGACTTAATCTAAAAAAATGTCTTAGTATTTTGACTTAGTACCTCAAAATAATGACTTAGTATCTTCATATTAAGAAACTTTGTCAATGCTTTTGACTTTGACCACCACAAAGTGCATGCTCTAGCTAGCAGACATGGTTTTGGAGCACTGATGAGGAGCAAGCTATACTTAGGTGTGAGCTTCATGAAGGTTTTCTGTATCTATTTGTACAAATGACAAAACGTTATGTATTCAATATTGTTAAGTTACATTTGATATGTGTTACAACTCCACACGATATTATCCAGATTGACACTAAGGATAGTGTGAGAGTGAGTTACAGAGTCTCTGACAGATGTTACGCTGTTACAATGTCACTTTATAATGGAGATCTCACCCACAGTATTTAGTGTAGTACTGTCCTTCAGTGAAGCCATTAAGCAGGAAAAGGGGAGAAAAATGCACACATGCATGATACATAATAATAGCTGGAACAGTTAAAACCATTAACGACAAAGGGGGAAGTAGGGGTTGATAGGCACACTAATGCATATTAAGCACAACGGTATTGCTGGCAACTACCATCACTAGTCTTTATGTGAAAGAGGCTTTAATGGATAATTGATTAAGCCATAAATAAGCCGCCCACAAACAAGCAAATCAAAAGAGTGAAGACAGGCAATTTCTCTGGAGCTGGATTTTGCCAGTAGAAGGGGAGTAGGCAATGAAAGGGGTATATGGAAAGGCCCTTGATTTGTGATATTGTGTGTATGCAGTAAAATAATTTATATTGTGTAATACACAGCCGTATTCACTTGTTTAGCTCCATCTGTTCATATATTTGTCTGTCCTTCCATCAAACTCGATCACTTGTCTTCAGTTTGCTTTTGATGCTTTCAAATGATCACTCCTTAATCATAGACTAATTTAAAAAGCAGAAAAGACCAATTACATGGCAATCTCCACCTCCAGTGACACTGACTTCCCTGCCATTAAAAGTTTAAATGGGTCTTACAAATTGACAGCAGACTGTCATTTGAGATTTATATTCAAAATGTGAATCTAAAACCAAACTAGACTTCTTGTATAGAATCAAAGGATGTCTTCTTCCAACCATAGAGCTATTGTGCAACCTTCATGTCCATCCTTGACTCGGTAGCAATTCTGTATTGTCCATTCTGAGTGAGCAATCTCTCTTAAACTTGCATTCTTTCTGATCACCAGCAGTGGGCGACTCCTCTGGTTGTAGAATTAAGTCCAATTGTAGAGACGTCTATGAGGAAATTACTCTTCCTCTCACTTGATTTATTACCTTAATAAACATTGTAAACATGAGTTTATGTTCTGATTCGCTAGTTACAAGTCCTCTTTGAAACAGCATGATTTTCATTTAGAGTAAAATAGATGAAAAAGACAGGGTATGCATTCGGGCGTGGTTAACAGGTCACTGCCATGGCGTTGTCCAGTGTGAGAAATGTCCAGGTATTCGTCTTACAAGTTTAACCCTTCCACAGAGGGTTTTCAGTTCACGAAAACCCACTGTGGGTAAATTGTTACCTTTTGGCTTGCCTAAAAATGTCTTATTCAGCTTTCCATTGTACTTCGCCCCACCCCCTCGTGTCACTTCTGGTTGTAAAAAGCCAAGATGCAAAGGTCAAAAATCAAGATGGTGGTGGTCCAAACTTGAGGCTTCAAAACGACAGTCCACAAACCAATAGCTGACCTCACTGTGACTATGTCCACTACATATACACAGTCTATGATGCTGTCCCATCAACAATTCAGCTGTTTAAACCCTGTGAATCATAGTGCATTACGCTTTAGCACAATTGACAAATTTTGGACTCTTTAAATTACTCCTAAATTGTTCTCTATATCACACAGTTGGATGGACCTCCTTACAGTTAAGAAGAAATAGACATCTCATGTTATTCAATCAAGAAGCTCTACTGTTGAAACTACCTCACATCTCTTCTCTCATTTAAATTAAACAAAAGTACATGATCCAGTAACTTAACTTCATTTCTCATATATGCACTGTAGTTGGCAGAATTGGTTTGAGGTACTATGGGCCTTTTCAACACCAAACTGCCCTCAAAGTCATTCATTCCCCTTGGATATTTTAAGGCTTTATTATCGATATTTTTTATGATTCATATAACTGATTTTGTATTATGTAGTTGTGTTGTTTCTGTATTGCTGATTGTGTTATTGTGAATATTTGTTGTTTCCAGGTCCCTCTTAGAGAAGAGATCTAATGAGACAATGAGACAGCCTGATTAAATAAAGATTAAATAACGTTTTTAAATCAGTCGTATCGTGTCTGTCAATTTATTTATTTATCACCCCTTTTTTTAACCATAGATCTGCCCATCAAGTAATCCATCTATACATCAATTATTTACTCCTACTTTCTAATTATTTATGCACAACTTGTCATTTATCTTTCCACTATTTTATCAATTTAGCCATTCATATTCTATGCATTTAATCCTTGAACTTTTCAATGCCTTTTCCCCTCTGTTCATATCTGTTGGGATCTAGCAGGAGCGTGTTCGGTTATTTGCAAGGTGGAAAACTAAAAGTATTAATATCAATAAAAGTATTAATATCAATAAAATTATTAATATCAATAGGATTATTAACATATATTAACAATAACCAGGCACCACCCTTGGATCAGGGAGCAATAACCAAACTGTAGATAAAGTTTGGTTATTGGTTATTCAGTTTTCCCTCAAAATGTCAATAGCCAAAGTGAACAGTGAAGGTTTGAACTCGATCATGTGCCCATTCATTCAGTCTATCAATCCTTCCACGATGTTGCCCCATGTGCAGTATTGCTCTATCCATTCGTCAATCAATAACTTATGAATACCTCCCTTAACCACATTATTTACCCATCCATTTATTTTTCACTTAATCCATTCATACCACAATAGAGCTGGTTTTGTTCAAAGTCCCCAACAATTCCTGACCTTGGACCACCACAGTCATCTTGCCCAGGACCCTCTTCCCTGGAGAGACCATTTCAGCCGGAGAAATACAGCGGACAGAGCCAGCAGGCATTTGACATTTTCTCTGACATTTCCGTTCTCCCCTCTCCGTTCTTTGTACATACACCTACTTGTAAACAGTATGATGGCTTTACACAAAAGCTTTGGATTTTTTTTAACAATGAGCGACTGGGACGCAAATAACCTTTTACAAGGCACAGGGTGCACCTCAAATTTCTCGTTCTTTAGATCTCATTCCCTGCTTCTCCCCACCTTGTACTGTGAAACTGAAATATTACATGTAGGAACGTGTGTGTGTTGAAGGAAATAAGAAAAATATGTGTGCACACATTATAAAGTGTAGGACATTACTAAACAGCATGTTAAATTTAATGTAAATTGTACATGACATACATAATCTAATATACAAAACTGGCACTTTAAATCTAAAAAATAATGAAATAGTAAAACCACAGAATTTCGAATCATGCTGCCCCCTCTGTTCTGCCCTTTTAATAAAACTGTCCTTTTAAACCTAACCATTTTCCCATTGCTTTATTCTTCCAAAGTTATGTCTTTCTCTGACATCCTGCTTCAACAGGAAATAAATCAAATTAAGGAGGTAAGATGCACTTTTTATTGGGATATTAGTCCCCGTTTAGATTCTGAGCTGCTACAAATTCTCATTATCCCAGTTTTGATGTAATGCCAGTGAGAAACAGTACGAGACAACAGTACAGTATACTGCTAATAATCTACTATGGAAACACAGATTCATTTTGTGTCAATATTCTTATTCTTGAACATTGAAGCTGCCAGTGTGCTGCATCTGTTTTTATATTTATATTTTATACTTTTCAGCCGAGGTGGGTGTGTCGTTACTTTTAGGGATTCTGCTTCAGTATTTTACTGATGATGCATAACTACTGCTTCACATCTACCTCTCACTTGCATTCACACACTCAAGAACACAAACAAAAAGATACCCAAAGCTCAAAAATAGACATATACACACTGTGTGTGTTAATTAATCATTTCCCTCAAAATGTAACACTGCAGTCATAATTAAGATATCATAAAACATTGCAGAGTTACTGAGTCTGAATAGAAATGAAGCCGTTGCTGTGCCAGTGTTTCGGCAACATTCAAATAGCAGTCTTACCCAGACCTTAAAGGTCAGCTCGGTCCGTAGCAGTGGTATGACCAGAGGAGCAAAATACATGCATGTTTGTCCTACTCTTTAAAAAAGGCTCACTTGTATTCCAGATGTGTTCTTTGCAGCTAGACGATGTTACTGCCTGGATCTTGCACCTTCATAATGATAATATGCTAATACACCGAACTGGAAAAGGTTGAAGCAAGCAATGCACAATACACATTAAATATGTTTGTAAAAATCTATCTGAATTGTCAATACATGAATCAATATATCCATCTTTTCTGTAATTTGTAATATTTAGTGTGCATTATAGGAATTTAATTTAATAAAACGTGTTGAATTGAATGTAAATATTGTCAATTAATAACATTATTAGTTAGTTACTTTGGCTTATGACATATTAATGTGAATACAAGCACGCAAGTTCTGCATGCCGTCAAACTTTCCCATTATGCCATTTATATAATTGCATACTGTTGATAGTTTTTTTAGAATTCCCACAGGCAGAAATCCCACTTAATCTTTGTTTTATTACATGTTGCTGTTATTTTGCCATTCATGTAAACACTCTTACCAATTTTGCAGATTTACTTTTTCATATATTATATTTGAAGGTATACTTCACCCACAAAATGACCGTTTGTATATCAATTACTCACACGTGTTCTTGAAGAAAACTTTGTCTTTCTTGCATGCCTCCATGTAACTTCGTTAAAACCTTACTTTTTTTAAACACTTCCGTACAAACAGTCTCATGCTTGCATGTGTTTTGAAAGTACTGAGCATGCTGCTGGATAAATAAGACTTGGATAACACTGTACGAGTTTGTGAACGGGTGTTTTGATATAGTTTTGCTGACTTTTCTCTGTTTTTTGATTCTTGAGGGAAAAAAGTTTTCTTCAAGTTAATACAGGCTAAGTAATTGATAACGTAATTTTGTGGGTGAAACATTCCATGTCTGACTGTTTGAATTTCAAAAGTGCTGTGTTCATAACGTCCATTTTCTCCTGTCTTATCTCATGCTCAACTCTTCTTTGCTCTTCTCCTTTCTTGTTGCTACTTGCTGCTGCAACAGCAGTTTCCCCCTTGGGATCATTAGTGCTGCATAACTTCACACACTGGCAGTCCCAAATAGTAGTGAAAAGGAAAAGTTTTTACTGCAGTATTGTACTATCTTGTATGGGGAACTGCACACAGCACGGTCAAGCAAACCAGCTAGTGACCCAGCATGCAAGTCAAGCAGTGTCTAGTATACAGGTTTGCCAGTAGTGTTGAACTTTCCGAGCACTGCAGTAAGTTTTCATGGCTATGGTATAAGTCCCAAAGGAAAAACGTGTCACCCCCCCACACTGCTGAAAGTAAGCTACAGTGTGATTTGGTTGATCATTTTTGCCCGGCACCAGTTTGTCTGTGTTGCATTGCACTGAAGGACAAAAAGTCGAACCTTTAATTTCCTCACTGCGAGTAAGACAACAAATTATATTATTGTTGCACTCTTTTTTTACTTTCTGTGTGCAGAGAAATGTCAATACCTCAATTGCATTTGAGAAAATATGATTTGTAAGCTTTTTGAGTTGTGTTGCTTGTTGCAACATTTTTAAGTGATGAGACATCTTTATTTTGTACATGGAAATTAACTACTTATAGTCCCATTTCTAATAATAAATGCATGTAAAGTCAGGGGTTAAATTGGACCAGGGCTGTCCAGAGCTTTTAACCCCTGTGTACAGTATGAGCATCTTCTTAACATCGGTCCTTAATTACTGCATCGCTGAGGCTATAGCACAATGCCACTGGACTGAACATCATGCCTACTGTTCCCCAATCCACACTGCTCACCAAACCATAGCAAATTGTCCTGATTGGACGACATAGAGAGGAAGTCAGAGCGCTTGGTTTCCTGCCTGATGCGATTTATTGCCCTGCACACAACAGACTAATGGCCCATTGGCTGCAAACAGGGAGCAAAGAGAAGCTGCTGCTGCTAATGAGGACTGTTTGTGAGAAGAATGTAGAGAGAGGAAGTCCTTAAAAGAGTTGAAGACAGCGAGATAGGAGGGGAGAAACAGAGAGGCTATCCAGACTGAATAGAGAGGGGGATGGGGGGAGGGGTGTGGCAGATAGAGTGAAGGGGTGAGAGCGAGAATGAATGAGAGGCAGCGATGGTGGCAATAAGCGGAAGAAGTGACAGACAGAAGTAGAGGGGGGTAGAAGAAAAGGAGAGAAAGAAAGAGAAAAAGAGACGAGAGAGTGATATACACTGTAAGAGAGAAATAGGAAAAACAGAGAAATGTTGGATAGTAAAGCATCACTGAGTAATATGTTATTTTTGGGGTATTGAGTAGTCTATATGACAGTAAGTTATCACACTTACGCTCTGTTGCTTTGACATTTTCGGTTTGACAAAGCCTA
This sequence comes from Anarhichas minor, assembly GCF_050575085.1. Taxonomy (NCBI): domain Eukaryota; kingdom Metazoa; phylum Chordata; class Actinopteri; order Perciformes; family Anarhichadidae; genus Anarhichas; species Anarhichas minor. The sequence continues at coordinate 11,792,248 of NW_027466456.1, forward strand.
AAGTTTTTGCTGTCTTACCAGGAGGTATGCTGTATGTGAGGGTTGATGTCACTCGGTGTGTTCAGTAAAAGCCTCGTCCAGTCCAGGACCTGTTTGGTGCAGGGGGTGGTAGTAGGGGAGACTATTTACTGTTAGCAAAAGTGGAAGAATACACCTTCCCAGTTGTCTTACTTGCATGTTGTGTCTTTTTAGCTGGCTAGTTAGCCAGTTGTGAGCCTATATTCATATTTTGTTCATGGTTAGGATTAACTGTTGATGGTCAGTAAATACCTTTAAACCGTGAGCCGGCTGCTTGTTGAACCACAATGTCTTACAGATTTCTATACGCGTATCATACAGGAGTGTGTTGCAGCACTTGAGTTGTTGGAAGGAAGGCGACAGAACTGATCACATTTGTCAAGAAACTGGCCCAACACTGAATAAGATTTAAATGGTATACAGGTAGGACAGACAAACAAGATGCAAGGAAGAGTGAGTGGACAGTGAAAGAAGAAACAGAAAGAGGGAGACATAAAGATTTATTTTTTTTAAATCAGGAAAATAAGAAGAATAGTGGAAAAGAAAACAGGAAGTGAGAAAAAAGAGAGAACAAATTATCTCACAGCATTAGAACAGTTTGCAATGTGCACTCAGTCCTGACAGCTCCCACATAAATCACTTAGTTACATAACCCCAGTCTGACACAAGAGCGGAAGGACATGTCCATGCATGTTCAAACCCATGTACTACATACAAACACATTTAGCTATGTAGTTTGTTTCCACTGTGGTAGCCATAGAGACGCGGCTGTGACCAGAGTCTCTAATTCAACTCCTTGCCTTTCCTACAAGGATGAAAGTGCTCTGCCCACCTGCAGCACAGTGGCTTTGGAAGGCTCTTCATTTCCAACAGCCTGAGCGGAAGCTGCTCAGCAGCTGCAATGTATGCATGTGTGCTACCCACACAATTAAAATTAAAATGCAATCCTAAAACACGAGAGAACAAACTGCCATAGGAAATGTACTTTGCAATTCCTGGTCCATTTTCTTTTGGTGGTTTAGTTCTATTATTTCAAGAATATGCAATGTACAGAGATAAAGTCCCAAATATGTGTGTATAATGTATCGCATACAGACAGATGTGAAGATGTAAACGTAAGGTATAGTGTCTACGGGGGAATGAGGGGTGGTGGGGGAGGTGTTGCTTCACATGCTGTGATCCGCCTCCAGGCTCATGCAGCTGGGAGAGCTTGTTAGCAGCAGACCTGGGATGATGATATTATTGAAGGCAGAGCTGAAGTCGACATACAGGATCCTAGAATATGTCCCTGAGGAGTCCAGATGCTGTAGGATGAAATGGAGGGCCATGCTCTACACTGTAGGTGAATAGCAGAGGGTACAGGAGTGGGTCAGTGATGGTTTTGTGGTGGGATAGGACAAGTTGCACAAAAGACTTCATAACCACAGAGGTCAGGGCAACAGTTCTATCGTTAATACCTGTGGTACTCAGTTTATTGGGGACAAGGATGACGGTGGAGGTCTTGAAGCAGGCTGGTACTTGGCATGTCTCCAGTGAGTCCCTTGTTCCACTTAGCACAGTAAGCTATTGTTCTTGAATATCAAAGTATTGTCATGGTGACACCTGCCCTCCTGTCTTCTCTTCCCCTGTTTCATTGCATTTTGATTTTTATTGCTCAAGGTTCAAAGTTAATTCATAGTAATTGTACAACACAGGGTTGCACAACAAAATGCAGCTGTAGGCCCATTTTGCTACACAAGAAAAACAAACTGAGTAGTTTCCTGAAGACGGGAGTTTATTGATAACACGGTATGCTTGTACCAAACTGAAATTTATTTCATGACATAGATTAGTCCAAAACACTCGACTCTATCTCAGATATGGCCTTGCAAGATTAGGACTGATTTAAAACCATTTCAACCATGAAATGACAACTTTCCTAACTTTGGTCAGAGGTGTAAATATTAACACCAGCAGTTACAGTATGTGTTTCATCAAAGCACAGCCATATTACTTATTTTGCAGTTTAAAAAACATGTTAAAGTGTTCAGTTACTCTTAAAAAAAATACTATTACCACCAAAAATGCATTGCCCAAAATAATTTGACCAAAATGACCTGACTAAGTCAATTGCATTTCAGGTTTGTCTGAAGAATTACATGCTCCTCAGTGGATGTTGTACAACTCTTGGAAAAATAAAACAAACAAAAAGCGCACACACACACACACACACACACACACACACACACACACACCTCCTAAACTCCTCCTAAACATCATCAACGCTGTTAGCCGTCAACCTTGATGAACCAAAATTAATCTGCTTTTAAAAGAAAGGAAGAAACTATGCTCCAGTTCCCTGACAAATAAATTGCATTTCAAGTATTTTCCTTTAGTACCGTAAAACAAGTTGGGCCACACACCGTCAGCCTTCAGTCATTCTCTGCAATGCTTGCATGATTAATGGGAGCACCTTGTGGTGCCAAACGTATTTTGGAGCGATCTCACAACAGTGTTTCACATCACACACCAGCAGCAAAGGTTTGTTATGATGGAGATCTTTTTGATTTGCAGCCTCCTCTTCTGTTGTTATCACCTTGTATCTGAGCTAAATTTCGAGTCTGAGACACTCATCAAAGCTCATCACAGCATGATGCAACACTCCCACTCCCCTCTATTTTTTTCCTGCTCTCCCCCTTTCTTAGTCCTAACTCACACTTCAACACCCCCACCTCTGCAAGCAACAAGCTGTTTGCAAGAAGAACCATTTATTGTTCCGTCTGTGAGATTTTTCTGCAAGAGCCACAGAATATACAGTATATCTACTGTATATACAGCATACTCCTCTTATCTGTCTGTGTGCCCTGCAGTGGAAGTCTCCAGGGTGCTGAGGTCCATGTGAGAGTTACTCCCACAGCAGTGTTGTGTAGCAAGCTGTCATAGGCTCGGCAAACAGAAGACACAGAGGCTAAACGCCTGTTTCTGCAAGGGAACTTGGAAGCATAGGAGAAAACCGACGGACTACAGCTAACAGCACATCACTGCCTCCATTTCATTTACAGAAAAAGATGAATTTTTCAACCCTGCTGCAATTGTAGCTACTCTAGTATCGGTTATCTGTCTTGTCTTCATATTGTATATATGTCATTGCAAAGCAGAATCTTCAATGAATTTATCCTTTAAAGCAGGGTAGGCAATTGTTTTTCCCAAGGGGTCACATGAGACACAGGGATTGATACCAGTAGACGGAACTCGATTATGTTCTATATTATTCCACCTCTTTATAAAAAGTAAATTGTATGGTTCTGATAAGCAGTGAGTGGTAAGAGTAAATATTATGATTAGTGGTGAAATTTAACTAATTTGCTTAAGTACTGTACTTATGTACAAATTCAAGGTACTTTACTTGAGTATTTCTATTGTATTCAACTTTATACTTCTACTCTAATACATCTCAGAGGGAAATATTGTACTTTTTACTCCACTACATTTGTGTGGCAGCTTTAGTTACTAATTACTTTGCACATTATGATTTAATTTTTCAAACCTGTCCTAACTACCCAAACTGAACAACAGAGTATAAAAGAGTTAAACTTAAACATCTGCAGCAGGAATAATGATCCAAACAAATATACATTTGTAATATCCATAATAGTGACACTGACAGGGATAATGTTTCTGCAAAATGAGTACTTTTATTACTATTGTTTATAGTCCAATGACCTCATTTTCTGTTTGACAGTTCAGTGAAGGAGTGCACTGAAGTCAGGTTGAATGTGTGAGGTGAGATGTGAAGGACAGCTGTCAGCTGGATCTGGATTTGTTAAACTTCAACACAGAGAATGTTTGTTCTCATATTTTGGTCGATCCAAAGAGAACCAACATCTTCTGAGCATGTTGCTTTTGCAGCTTAGCTAGCAGAGCCTCAGATGTCCGTGTCCGCTCTGCATCACCAACACATCGCAGGGTAGCCACAATGACCTGGCCCAGCTCCGGTGTAAACTCGGCATGCCGGAAGAAACACGTGGGGCCGAGTCCGTTTGCTGACTCGGCTGAGACTCGGGATGAATTACGCGCCAGAATACCGGCTGCCGACATTGCCATTATTGTGACTGCAGTGACGCTGCTGCTTGCACACATCCACGAACGTACTAACATTACGTAAATTGAGATAATAAAACAGCAACAGTCGCCTTCAAAATAAAATCAATGCAGCTGTATTCCGTGCATGATGTACAATTATTTACGTTTTATTCCTAATTTCTCGCTGACATCCGGCCCGCGGGATGTACGATGCCCAGGTCCGTTTTAAAGGAACAGTGTGTGAGATTTATTGGCATCTAGTGGTGAGGTTGCAGATTGCAAGCAACAGTATGACCCTCCGCTCAGCCCTCCCTTATCAAGCGTTGTCAGAGAATTACGGTGGCCCTTTAAGTATAGGGACGGGTACTTAGGATTGTATTACTGCAAGGAGCTGTTCTTATCAATACTCAATACATTTTCATGACTAAATGGTTGCTTTTAAAAACATATGTAGTATTTTAAAAACAAATGACTTCAGAACATATTATATTCCATTTTTGCCAATTAATCTCCCTAAATCGTATACACTGTTCCTTTAACAACCTGAACTAATGCAGCAGATTTTTTTTTTAGAAGTAAATAGTGTCAGATAAGTGTTGTCTCTCTCAGCTGGTGTACAGTATTACTTCATCACTGTCCCTGTACATTCAGAGATAAGATAAATTATTCAAATTATTATATCAGGTTTTTTTGCTCAATATTATTTCAGCTTAGTAAAAAAAATACTGTGACCCCCCATAGCAGTCTCAGCATGTGTAATTGTAGCAGCACAGTATTTCCAATACAGTATGTGTCACAGCCTTGTGCAGACAGATCTTGCCGTACCAGAAACAGTGCAAATTATTAGTTTGGGTTAAAAAATGCCACAGAATTGTCACTGTAAGTAAAAGCTCTATAATGAAAATGCTGTATTCACAGTTATGTGTAATCCCTCCATGTTTGGGAGGGGTCTTGGTGCTGTGAATCTCAAAGTCAAAAAAAAAGAGTGACACCCAGTGGCCACCTGTAAAACTCTCTGCCCCACCAAAGCTCCACAGGGAGCTGTGGATTTTTACAACTGTGTACCTGACAGCCCGATCACAGTGTACAATCACGTCTCTCAAGACAGAATGATAGTTAAAAGTTGCAGAAATGTATGAGATGGATTAGTTTCAAAGTCTGATCATCCCAGCGCCAGTCCTTGCAAACCGCCTGTGTCCTCATGTGTTCATGATTTAGTCATCTGCTGGAATTTTTTCGCTAGTTCCTCCGTTTGCCAAATATTTTCATCACTACCCCTCTGACGCAACAGCTAAGCATCCACCACATCAGTTATTACCATCAGAAGTAACAGATGAATCAAATTGATGCCGTCAAATTTCTGCTTTGATCTATTATTTCTAACCTTGAGCTCGAGCTTACTTAAGATCATTTATGCATGTTGCATGTAAGGAGAATCATAACCTATTTGGCTTAAAGTGGTATGTAGAAGATCAGGCTGACAGACTTTTTGTATCTCTAAATGTACATATACGACCTTCGAATAACAGTTACACAGCTGTTCAAGCAGAAGGGAAACAAACACTGCTCAGTGCATCATTACTGTTTTATGTTTTCAATAGAGACTAAAAATCGAATAAAGGTTTATGATGAACAGTTGTAAATTATAAAATGGTGGTACTGACAAGAAGGGCTCAAAACAAAACTGGGACAATCACTATTTCTAGTATGTGGCTGATTTTTAGTTTTTCAATAAAGGAAGAAATCAGCTACAAGACAGCTTCCAAGCTGAAGAATTTGTGCATCAAGGCCTACAGTGAGAGAAACTTGCTTCACAGCAAACATGTCGCACTTGTGCCTCAAAGGTGCTGAACTCCAAATTGAGAGCAACGGCTCTCATCTTGGTGACGGCTGAGCCGGCAGCTCACAATGCTGACAGAGCAAACAATGGCATTAGTTTTGACAGAGCTAACAGTGTTTACCTGAAGGGGCGCAACAATGCCGCTAGCTGTCACCGGCGTATGAGAGCAGTGCAGAGCGGCAGCCATGAGCTATCCAGAAGGGCATGCTGACATGCATTACATGCACTAAAAGGAGCACACGGCCGGCCCCGCTATGTAAACAAAGCACAGAGAAACTCAGATTACAACACATACAGAGGGAGAGCGACCGTTCTCTGCTCATTTAGTTTTCGCCCCAGGAGGCTGAAATTTGAGGCTAAAAAGTGTGTGGGTGTGAATGTGTGTGTTTTTGTTCATGCTAATTGGCATAAAAGGGGTGTGGCAGTGAGAGTGGGCTGTAAAGAAAACTAATTGCATAACTTCTAAACGGATTCATGTACCATGGCCAAACTCGTGAACTGTTTGTCGCCCAGTTGTGTGAGACATCATCGCACTGAGCAAAGTTCCTTTTTCATTGGTGACGTTTGCTTTGCCCCCTAGAATTTAGGCCCTCTCCCTTTTATAACTCATGGAGGGGATGTTAGGAATCCCACTGCTTTCCTGGTGAGACCTGCCCTGTGTAGCATTCAAGCGCTAGGATTTGCCAGGCATCCACGCTAGCCAAGATTCAGGTAACCTGATTGTTCCGGTCCGATGCACTGACTAATCGGCTATTAACCAATCGTCTCTGCCTGAAGTAGCTACGCAGGGAAGGTCTTGCCAGGAAAAGAAGTGGGATTCATAATTACGCCTCATGGAGGTGTTTGTGAGACTATGTGTGTGTTTGTGAATGCATGCACTCAGGGCTGCATAAACGTGTGTTTTAACAGCTATTCTCACTTGTTTTGGTTTATTTGGCATCAGTGAGATGTGTGAAACCGAATTTTCCGAAATTTAGGAGTTGTATTATGTCTTTGTGGTGTCAACCAGATACAAAATAGGACTCTTCCAATTTTTATATTTTGCTTCGAACATTGCGAATCTTTTTCTCAAACTCTACATTACATTCTCAACAAACAGAAGTACGGAAAAAACAATTTCACTGACATTTCTGTTGCCCAATAAAACCACAAAATGACTCAACAAATGGGAGACCATCTGGTAGCAATTTGTTTTTTTCCATTTGTACATGTATCAATGACCCTACCACAATTTTAAAAGATATTCATGAATTTAGGGGTATGTAACAAAACATACCAAAGAAACACAAGTATAAGGTTTCTCTTGTTTACCCTGGATCGCTGCTGTTTTGCCTCAGCACAGCGCTTGATCCTTTGAGACTGTTTGGTGTTCTGTCTATTTGCAATCAATAGATTTCAATACATTTATTTGATACAGTTTCTTGTAAATATTTGTCTTTGCATGTCTCCTCTCTTTATTAGGTGATCCCCCTTCACTTTTACTTTTCCCATCTAGATTGGCTTTTGCATTAAACACTTTAGCTTTCCCCGTTTATCAACTTGCAGCACCGTAAACATTTTTTCAGCTTTTTCTTTCTGTTTGAATTTATATAAGAGAATAGCATATTTAGACTATAACAACAGAGTAAAAGAATAACAGCCTGACAGTGCAGCTGTTTGTTGAATTTCATGCAACATATCATAATAGTTTCTCTGCAGAACAATGTACAGGTTTCCTGTCATTTTTGATTTGCAATGATAAGAGAGAAATAAAATCTTTTGATTTTATTTCTTTAATTTCCGTTCTTTCCATGTATTTCTTTTGCATCGCCCCCTCCCATCTCTGACCTTCCAACCACAGAGAAACCTAGAAGCCATACCTCCTCTCAGGCGCAGTGGAAGCCATCTGACACGCTCCATTACATTGTGCTTGTTCCAATTAAAGCTGACACCATTTGCTGTCAAGAGCATGGTGATACCCTGCAGAAAGGTAACCCCCCCCCCCCCTTGCTACACCCGCTGCCCAGGGGGTTTAAGTGTTTCTGGATGTATATTATGTTGTTACAAAAAGATCTATACTGTCAGATGGTGATCTCTAGGTTCAAGCTCCAAAGCTCTCCATGCTGGGAAATGTGTGCTTGGTGTTCACAAACATCCTTTAATCCTAAAGTTACGATCCAATATAACAAAACTGCATTGTGAATTACGTTTCGAGGGGCACATCTTTTGTCATGGATTACATTTGCTTTTGACATATCACAAATACATTTTAAACAAGTCCGTGGAATTCAGGGAGGATGTCTGTGATGGAGGCCAGGAGACTGCTGTTTGTGTCCTGTGTAAACAAAGGGCTTTCGTTGGCCAAATACAAACAAGAATTTCGTTTCAGTTATGTTTTGTTTCAATTTCATAGTCATTTAAAACCAAACTATGATGTTTTTATATTGTTTTTTTTAATTGACATGCCACATGCAACCGAATCCGAGAAATAAGACCCTCGAAACGTATTTGAGAGTGCAGTTTAGTTATAGTCCACGTTTCTAGGCGACAGGGTTGTCATAAATGAAGTGAGAAAATCATTATTAAATTATTATTATTATTAAAGATGAAAAAGATTCAGGTGGCATTTAATGATTCTTTTAGAATTGTGATCAAGCTTCCAAGATGGACAAGTGCTTGTAATATCTTTGAGACCTGTAATGTTCCCACCTTCCGTGCTGTGTTGAGGAATTTTATCTACAAATTTAAATGTCGATTGAATGACTCAGAGAATGTAATCATAAAGGCCTTAACTGAGCCAACACAGAGTGACACAAGGTATTCTTCTTGTTTTTGGAAACATTGGAACAAATGTCTGTATGTTTTTTAACCACGAGTGACTTTTGAACTGCAATGATACCTGCGTCTTGGTGTCCTCGTATTGTATTGCATATAGTTGTTTTTTGTTGTTGTTGTTTTATGTTGCTATATGGATTCATGTGTCTGGAAATAAAGTTGAATAATTATTTTAAAGCCACTTAAAATGAATTGCTATTTTAAAAAGCTGTGGGAAAACAAACAATAATGCTATTTTAAATCATGGCACATACTTAGGACGAGAGGAGGCAGACTCTTTGTTTACACCAATGATGCTTAGTGCTCGAACATGGTTAGAGTTGATGGGCAATGTTTCACCTGATTTCGATTTTTTTCATGTACAAACATCGTACATTCATCTGCCCAGAGAATTGTTTTTTTTGCTGCTGTTTGTATTCCTCCTGATGCAAATTAAAAAAATGCACAACAGCAATGCGCTATTGTTTTTGTTTTTTCTTTTTTAGAAAATGGGTTAATGCATTTTCTTGTGCAACCCTGTGTTGCATAATGACAATAAATTATCTTTGAATCTTTGAGTAGCCTCCTTTTTTTAGAAATTACAATTCACCATTATTAATAAAGAAAAAAAACGTTAAAAAAAAATAAACGAATGCTTTCTATTTGAAAACGTTCTATTGGAGAGTACCCAAACAGATATGTCAGGCCAAACGTGCCCAAAGAGCACCTGAGCAGACACCTTCCCTTTACTTCTAGTGCCGTCTGCTGTAACCTTCCAACATTGCCGCACCAGTTACGCTGTGCATGTGTTATAAGCCATAGCTCAAGTCCATGTCCTAAGCTTCATTCAATATCCTTGGATTCTGGAGGTCCAGATGCTTCTTTCCACCATCCATTTTGATTTGTGTCTTAATCTGTTTCGGGTTGTTTTTGCTGGTCCTCCTTCAAAGTTTGAGTAAAATTCACCAAAATTGGTAGATTCCATATCCAGACCAAGTTATATTTTGGATGTTCCATACTTTTTTGTTATTGCAGGCCCTCAAAGTTCGCTTAAAAGCTGTGGGCAGGGCTTATATTACAAAATGTCCCACCTTCTGAACGCTGTCTGCTTTTGCAACCACAGTTTGTGGATATGTGTAGATATGATGCCTAAGTGACCATCATCACTAAGTTGGTGCTGTGTTGGAGCTGTAGCAGCATCACCTAAATAATATTCTAAATCTACATCAAACAATCTGTCATCATCTGTGCATGTCAGTCAGTTCCTTTCAATAAACAAACGACCAGCTCTCTGTGCATCAGGACTCTGCGGACTGAGTCAAGCACGTTTTCCCAACAGGCCTTTACATATCGCAGCGTATTGACTGCAGTTCACCTTTGCTGCTGGATGCTGGATATACTAACATTACAACCAAACACTACTTCACTTCCCTGGAGTCAACAAGCAATGACGGGTTCTCGACAATGCTGCAAGCAACACTTCCAGGGGTCAGGCCCAGGGGTCAGGCATTCGGCCGCTCTGAACAGGCACGCGTTCCGAACGGGCACTGCACAGCTAAACAGCAAACCAGATGTAAACCCATGTATTGCACTTTGCAAGCAAGTCATAGTATCTGGAACAACTTTAAGACTTTCTCTGTGTTTTGTGATGCTACTTTTGGAAAATATATCCATCATGACTGTTTACGTAATTTGCTTTGACTTTTCTCTGAACGTCTCATCAAGCAGAGTAATGTTAATGTACAGAATCAGGGGACAGTAGAGCCCCCCCCCTCAAAAAAAAGAAATCTGTTGGGCATTCAAAGCAATGAGGCTGACAGAAAGTTAATCAGAAGGCCCCTCCTTTGATGAAATGACCCCAAGTAAAGTTGTGGAGAAGCTCAATATGTTTCCTCTGCAGCGGGCTGCAGTCCACTGACCACCCAGAACCAATCTGAGGCTTATGACGGCGGCAGGGGAGAAGATACATTAGGCCTCCCTTCAGTGGGTAATGAATGGAACTAATAGGAATAGGCAATCCGGGTCCACACCACTAATATATGTAGAAATATACTAGATGCAGTCTCTGTTGTTTGTTCTACAGCACACTGTGGTGCCAGTTTTGAACACCAATTTCTAGTTCCAAAATGCAACCGTGTAACTGAAGGTTAATTTAATGTGTGAATAATTGTTTGTATCAGAAGACAATGCAAGCTAGAAAGTTAAAATATTCCTGTAATGACTAAAAAAGTATCGAGTCACACAAGTTAATTTTATGAATGACAGAAAATAACTCCAAAACCACCAAAAACGAAATATTATAAAGAAAGGAGGTGTGGGTTAATGTATGAGACAGGGTATTGAGTTGGGATGGGGTGTGAGTAGCAATTTATTGTACACTGGATGTAATATTTTCATAATTATATACTCTTTACTGAAGTATTCCACCATATTTCAACATGAAAAAAACGTCAAATGATTTGATTCACCCTGACACCTTGATAAATTCCACTGGAAACCCTTTTCTACCTTGCGGAAAAAATTCAACACAAGATTATATTATTTGTGAAGATGAATATTTCCTCCAACATGCAGCACGAAACTTAGTTGTGTAATATACTGCCACACTGCTGACGCGTTTCTTTGCGTAGGGTCTTGGCTGCATGTCAGAGTGATGTAACAGATCTGTATGTCAGGCAATTCAATATCCACTATTAATAAAGGTTGATGAAAGGGAATGTAGAGGTGTCGTTGACCATTTGCATAGATATTTTGATAGTTAGTCGAACTGAGCCTTTGACAAATGTATTCATGAAGCTCTCATAAGAACGAAGTGCATGAACTCGAATGAAACAGAAGAAATCTAGAAGATAAACAACAAGAGAATGACTCAATGTCAAATCCATTGTACAGCTTTTCTGTTTCAAAGGGGATCATTAAACCAATGCAACAGTTGATGGCTAAATGCTTAATTAACCTTAAATACAATCTAAAATATGAAACATGGGAATGTTTTAATTTAGATGTATGCTGCTGTCCGCTGCAGGGCCGGTCCATACACCCTCACAGCTAATGTACTATCATATAGGGAAAGTTCATTTATCTATTATCAATTCTGTGAGCCATAGATACTCAACACTTAGTATCGGTCCCCTAGTATCAAAACTTTAGGTATCCATCTGTCCTGGCAAACATTGGAATGAGCAGCAGGCCAAAGGTGCAGTGTGTGATTCGGGGGGGCTTTTAAATCATTGGACGATTATTTGTCTCTTAAAATTCTCACTGAAATATCTTTCGAGCTGCCTAACATTTATTCACAAATATGAATAGTGTGTGTGTGAGACGATTTTCCGCCGTAAGACACATCCAGCCAGAGCCGCAACAGGTTGGGCGAAGCCAGCCTGTCTTCACGTCTGTTTGTGGACATAAATGGACACCCTTTGGACAAATCTGATCCAGTGCCTTTTGTGAGAACCTAGATTAATGAAGGACATTGTCTCTCCTCCTCTTGGATACCAGGATAGCAATGAAAAGAAGCCAAGTCAAGGTCTTTGTGTCGGATTCGAGTTAGCGAGAGAGAGGCAAGTGTGCTGTGAATATTCTGTTGCATTGTGCAGTTGTGTGAGTTGCCTCATTGTTAACAATACACAGTAAGCCTTAGTGATGTGTGTGCAAAGTGTGTACAGCCTAGTTGCCCTGACTTGCATCCATGAAATCTTGCATGTTACATATTGAGTCTATGTAGGACTTCAGCATAATACTGAAGCGGACCCCCCAGTTACCACCGGGTATTTCACACACTGCACAGGTGGTAATGGCCATTGCAAGTTCTAAGAAAAATGGATGACAAAAAATCCAAACAGACGTTTGAGGCTCTGGCTTTCAACATGAACTTATCAACATTTTAGAATGAAAACTCCATCAGGACCCCACCAACGTAGTGCATTAACGATCCAAAGTATGTGCTAATCATTTCCCAATTGTAGGGCTTGATGTGTCGCATTGTGCCCCTCTGAAACAATGATTTGTTACACTTGCTGAGGTAGCAGAACAGTCGACACACTGAACCACAGAAACAAAGACAGTGGGGAAATCAATTTCAATGACGAGGCTCACAAACAAAACCTCATCAGTGGAGAAAATGGCTTTTTACAGCTACTGCTTTATACATTTTGCAAACAAGAAAGGGTTATGTTAGTCATAAACATTTAGCACAGCATGAATGCTATTGGGAGGTGCAGTGTGTGTGTGTGTGCGTTTGTTGTGCGTGCGTTTGTTCATGACGGACCAAACTTGCTTTTATTTTGATATTTATGTTCTATATCTTGATATATATTCTACACTTGGTAAGAATTGAGCAGCATCTCTGCTATAAATGAAAAAAGTCAGCTTAATTTAGAATGTTACTAAGTTTGATATACCGTTTTAAAACCCGATCTTGTGTTGCTTTTTTGAATGTCATTGTAAAATGTTTTTGTTGCTAGTCGTGTTACTAAAGTTTAACATTGCACTCACTATCAATGGCCTTAACCATAGTTACTCTAGGTCAGATACTGTGTAGTGACATCCATGTTCTTCCACAGGCTTTGCAAGAATTGAAATAAATGTTGTCAGTTTAATTGTTTGCTGGTCAGTGTTTTGTAATTTGCTGGGTAGCAGCTGGTCAGCTGTGGATGTCTGGTCTTCCTAGAAAATTCTTCAAAGCAAATGAATGTCCTGGAAAGCTTGAAAGAGGAGCTTGTCAGTAAAACATGGACAGCATCCTTAGGGCCGACAGCTGAGCTCTGAATAATGCGAGGCCACGGCCTCCATCAAAACCAGCTTTAATTGCCCCCCCCCTCCCCATTTTCTTCTGATTTGGCTGCAAGTGAGCCTACTCCAGAAATCCTTTTGAAATGAATACAGGGTCAAATCAGTCGTCTTCCACTTATAGTGAGGATGTGTTAGTACACCTGGAGGCATGTGGGAGCTCTTGTATGTATACATTGGGTGCAATCATGCCTATACTGGCAAATAGACTACAGATAAAGGCCCCATTGCTTCTATCCATCACAAGAATGAATGGACAGGAAGCTGACAGCTGACAAGATGCCCCCGTTTTTTTCTAGTAACATCACTTTACACACTGCCACAAAGCAATCCCCCGACTCACTTTTTGCTGACTGGCTACTTCTCTGAGCAGTGATGGATGGAAAAATGGAGGAAAAAAAGGAGAGAACTGTCCTTTGAGAAGTTTATGTCTTATCTCTACTCCTCTAACTTCCAAATTGCTGCCCTCCGTTTCATTGCACATGTAGAGCGACTGAGCTTTATAGCAGATGTAATTTGTGTCCGCCACAGCTGATGCCTTTTAAGACGTCACGTGAGTCACGGTAGGTGACACTAATCATTTTATCTACAACCAAGGGAACAACCAACCAAAGGAACAACCATCAACAACCAAGGGAACCCTCAAGAGTTTCAGCAAAAATACAACCTACACACACACAGACCCCTTTCACCACTCCTGTGTCGTTCCAGCGAGCAAGCACCCTGAAAAGGAGCCCAACATGTCCAAGAGATGAACCGTATAAACGGACAAGGCGTCCACCACGCCGCCGCCGAACATATGTTCTCGACCCTCACCCCAAACAAACTAACATGGCCACGCTACATGTAAAGTGTGCACAGACCACAGTGGGAGGGTCTCTCCACTACTGGCTTTGGAGATGCACTCACAAAGACATCCCACCAGGAGTTTCTTGGACAGGGCTTTACCAGTTACACCATCCCACAGGTTGTGCCAATTAACTTTCAGTGTCCTTGCAGCAAATTGATGACAGATGCCTAGTCATTCAGTTGTCTAAAATATACAACTCAGAAGAGGGAGCATTCCCTCCAGCCAGCGAGGACATCAGGCATTTAAAAAAGAGCATATGTCTAATTTTGACATTTGAAGCCCAACGATTGACTCTCAAGAAGCACTTAACACTCAACTGTAGAGGACTGAGTGAATGTCAAGCGGGGCCGTTAGATTAAAAAATTAATTCTACATCCTTGCAATCATTTCCCTGTTTGCCATTTCTTTGTCACTTGACATCTGAAATTGAGTACAGTGAAAGCAAGGATCAGCATAATGCAAACACTTATGAGGAAAATAATGATCCGCACAGTAAAGAGCAATCCCCACTGAGAGGAGAATTACAACTCCGTGGCACAAGTACGAGCTGATCGAGCGCTTGCGTTTCCACTACATTACAGCTCTCACCTCACAACAGGAGAGACACTTGAAATTTGAACTGACTGCAGTGGCGTTCTCTTTATTGAGCCAACAGAAATAATGTTTGAGTTCCAAGAGATTTAATAGTTTATTGAGTCTTGAAATTGTCTCATTAAGTGTGACAATGGGAAGACTAGCAAGGCAGATTTAAAAGTCAATGAAACCAAAAATCTGAATAAAAGTTGAAATAGGTTCTCGAGTTGTATATCTGTTTTCACAACATGACAAATAACATCAACATTAAGATATGATAAAAACGAGACTGAAAGCAGAAAAAGGACATGAGGACATGCAAACTCCATCCCGGGATTGAACTCCAGCCCCTCCTGCTGTAAGGCCACAGTGCTAGCTACTACACCACGATGCCGCCCCTAAAATCACTTAATTAAGCGTTAAAGAAGAAAAATCCATTCCACAAAACACCTCACACAACATTCAAACACAACGAGGCATCACAGGAAAACGCTCAGGACCACGTAAGCTGGCTTAGAAATAACATTCACAGACACACACACACAGCAAAGACATATACATCTATTGGTTATGGCAGTGCATGGCAC
Organism: Anarhichas minor; assembly: GCF_050575085.1. Classification (NCBI taxonomy): domain Eukaryota; kingdom Metazoa; phylum Chordata; class Actinopteri; order Perciformes; family Anarhichadidae; genus Anarhichas; species Anarhichas minor. Next base: position 11,807,759 of record NW_027466456.1, read on the forward strand.
TAGAAGAGTCCAAATAAAAACTTCCTCATGTTGTATTTTTTATTATTTGTGCTAATACAGTAAAGAGCCATATAAAAAGAATGAGGGAGAATAATTTTTTTGTACATCATGGTCTTACCTGTGGTGAAATGGAACTAGTACATTTACTCAAGTACTGTACTTAAGCACAGATTCTTTTACTTTATTATTTATTTTTTTTACTTTGTATGCTAATTTATATTTCTACTCTATTTTGGAAGCCAATATTGTACTTTTGACTCCGTTATATTTATCTTACATTAGTAATTACTTGTTATTTTGCAGATTCAAGTAATTTTTTTTATTAAAACACATTAATGTATCAATAATTCAAATGCAGTAAGTTAATATAAATAATTCTGAAATTCTGCATGATGAGTACTTTTACTTTTAGTACTTAAATATTTAGACGCCAAAATTATATATTTACTTAAGTTAGATTTGAAATGCAGTGCTGCGCTTTAACAGAGTATTTTCACACTGCATATATTTGCAGTATATTGTAAGACCACAAGTGATCTAAACGCAAAACCTATTTCTCTGCCATGATGTTAAGCTTGAGTCGGCCAGCCACATCACCGTTTCCTGTTTGGGTTACAACCACCCCAGAGGGCGTGGAGAAGCCCTGCTGGTGGAAAATGTGGTGGTGATGCATGCTGACGCTGATTATTCACAGTCACACTTCACTGGCTCCCCTCGCTAAGTGAGAGCGATCACATCGATAACACATCCTCCAGGTTGTCGATAGTCTCCTCTTCTCCAACACCTTGCGTCTCATGTGAAACCTGGTAAAAACCGTTGGTCTCAACATGAAGGCACAAATTAATGAATTAATCAGCTAGTTAATTCGTTTAGAAATGTGCAAAGAAAGACTTTGCTTGGGTTTAAGTAACAAATTGGAACGACACAAGGGAGAAGCAATTCCTCAAATGAGATGAGTCCCAAGTCTTTAGAATAGTTCAGACTTTCAACAATATGCCAATTAAGTTCCTTGTAGACTTATTTGATCTTTCTTAATATTGATTACGTTGTATAGGACGTGCTTAAAAATGATATATAAAATCAGCTACCTCAACGTTTTAAATCTGCACTTTTTTTTTCTTCTTCTAAGCACCTTCCAACATATATAAACTTAATCAAGACAATATTGGCAAAATGTTGGCAAGGACGGTAAAACTATGTGTGTATGCAGCTGGATGGTTAAACAATGTTTTCTTGTTCGACACTTTCAGTTCTTGCAAAATTAAAATAAAGGGTTGCTAACCTGAAGCTACCAGAATGACTGACAATTGCTCCCGAACTCCCGGAGCGGCGGAAACGCGCAAAGCAGCTATCTTGTACATGGAACTTGTGCAAAGGCGGATTGGAAGGTTTGTCCTGCTGTGCCAGGGAGAACAATAGCAGGCATTGGTTGTTGCATCTGGCATCGGGTTGGCAAACTGACCCACTTCACCCAGGAATGTGGAGAGCCTTCAGAAACAGAACAAGGCACACAACCACAGGCTCTCCACCATCTTCTTTAATAAAAGAAGATGAATGTGTGGAATGAAAAAGATGTTAACTCTGGTTCTAATTCATCCTTTTTTTTTTTTTTAACTGTCTATCATGAGTCGTGCCAATGTTTTAATGCCAAAGTACTCTTTTAAAATTGGTTTGTCTGGGCTGCATCTCTTTCTTGACAGCCACAACAAAAGGATGAGTTTAAACAAAAGTAGGCCATCAATATGGGAGGATACCATTCCATTAACACCCACTGATGAAACCCAGAGTTTTTGTTTCATCTGTGCAGGTCGGGGAGACACAAGGCCTGAGGTGCGTGTTCAGGCAGGTAGAGTTAAAGTTGAACTTCATTTATAAGACACCCCATCCACACAGGCCAAAATGGCTTCTGATGCCCTCCACTTCATCCACAAAACACACTTCACACAGAATTGCTGCTGACCTGCAGATGCCAGCTGACCTGTGGCACTCACAGTTTGAGAGTGAAAGCAACTGGCAGCACCTGCGCAGATAGGTCAAGTTCAGTTCAGTAGTGACTGGGTGCATTATCTGATGTTGTGACACTGAGTTTAAATTTAAATATTGTTGATAGCTATTAGCTATGAAAATTCCCAAATGTAGAAAACTGAGGAAAGGAGCAAAAAATAAAGAAACATATGAAGTACAGTATTAATTCATTGAATTGTGACTTCTGTTTTTTATTTTGAATTCATTCCTAATTGAAACTGTTGGTTTCAGAGAGGGGATCACCTCGGCTCAAGGCAGCAAAATGGTCAGAGAAAACCTTTTCCTCTGGCTGTAACTTCAACCTCCAAAACTTTGCTGCGGATGATCTCATTAGTGTCTCGGCAACTCGCGGGACAAATTGTCCAGATAAGTCGATCCCCGATGCAGAGGAGAGGCACCATGAAGCTTCACCAGACATTTTAAAAGGCTCTCGTCTTATCCGGGTGAGTGCCTCGACAAATAGGGAGGAGAAGAACGACAGGGGAAGGAGATGGAGGTGAAGACAGAGGTGGCGAAGGAGGGAGAATCAATCGGGTGGAATGGAAACCCTGTCCAAGGTTAATGAGCAGAAAGATAATGTTTAAGAGCTCCAAATACCACCCTGTCACTATCTGGAGCCCTGGCAAAAGGCCTAATGGAAGGAGTAGGAGTAGTGTATGAATGTGTCTGTTTGGCAGTGAACACAACCTTACATGGCAGCATTTGTGTACGTTTAACATAAGTGTATTTATACTTTACATGTAAGGCACCTGGTTGACTCTCTTATTCAGGATTACTTAAATAAAATCACAACTGTAGGTCCTTTAAAAATAACTTAAAACATATCTAGTCATTATTTCTTATGCACAATTTGAAGTAAATATGCATTTTGACAAAAGTGCTGACAAGTACTTTATATAATGTTTGACACGATTAATAGATATTTTATTAACTTATAATTAATTCATTCATTAATTACTTGTATTTTCCTTTGCTGCTCTTTATTTTCAAAGACATTGTCACATGTTGTTGTAGTTGTTCATTCGTAGCTGTTAGTGATATAAATTATATTGGTTCATCTATTTCTATATATCTGAAATGTGAGATCTGATATAATCTGAGTTTTGTTGCCTGATTCTTTTGCTCTCTCTTTTTTTATTGCATGCAACAAATGTGTCATTGATAGTTTACGAACCTTTCCGAAACACATTTTCATTTAAATCTAGTTTAACACAGATCATTGATCAGATAATGAACCCTTCACTGAAAGCTTCACATTTGTATTCATACATAAAACAAGCAAAATCCAAGCCCCTAATAGTAATATTTTAAGAAATCATATATTGAGTAATAGCAGAAGCCAGAGAACCTGCAATTGGATTTATTTTTACCAACCAACTGCTGAGCAACAAACCTCCAACTTCATAAAATGCTGATCCTCCAGAGACGTGGAAAGGGAGAAAGAGAGACGTGGAGGCAACAGTGAGAAACGTGAGGCAGAAAGAAAACCAGCAGAGGAAGAATAAGCGAAATAATTGATCGTGTGTTCAGGGGGGAGTCGAGGGGGGAGTCGAGGGGGGAGGTGTCGGGTACATTGAAACACACCAGAAAACGAGAGGATGGAAAATTGGACAATCAAACGCACACACAAACAGAAAGCAGACAATTTCAAAGGGTTGTACAGGCATCTAATCAATTTAATTTCCCTCATTCTCAGCTGAAGCGGCACACACTCACACACACACTGGGAATGACAGCAGGGTGCATTATGAACACTGTAATCGAAGGAAACATCTCAGATGGCTCCAGCATGTTAATATTGAATAATCACTCCTTCATTTCTCTCTGCACACACTTTCTCTGACTCTCCGATTTATTGACGGAATGAAAATCCAGGCTGCTAAAAGAACAAATTAGAGGGTTGGAGAAAGACCACTTTCCCTGCGGGCCGAGGGGACTTCAATTACAATGGAGAGTCATGTTTGGCAAAAAAAATAAAAAATAAATAAACATAATCATAATTCAAAAAAATATACAATAAAAATTGTCTGGTGGATTTGCCGCTCGCCTCTCCCCAAGAATCAATTTGTCATATTCAGGGACGTACGTATATGAGAAGCAATCTATTTCACACTCTGAAAGAATTACTCATTTCCAATTTTCCTTGTTGACATTTGAGCTGTAGGGGCGGGGGCACTGTTTGTGTATTTTAGTGTGTGTGTGTGTGTGTGTGTGTGTGTGTGTGTGTGTGTGTGTGTGTGTCTCTCTTCCTTAAATCCTTGTCGGCTTCTGCTTTCATCTTTTTTTTCTTCACTTACACCACCAAACTCTCTCTTGAACACACACTCTTGTCTCCATAATCAAACTTAAACAATGCAAAGTAATAAATAAAAAAAAAGACGAAAGGACTTGTCCGACACCAAACAAACTCCAACCAACTTAAACCATCTTGATATTTATTTAAACATTTGCTGCATGTGTAAGCACGAGCAATGCCGTTGTGATGGAGCTTGATGAAGCACATGCAGACGACACTGTTTGCTCATCTACTTGCAGAAAAGGCTGAAAATAAATACATAAATATACACATTTCGCATGTGAAAGTCATTTCTTAATTTTTGGAGTGAAAGGAATGTTTACGCTAAACATCGCAGGAAAAACAGCTTGATTGTTTAAATAGATTTTGAATTCTAAAATAAATATTTGGATAGATATTCAACATTAATGGTTTTTTGTTAATGCTGAGCTAATTTTTCTTCAGGAGCACCACAGATGTGACATAACTTGACTGTACATAAATGAAAGCACAAACACATTCCTACACAAACAAGCGCGTGGCCAGATTCAGTTGATTGTGACTGCTGTGGGGATAAAATAGCTCTTGTAAAAGTGAAAATTCAATTTTTTTTGTCTTGTAATCAGACGCTGTTGTTCGCAGTTGCGATGAGTAATGGACATTTGACACCTAGATTAAAGAAATGAGTCGATTAGGAATGTAACTAACAATTATATGCATTCTCCCAGAGCCCATTGCGACATCCTAATATGTCTGTCTTCTCTCACCCACATCCTAAAATCCAAAGACATTCAATGTAATATCAAACAGGATTAAGAAAAGAATTGGAACCAAGAAACTTCGGCATTTTGTTATGAAAAAGTAACTCAACATGATAAAGTTGTTTATTAAATAGTTCTAATTGAGTAATCAAGTCATCGTTGCAGCTGTGACGTTCTCTCTCTGCTTTTGCTATACTACCTTCTCTCTCTCCCCCCCCCCCTCCCTCTGCCAACTGGGGTCAATTAATCATCAAATACTATTTGCATATTTACAATGGGGCTAAACTAAGCTGATTACCGCTAGTCCAATAGCCACTGATTCAACAGGGCTTATGCTGCGACATAATGTGATGAGGATTTAGGGAAAACGGCTTTAGAGTGCTCTGATTGGCTCTCATCCCTTAAAGCCAAAATAACAGAGGAATGTAACATCAATGACCTTCGCAAAACACCTCGCCGTTGTGTAAACCCCTACAACTGCAGAGATCGATTATGTCCTCTCACCGTGCATTCTCTCATTATTCTTCTTCTACTTACTGTCAATCTGTGTGTCCATACCAGGATCATATAAAAACATAGACTCACAGGGGGCGTCAACAAAGGAGGCTCTTGAAAACATATTTAGGGTAGTCATGCTATCTAACAAGAATGTTAGTTACGTAACATAACTCTAAGAGCTGTCGCTGTTTGGTTTCTGCCCACTCGCATGGACAGTTGTGACGATTTTTTTTTCCACATCCGCACTTGCGACGTACAGTAAAAGCGCAAACCAGCATTCTTTCAGCTGAAGTAGGTGTAACCAGAGGGGCCCTGAAGACACTGCTTGACACTGAAGAAAAAAATGAGGAGCAGAACTACGGTCACACGCCGCTTATATGTCGCAAGGGCGAACTTAAGAGAGGCCTGTGCAGGGCACAAGTGTGTGGAGGTAGTATGCTTGTAGTTGTTCAATAAAAGTTTTTTGATTTATATTTTTGGTTTTAATCAGTAATGTTAAGTAAATAAACTATGTTATCTTTTAATATTATATATTTTACACATAGGTGTTGTAATAATAGCTGGTACTTTGACTATTGACATTTTGAGTGAACACCCATTTTAAAACTTATCTACAATCTGGTTGTTGGTCCCTGATCCCAGGGTGGTGCCCCATTATTGTTAATATATGTTAATAATCCTATTGATATTAATAATGGTATTGATATCAATGATTTGGTTTTCATACTTCCTGCCAGATCCCAACACATCCCATTATTGTATCTTCAGTAACTTCTTTTATCACCACCACCACCAGTTTCTAGACTCCAGGGGGACTGTTGTTGATATAATCTCAGCATCACTACCTCCTTTTAATATACTACGTCACGATGCAATTCAATCGCCACTCACTATTCATTTCGTCATGCATGTGTAAGACATTATTGTTTCACTCTAAAGAAGTCTCTCCTGATTGAAATGACTTTGGTGATCCTTGACTGTTCATCTTCTACCACAAAGTGGTTTACATAAAAATGACGGTGACATTAACTAACATTAGCAATATGTTACATTGTATGTATATCTCAGTATCATTTGATACGAAACTACCATATATGTATCCATATCCTGCCATTTACAAGATAGAGAGTTCTCATTGTTTCACTTCTGAGACATCTAGTTGGATTACACCCTATAAGAACCAGATGTTGCTCTTCTCATCTGCCTCTCACCCCAAACACCTCCTCGCCCCTTGTCTTTAGTCACCTCTCTACTCCTCAAATTACCTCCTGGTTTCTGTCGTCGCTCACTCTCCTCCTGCATCATAAAATGGGGAGGGGAGAAGAGGGGGAATTACGCTGGGATTAGGTCTCAGCTGGCTTTAATTCCACCTCCTGAAATGAGATCCATGCCGTAACCGAAGAGAAGGCAGCTCACATCCCGCAACACACACACACACACACACATAGAATACGAAAACCTACTGTCCTCTATTTATATCTGTGATTGTGTGGGATAGAAAAGTAATAGAAGAAACTTGTTTATATATCAGAATTAAAATCATCTCATTTCAACAATTATCACAGAAAGTGCACACTTGGAGTGGCATATTTATATTATCAAATTGTCCTGTCACATTTGTTTTGAAATGTGTCAATATCTTTACTGTATGTTATTACAAAAAAATATGATCCCTGACTGTAC